>NC_141875.1:211947585-212250615 GCF_056163025.1 Triticum urartu
GCTCTGTTCGTGAAGAAGTTCCAAAAGTTCTCAAGACGTGGTCGCCTTGGAAGATCCTCAAGGAGCAATGATTCCTCACCTAGTGACTACAAGAAGAGGCTCTGTCACAAGTGCAAGAAACCTGGACATTTCATTCAAGATTGTCCTCAGTGGGAAAAGGAATCAAAGAAGAAGAAATACAAGGATTACAGTTCTGATGATGCGAAGAAAAAGAAGAAATCCACAAAATCTTCATCATCAAAATCCTCAAAGTCTTCATATCACAAGAAGAGCAGCTCCAAGAAGGCTAGGGCATTCATTGGCAAGGAAATGGACTCTGAGGCTGAATCTGAAGAAAATGAGGAAGAGGAGACATCTGAGGAGTCCGAATCCGGAGTGGCGAGCCTAGCTCTCGCTACTGCATTCGTCAGCAAGTCTATCTTCAACACTGAAGAAAATGATCTCACGAACAAGGCTGATGAAGGCGATGATGACTATGCTCCCACCTATTGCTTCATGGCAAAGGGTGCCAAGGTACTCAAATATACCTCCTCTGAATCAAGTGAGAATGAATCTGATGAAAACCTTAAGCCCGGCTATTCTAAACTTGCTAAGATTGCTATAAAACAACAAAGGGCTTTAGAAAAGGTTCAAAACATGCTAGATAAAAGTGATGATATGTTGGGTGAAGAAGTGGATCGCACTGAAACTTTGACTGAAAATCTTCAGACTTCAGTCCAAGCTTGACAAACTTCAAAGTCATCATAACACTCTTATCGGATCATGAGAAGCTTTCTTATGAATTTCTTCAAATAAGGAAGACCTTGAGAAGCTAAGAGTGAGTTATGAAGATCTTCAGAAGGAGCGTGATTCATTACTTGCTCAACAAATCAGCGCTTCTCAGGAAGAATTTGTTCCTCCATGCTTAAAGTGCATTGAACGTGAGTCTGCTAATTCTTCACCTGAATGTTCAAATGCTGCTAATGTTTCAAATTCTTCACATGCCTCTGCTATCACTAATTCCTCATCTGAGAACATTGCTAGTATCACTGATGATGCAGGGCTGAAGGAATTGTACATGACAGGCATGTACAAAAGCCTCAAAGGGCATCAGACTCTTTGTGATGTGCTTAAAAAGCAGATCCTCAACAGGAACCCTAGGAAAGAGGGTATAGCCTTTGAGAGGAAACTCAATGCTGATGGTACATATTGGAAGCCTGAGCAGTACCCCAAAACTACATGGGTTGCTGCAAAGGGACCTCCAGTTGATCCATCTAACTTATCTGGATTTGCATGTGAATCTCCTCATTCTGATGATGAGTCAATTGACTCCAACTATAAACTGTTCAAAAATCAGAATGGTGAAGTATTTGCTAGATATGTTGGCACTAACTGCAGGAATGGCCCCCCTATGAAGAAAATCTGGGTTCCCAAAAGATACCTTGAAAATGTTCAGGTGAATGTCATCATGACGCCACCTGTGAAGAATAGGAACCCCAGATCAAATTCTTCATATGGACCTCATTCTTCATATGGATCCAAGTCCTCATACAGACCAAACTCCTCACATGGATCATATTCCTCATATGGATCAAAGTCCTCATATGAACATCATCGTGCTAACCCGTCTGTTTCCCAGGGAAGATCTAAGGATTATGGATATGTGCATTATTCTTCAAATCATTATGTCCATAAGTCCTCGAAGAATTTCTCTGCTTACTCTTATGCTTACTCTAACCCATCTTATGTGAAACGAAATGGATTGGCTTCTATGCCATCCTTCTCGTATGGAGCTCGCAGAATGATGAACTCTTTGCCACCCCTTCAAATGTGGGTGGTGAAGAAAAAGAACCAATCTCTTCTGCAGGGTCAGGTCTCCAGACGTACGTAATCGTCTGAAGAATTTGCTGGAGACCTGAGCAGTGCCTGATAGGACGCAGGCTAATCATGAAGAAATGAACTTTCATTTCTCAAGTCCTTATATTACTTTATCTGTTCTTTTGCTTGATGAAATTGATCTGATGAATTGATGTCATATTCTTCACTGATGAAGTATATGAGTTTGTAAGTTGCACTAATTCATCTGCAGGATGATCAACCCAAAACCACTGAGTGGGTCCTCGATAGTGGATGTACAAATCACATGACTGGTGACAAGAATCTATTGATGGATACTCCATTATCTCCGTCGCTTTTGAAGCATATCATCTTTGCCGACAAAGGCAAAAGTCAGGTATTGGGTCTAGGTAAGGTTGCGATCACAAAGGATCGACACATGGACAAAGTCATGCTTGTTTAGTCCTTAGGATACAACCTTATGTCTGTCTCAATGCTTTGTGATCTTGATATGGTTGTTGTCTTTGGCAAGTACCGTTGTGTTGTGGTTATGGAATCTGACAATTCCAAAGTCTTCGAAGGCTTTAGGAGAGGAGACTTGTATATTGTTGATTTCTCTACTGGACCACAACCAGCCGTGTGCTTACTTGCAAAAGCTTCAGAAGGCTGGCTCTGGCATCGACGACTTGGTCATGCAGGCATGAGGAATTTGCACACGCTTTCGAAGAAGAAGCATGTCATTGGCAATGAGAATGTCAAATTCCTCAAGGATCACTTATGCGGAGCCTGTGAAGCTAGAAAGATGACCAAGGCCAAGCATCCAGCGAAGACTATCATGACCACCACTCGTCCATTTAAATTGCTTCACATGGATCTTTTCGGTCCTAATCATTATTCTACTGTTTCAAATGAAGCATCTCAATATGGCTTTGTTATTGTTGATGATTATTCTCGATACACATGGGTACACATTGTTACTTACAAACATGAAGTGCAGGAAATCTTCAAACGATTTTCCTTGAGGGCTTCAACCAACTTTGGAGTGAAGATCAAGCACATCAGAAGTGACAATGGCACTGAGTTCAAGAATTCTGGTCTCGATGACTATCTTGATGAACTTGGTATTACTCATGAGTTATCTGCTCCTTACACTCCTCAGCAGAACGGCGTCGTGGAGCGCAAGAACAGGACTCTTGCTGAGATGGCTCGCACTATGGTTGATGAATACAAAGCACCTCGTCGATTCTGGATTGAGGCAATTGACACTGCGTGCCACATCATCAACAAAGTATATCTTCACAAATTCTTCAAGAAGACTACCTATGAACTCCTCACTGATAAGAAACCCAATGTAAGTTATTTCAAAGTCTTTGGTGCTAAATGTTGGATTAGAGATCCTCATCACAACTCAAAATTTGCACCGAAAGCACATGAAGGTTTTATGCTTGGTTACGGAAAGGACTCGCACACCTACATAGTCTTCAACAACGTTCTTCACAAGGTTGTTGAAACTGTAGATGTGCGGTTCGATGAAACTAATGGCTCGCAAAGAGAGCACCTGCCTATTGTGATAGATGAACCAGCACCTGAGGAAACTATCAAGTTCAAGGCTACTGAGGATGTCATTCCTACTGAAGAATCTGCTAAAGAATTCATTCCAGAACATGAAGAACGTCGAGCTAATGCACCTAAAGAAAATGGTGCTGAAGAAAACGCTGATCAAATTCTTCAATGGCAACCAGCTCATCCTCATATTGCAAAAGAAGTGCAAGTTGAAAAGATCATCAATGACATCAAAGCGCCAGGTCCTCTCACACGCTCAAAAGCTTACTGGTTCTATTTCCTCAACTCTTTCATTTCCTGATAACTGTGTTGTGTGCTTGTTCATATCTGTGCTTGAAGACTTTGACTGAAGACTTTCTCAATTTGCTCAGTTCAATTTCTTCAGTCTGTTTGTCTTCATCCTGTGTTATCCTGTGCTCACGCTACCTGTACTCTGTGCCTGTCTTCATTTCATCATGATGACCATGCTTGTATTCTGTCATGTTTACTTTTGAGTACTTATTCCGCTGCTAGCAGTTCTTCGCTAAGGAATTTCCTCACCGGCAAATTCCTCAGTGAAGAATTTCATAAAAGTCACCTATTCACCCCCTCCTCTAGTCGATATAACGCACTTTCAGGGGCGACGACTGGGAACGCAGTCGCCCCCACGCTAAAAATCTCGTCGGCTCGCCCTAGGACACGTTTTTTCAACGTCCTGGGGGGCCGAACCGCTGGAGATGCTCTTAGCTCCTCCCATGCTGCTCCTTCACATGCACACTGTGGCACGAGGTGCTTTGCTGGATCCGATGGACGGATCGACCTCACGAGACAAGGGATGTCCTTGTGGACTGGTGGCAGGCTGCTTGCCTCTCAGTCCAGACCTCGGCCCGAAATGGCACGCCCTCTGCCTTCATATTGGTAGCTTGGTGCATCCGGAAGCAGCGCAGTACAATCATTTTTCACAGCGCACAACTCAGCCTATCTAGCCTCCTGCACATGATTAGGACGGAATCCAGGCATTGGGCGACTGCACGAATCATCTTCTCACTAAAAACTCAAAGTGATGTTACATTGTGGATGTTCTTTATCAATTTTTCCAATAAATTGCTTTAGGAGTTCAGTTTTTTTTCAGAAAAGGAGGATGACTCCGGCCTCTGCGTCTGGGAGATGCATACGGTCACTTTATTGATTATTCTCGAGGACCTTACAAAGTGTTACAACAATAAGCCTGAATCCACCATCTAGGCAACATATGCTGCTACTTCTATCCATATGATGAAGGGGTGCTAGCTGGGCCACTACCCAGACCACTCATCTAATCCTAACATCAAAAGCCGGAATCCCCAGCCTAGCCACATACTGGGTCTGGGGCATAAACCGATCTGACGCACTCACACGTGTCGTCTCCACCATCTTCCACTGGTCCATCTCCAAGCAGATTGAGGTGCCAACCTTGGCAGGCTCCTCCGCCATCAACGCCACCATGACGCCAAATGACGACCACCACCTACGCTAGAACATTGCCAAACAAATGGAGCGCTACCACAAGATGAAGATCAGCGGTAGAATAGATAAAATTCCACACACATTGCCGCCGCCAAACACCTCACACGCACCACAAAGCACTCACCGTGCTTCCGGGAACCCTAGACGACGCCTTCAAGAAGGAATGCGATGAAGGTACGACGTCGTCGCCCGCAAGGGGAACTAGAGATTTCGCCCAAATGAAGAGCACAGTGAGAAACGAGATAGGACCTCGACAAGGCCTCCAAGAAGGGAATCGACGCCCACAAGGCGCCGCCATTGTCGTGTCCTCTGCCGACGGCCAAGGGTTTCCCCAGATCCCGCCCCCGTCCCATCCACCCGGCCAAAGACCTGTCCAGGGGAGCGCACGCAGCCCAGTGACTTGAATACTTCTTCGCAGTCCAGTTTTGGACGTTGTTTGTCAATTTTTCAGGACAATGAAAATTGGTCAATGAACTTGTGGACGTTGTATTGCACGAATGGTCTCGCTAAAACTCAACCCAAGAAATATCCGTAAACTCATAAAAGAAAAGGGAGTGAAATCCAGGTTATTGCTCATTCCGAAAAAAATCCAGGTCATTGAACTTCTTCTGAATATTCACTTTGGTCATTATACTCAAGAATACTCGATTTACAGTCACGAGGTGTGCAGCTACGGTCACCGAATACATATGCCGGCTCAGTATTTCGGAGGTGCTCATAGGGATAGGGTGTGCGCGTGTGCATTCATAAGGTGAGTGTATGCGTGTGTATATGAGCGCTTGTGTCTGTATTGATGTTCAAAAAAAGAATACATATGTTTGGTCATCTTATTTCGTCAATGTGGAATACACTTTGACTTGTTGACCACATCCAAAGGTGACAATGTGGCAAAAGCGAGGGTGTTTTCACAAAATTACAACTGGTCCTCTTTTGCTCTCTTTTGTGTAATATCCCAAGGCTTATTTCCCCCTCTCTTGTGCTCAATTGGTTTGTTTCTCGATTAAATAGT
Organism: Triticum urartu; assembly: GCF_056163025.1. NCBI lineage: Eukaryota > Viridiplantae > Streptophyta > Magnoliopsida > Poales > Poaceae > Triticum > Triticum urartu. The sequence goes on from NC_141875.1 coordinate 211,953,458, forward strand.
GCACCGACATTGTCACACAAGACGTCGCTTGACCAGTCGTACAAGCGCACCGGCACCAATGCCACCTCCCCCGGCGACATGCCAATAGTCCTTGCCAGTGACCCAGAGCGCAGTGGCCTCGGTGGAGCCCGCTGCGAGGCTGGTGAACCGAGGGCCTCTTGCTACCTCCATCAAAACTTGGAACCCCATGGGCTACGGGGAGTACGCCTCTGAGGCATACTACACTCCAAGTCACAGATGCCATCTAGGTTGTGCAGGGCTAGCTCAGTGGGGATGCACCCGATGGGCTTGACGTCGGTGACTAGCATGTGGGGACGTGACAAGGTCGTGGATGTGGCAGACTCGGTGGCGCCGAACCTGCTAAGATCCTATGATGCATTGTGTGCCTAGCACCTGTGTGGCCGTAGGTGGAGAAGTCATCGGCGGCGAGCCGAGGAAACATAACAATGGTGCAGTGAGATATTGTCTGTGAGGATAGAGAAATCAAAATTTAAACCATACAATGCATATATAGTAGTGGGATCGACGTTGATCACTAGTATGCGGGGTGCGCCGAGAAGCCGTGGATGTGGCAGAGCACCTGCTTGTACTTGGCCGCGCATGGTGTAACGCCCTCGATGCGGCTATATCTCCCATGTGTCGAAGCACGACTTAGAGGCATAACCGCATTGAAAGCAATGTCGCAAGTGAGGTAATCTTCACACAACCCATGTAATACATAAGGGAAAGAGATACATAGTTGGCTTACAATCGCCACTTCACACAATTACATGAATAAAGCATTACAACATCCAAATACAATCAAGGTCCGACTACGGAACCAAAATAAAAGAAGAACCCCAAATGCGACAAGGTCCCCGATCGACCCCAACTGGGCTCCACTACTGATCGACTGAAACGAAACAACACAAAGGACAAGATCTTCATCGAGCTCCTCCTGAGCTCAGTTGCGTCGCCAGCACGGTTCAACGGCACCTGCAAGCTAGTTTTTGGAAAGTATCTGTGAGTCACGGGGACTCAGCAATCTCACACCCTCGCGATCAAGACTATTTAAGCTTAATAGGTAAGGCAAGGAAAATATGTGGAGCTGCAGCAAGCGACTAGCATATATGGTGGCCATCCTATTCGCAAAAGAGAGCGAGAAGAGGAGGCAAAGCGCGATCGATAAAAGTATGATCAAGAAGTGATCCTAGAACAACCTACATCAAGCATAACTCCAACACCGTGTTCACTTCCCGGACTCCGCCGAGAAGAGACCATCATGGTAACACACGCGGTTGATGCATTTTAATTAAGGTCAACTTCAGGTTTTCTACAACCGGACGTTAACAAATTCCCATCTGCCCATAACCGCGGGCATGGCTTTCGAAAGTTCAAATCCCTGCAGGGGTGTCCCAACTTAGCCCATCACAAGCTCTCACGGTCAACGAAGGATATTCCTTCTAGCGGGAAGACCCGATCAGACTCGGGATCCCGGTTACAAGACATCCTCGACAATGGTAAAACAAGTCCAGCAAGACCACCGATGCGCCGACATCCTGATAGGAGCTGCACATATCTCGTTCTCAGGGCAACACCGGATGAACACTACGTACAGCTAAAACCAGCCCTCAAGTTTCCCCGAGGTGGCGCCGCAAGTGGCTCTAGTTCGGACCAACACTTAGACAAGCACTGGCCCAGGGGGGTTAAAATAAGATGACCCTCGGGATGCGCGACTCCCAAGGGAAAAAGGCTAGGTGGCGAATGGTAAAACCAAGGTTGGGCCTTGCTGGAGGAGTTTTATTCAAGGCGAACTGTCAAGGGGTTCCCATTATAACCCAACCGCGTAAGGAACGCAAAATCCGGGAACATAACACCGATATGACGGAAACTAGGGCGGCAAGAGTGGAACAAAACACCAGGCATAAGGCCGAGCCTTCCACCCTTTACCAAGTATATAGATGCATTAATTAAATAAGAGATATTGTGATATCCCAACAAGTAACCATGTTCCAACAAGGAACAACATCTCCATGTTCCAACAAGGAACAAACTTCAATCTTCACCTGCAACTAACAACGCTATAAGAGGGGCTGAGCAAAGCGGTAACATAGCCAATCAACGGTCTGCTAGGACAAGGTGGCTTAGAGTCTTGGTTCAACAATATAGGGGGCATGAAAAGCAAGTGGTAGGTATCGCAGCATAGGCATAGCAAAAGAGCGAGCATCTAGCAAAGCAAAGATAGAAGTGATTTCGAGGGTATGGTCATCTTGCCTGAGATCCCGCAAGGAAGAAGAACGAGTCCATGAAGAAGACAAACGGACGTAGTCGAACGAATCCTCACAACACGACGTTGTCGAAACCAACACGAAGAAGCAACACCGGAAAGAAAGCAAACAACATGGTAAACAACCACCACATAAGCATGGCATGATGCACAACCAAGTATGATGCATGTCCGATTTAATGAAACATGGCATGGCAAAGTGCACAAGCAATTCTACAAATTAAGTGGAGATCAAAATGACGGAACACCACATCAATTATTTAGTTCACTCTCGGTTAGGTACTCAACAATATTAAATGTTGGTTAACATGGCAAGAGGTGAGGCATGACAAAACTACACCATCTAAACAATTTAAATGGGGCCGGATATAACAAATAACGAATCCGTTAATCCCCATACGCATTTAGCAATTTGGTGCAACAACAATTTTTAAACATTTAAATGTTATTATCATGATGCGAATGACATGTGCAAGTTTTATGCAATTTTAAGAAAAGTTGACAAGAGCATATTAAGAAGCATTTGGTCGCCATGGCGGAACAAAAGGGGTGTCACGACAACTCATTGAGATGTCGGTGCAAGAGAAAATGTGGATGAACGGATCATGCGAGGATGGTGGGGTAATCCCAGATACCGGTTTTCCCCAGGGTCGACGGCATGGAAACCGAGGAGGAACGACTAACATACACGGGCGAAAACAACAACTAAACATGCATATCATACAACACATGCTTTCGTCCACGGGTCATCGTCTCGGCGGTTATACCTTCCAGGTGCATTCTCGGAGCGGTTCGGGTTCATAGAGGAAGTAGTCGTCCACGGCGATGGTAGTTGTACACGGGCCTTCAGCCACGGAAGTAGGCGTACAACGTTTTCGTAGAGGGACTTGACGAATCCGAGTAACTTGGGTTCGACGGTGGTCGTTCACATCCATAGTCGCACAAGGTTCCGTAAATGTTCGGGGTCTCGACGAGGAACTCGGCGTTTCGGTGCGATGTATGGGTACAAGTCGAAGGTCGTCGTGGTACTTGGTGTAACATAGGTCTCCGGGGTCGTCGGGTACACGTTCACATTGTAGCCGTACACATCGAGGGTCTTATCGGAACCTCGTCAACGTTCGAGATCCACCTTGACGATCCGAAGAGGTACTTGGCGTCATGGTACTTGGGTCTTGGCGGTTCGTCGTGTAGTCGTACATGTATCATAGAGGAACTTGGTCTTGCGAAGAGGTACTTGACGGTAGTGGTACTTGATGCGTTCGAGGGTCGTTCATGTCATGGTACTTGGCAAAATCCTCGGAGAAGGTGCTTGACGGTCCGGGTACGGTTCTTGGTGTCTCATCCTTGCTGATCCAAAACACACGCGAGACGGAAGGCCTCTAGTGGGTAGCAGCAAGGCAGGGACGGGAGGATCCGACCCAACGCGACCGGATCTGGCGATCTTCGGTGACGAACGTAGCAGGGTGGCGACATGATGCTTGACAGCAAGGACTTGAAGCGAGGAGGAGGCCACGGCAGGAGGTCGGCGATGTGGTGGAGCAAGGTAGGGGCTCCGGTCCACTGCTGTTGTTGACGTCGGCACCGCAGACGAGGCAGGGAGACAGCGCGGCGCTCGCCGGAGATAGAGCCGGCGGTGGAGGGCGGCCCTGGTGCGGGCACCATGGCCGGAGGCGGGGAGGTACTTGGGCGGCGGGAGGAGCAGCTCCAGCAGGACGAGGGACTCGGCGACGCGGACTTGGGGCGCCGGCGACGGGCGACGTCTGGGGGCGCAGAGGACGACTGCTGCAGGCGCGGGTGCTCGAGGAGAGGCCGAGGGTGGCTGGAACCGACTAGAGGTGACGCCCTACGGCGCGCGGATGAGGCAGGAGGCGGCTCGGTCTGCGGCTCTCGGGTGCTCCGGCGTGGGCGGAGCCGGCGCGAGGAAGAGGAGCGTGGCATGGCTCCTGCTTGAGGTGGCCTTCCTGGAGGAGCTCGGCGGCAGCTGTCGCAGGCCGGCGCGGCGGAGGAAAGGGAGGCCCGCGTGAAGGGAGATCGACGGGGAGGCATGGGCCAGGAGATCCATGGATCGGGACGGTGGTGCAGCGCTGCTCTCCCTCTCTCTCTCTCTGACGGCGCACGCACAGGAGGAAGGGATCGATGGGGGGAGATGGGGATCGATGCAGGGAGGCTAGGGTTACCACGGGGAGCGACTGGGCTAGAGGTCAGGAAGCAAGATGGGACTTGGGGGCCGGCCCAGGGAGAGGGAAGTGGCCAGAGTCCTGCTGGCTGGACGGGCTTCGCTTGAGCTGGGCTCTCTCTTTCTCTACTCTCCTCTCTTAACCAAAAAGAGAAAAGAAAAAAATAGATAGAAGAAGAAAAATGGAAAGAGAGGGTATGGATGGAATTTGGGCATGGGAGTAATTTCCACGGACTCGCAAAAATGCACATGTTCCAAGAAAATGGAGTGGGCATTTTTCAAAGTTTTAAATTCAAACTCATTTGATTTAAAATCAAATGGTTTGAATAGGAAGTGAGGGTTAGGAAGGTCCAAAAATGTTTGGATTTTTGGTGGAGCTCCGAGAAATGGGGAAAGGATAAAAAGCAAAGTTTGGGGACCTAAACTTGAAGAGAGAAAAGGCATGTGATTATTTGCAAGTGTGTTCATGGGTGATTCCGAAAATGGGATATTGAATATAGCTCCCTAATAACGGGAGGTTATAAAGAGAATCACCATGTGAATTCCCTCGGTTTAAATGGACCGAAGATCCATGCAATTTATTTAGTGAGTTTTAAAACGGGTTCATGATGACGAACATGTATGCAAATGAAATGCACATGATGACATGATATGCAATGCATGACACGCAAGCAATGACAAGGCAACAACAGCGAATAAATGGACGACACCTGGCACATCGGTCTCAGGGCGTTACAGCACTCCACCACTACGAGAGGATCTCGTCCCGATATCTAGGATGGCACCGAAGGGAAACAGAAGAGGAAGAGAAAAGGTAAAACTAAGTTGCTTCTTTGACAAACGAGTGAAACCAAGGAACCTTGCGAGGTTGAACAAATTTGAGAAAGAACACAACAAAGGTGAATAAGGTCGAAAACACTCCGATAGAAAAGAGGAACAAAGAACATTGGGAAAAACCTTGAGGTTGGAGGGCAAGATATATATTGAAACCACTCCGGTTAAGAAGTTAAGCAAGACTTGATAATATTAAAAGAACTTGAGCAAAAGGGTACAACACTCCGGTTAAATGGATAAGCATGAAAAGAACAAGAACCTGACAAGAACAGAAGAAGGTTTGAATAGAGCAATATCATAATGCCTCCGGAACAGAAGTGAGAATGGAATGGAATGAACGACGAGAAACAAGATCTTGAGGGAGCACTCTTAGAACAAATGGTAGAACAGAGTTGTTGGAAAACCAACAATGAAAATAATAAGCTTGATATGGTCTTTTGGAATACATCTCAAATTATGAGGTGACAACCTGCCACTCACGGGAAAAGAATTGGATTGATAAGAACAAAGAGACGAGAAACTTATTTCACCGGGAGGATAAACGAAGAACTTGGATCATTTATAAGTACCATAAGTAGCAACAATCCTTAGGGAAGGCTTTAGGTGTGCCATGACACAAGATAACTCCAATGAAGAGATTGATGGATTTAAAATACCCCATTCTTAACAACCTGTGAATCATGAAACATGAATTCAAATTATCAAGAATGACATAATACCACCTCAAATGATATGGTAGAAGGAATTGCACTCCGGATTGCAAGAAGAAGAAAGCTTGAACTCCTCTGAAAATAATCTTGATGAATGTTTCTAGAACAGATTAAGTCCTTGATGAACTATCATGTAGAACTCCACGAAGAACTCCGTTAAACAAAAGAATGATCAAACGGAAGGAAAGAGAAGTTGAAAACACAAAGTGAAACCTTGTAATGATTAGATGGATCTCCGTGATAATTAGAGCTTGGTACTCCGAGAAAGAAAAGATGAACAAAAGAAAATCAAGAATTTGATGAGCCTCCGGAATAAAGAATTAAATTCACTCGATGAAACAAGAATAAGAATTACATTATGCTTATCCTTCACCAATTCAAATTGATGACAACCAATGGAATTGGCATACTACTTATTCTCGTAGAAAGGATTAAGATAGATAATGCGCAAACTTGAAGAGGCCTTCGATGATCCACCGGTAGGATTTGAAAGAACGGAAGTATGATAACGTAAGAAGAGGAATCTTGAACAAACCACCGTAAGAATTGAAAATGAACGAAGAAAAGATAAAGAAACACCGGAAAGAATTAGCAAATGAACGAAGAAGCTTGAGGGGATTTAGATACATCAGAACGAAGAGATCAAGAACTGATTAGAGGATATTTGATTGATGCACCGGTAAGATAGGAGAATGATAACTGACAGCTGAGAATGAATAAACCTGAATTGATGGACTCCGGATAACAAACTAAGAAGACTCTTGAATTACTCCGGATAGGTGAAAAGAATTCTCACGATCAAAACAATTACGAGAGGATGGCAACAAGCTAGAATCACTAATCTTGAAGAGAATGGAGCAAGATTAAAGAGAAACTCTTCTTCGGTCTTCAAATGTTGAGAATGACGACGAGAAACACCACCAAGAATTATTTAGACCTCCGAAAGAATCAAAACGAAGAGGTTGAGCCAACAATGAAAAGAATTAGAAAACGATCTTGGAGAAGGCATTTGACTGATGATAACTCATTCTTATGTCAAACTTTAAAAAGAAATTTGAGGATAGCTCCGGGAAAATAAGAAGAGTCAGGTAAGATCCTGGGAAAAGACCTGTGGGTTTGGGCCCACTCAAAAGAAACACCGTTGAATGATTTGAAAGAGAGGTTGCACCGGTTGAATTACATGACTTGAATGAGATAACAACCTCGAGAGATCTTGAATGAATGCAGAGTGGAAAACACGAATCTTCGAGATATCTTGAGCACCCCGGAACAATTAAATATCGAGAAGTGAATGAATACGAGGTGCACCGGAACGAGAAAAAAAGGATATGATCAACACGAAAGCTTGAGTTGAATCCACCGGAGAAGAAAATGAGTGACGAGAGACGAACTTGAAGCTTTGTTAGCATCTTCCTGAGAATCAACGGATAAGGACATTGACAGAAAAGAATGGAGAGACTTCCCATCAATAAAAGGATACTTGAATAAGAAATTTGAGTCCTCAAAGAAAAAAGGGAGGGTGGGCGGGAAAACAAAGGCAACTTGGATACGAATGAAACAAACACCGTTGAGAAGACTTGAGTTGATCTTGCGGATGTTGAAATGATCTGATCCACTTGAAGAGAAGCACACCGGTTAAAAGGATTGACAAAACAATCTCGATTATCAAGAAGGATTAGTATTCACATAGGAGTATGAGAACACCGCTTTGGGAAGGTATGGAATCAACATTTGACATTGAAGCAACTCGAATACCACAACTCAAAACAAAACAAAGGATTGGCTTGCAAAATAAGCCGGAACAAACATATGATAGAGATTTCATCTGAAGTTTTCGTGGTGGGGCCTACACGGGCTCGATCGTACAGCACCATCATGTACAAGGCAGTGCACATGACATACGAAGCGTCCCCGAGTCGGCATAGCCAAGGACTCTTTAAGACACAACGAGACCACTGTAAAACCGACCGTGGATAGGCGGATCACTAGACGTCGAACCCCAATTTCATATCATACATCTGTCGGAAAGATATCCTAAGAGCTACTTGAATTCCCACTTATAAACTCCCGAAATTTTCCGGTTATGCAATCAGGTGTTGGGGATACAGGGGAAGCATAATATCTCACCCAAATCTAGCAAATCCTACATCCAGCTGTATCCATCCTTCAACACATAACCAAGAAACCTTCGGAAATCATCTACCTCAACCTTCAAAAAGCATCCGTTATACGAGTTATGGCAATACTCCCGAACTCCCGCCCCAGTACTGGGTGGCGTCGAGGTTATCTCACCAACAACTGCATAAAAGAGATTTTCGATGTCGGCGAAACTAAACTCAAGTATTCCAGAACTGCAACGATAAAATTGTGACGACAACACCTCGGAGCTCAACTCCCCGGGACACTGCCACAACCCCTAAATGCCAGGAGGCACCAAGAACAATGTTCTCGTCACAAAACCATCAGAACGATTCCAAGATACCCGCGTGATCCTAAAATTTTTTTAGTGAAATTTGAGAAGACAAGAGTCAAAACTCTACGTCAGGATGCCTTACCAGAGCGATGAAGGGACTGGGGAGGTAAAAAGAATTCCTAAACTCTCCGATATATAATTCCTAAATGACTAAAAACATTTTTTTTCTAGACTCAGCAACGGCAGCTAATTCGATCAAGCAGTGGGGGCTCCTAAGGTCGGGAAGGCTCTGATTACCAACTTGTAACGCCCTCGATGCGGCTATATCACCCACGTGTCGAAGCACGACTTAGAGGCATAACCGCATTGAAAGCAATGTCGCAAGTGAGGTAATCTTCACACAACCCATGTAATACATAAGGGAAAGAGATACATAGTTGGCTTACAATCGCCACTTCACACAATTACATGAATAAAGCATTACAACATCCAAATACAATCAAGGTCCGACTACAGAACCAAAATAAAATAAGAACCCCAAATGCGACAAGGTCCCCAATCGACCCCAACTAGGCTCCACTACTGATCAACTGAAACGAAACAACACAAAGGACAAGATCTTCATCGAGCTCCTGCTGAGCTCACTTGCGTCACCAGCATGATTCAACGGCACCTGCAAGCTGGTTTTTGGAAAGTATCTGTGAGTCACGGGGACTTAGCAATCTCACACCCTCGCGATCAAGACTATTTAAGCTTAATAGGTAAGGCAAGGAAAATATGTGGAGCTGCAGCAAGCGACTAGCATATATGGTGGCTATCCTATTTGCAAAAGAGAGCGAGAAGAGGAGGCAAAGCGCGATCGATAAAAGTATGATCAAGAAGTGATCCTAGAACAACCTACGTCAAGCATAACTCCAACACCGTGTTCACTTCCCGGACTCTGCCGAGAAGAGACCATCACGGTAACACACACGGTTGATGCATTTTAATTAAGGTCAACTTCAGGTTTTCTACAACCGGACGTTAACAAATTCCCATCTGCCCATAACCGCGGGCATGGCTTTCGAAAGTTTAAATCCCTGCAGGGGTGTCCCAACTTAGCCCATCACAAGCTCTCACGGTCAACGAAGGATATTCCTTCTAGCGGGAAGACCCGATCAGACTCGGAATCCCGGTTACAAGACATCCTCGACAATGGTAAAACAAGTCCAGCAAGACCACCCGATGCGTCGACATCCTGATAGGAGCTGCACATATCTTGTTCTCAGGGCAACACCAGATGAACACTACGTATAGCTAAAACCAGCCCTCAAGTTTCCCCGAGGTGGCGCCGCAAGTGGCTCTAGTTCGGACCAACACTTAGACAAGCACTGGCCCGGGGGGGTTAAAATAAGATGACCCTCGGGATGCGCGACTCCCAAGGGAAAAAGGCTAGGTGGCGAATGGTAAAACCAAGGTTGGGCCTTGCTGGAGGAGTTTTATTCAAGGCGAACTGTCAAGGGGTTCCCATTATAACCCAACCGCGTAAGGAACGCAAAATCCGGGAACATAACACCGATATGACGGAAACTAGGGCGGCAAGAGTGGAACAAAACACCAGGCATAAGGCCGAGCCTTCCACCCTTTACCAAGTATATAGATGCATTAATTAAATAAGAGATATTGTGATATCCCAACAAGTAACCATGTTCCAACAAGGAACAACATCTCCATGTTCCAACAAGGAACAAACTTCAATCTTCACCTGCAACTAACAACGCTATAAGAGGGGCTGAGCAAAGCGGTAACATAGCCAATCAACGGTCTGCTAGGACAAGGTGGCTTAGAGGCTTGGTTCAACAATATAGGGGGCATGAAAAGCAAGTGGTAGGTATCGCAGCATAGGCATAGCAAAAGAGCGAGCATCTAGCAAAGCAAAGATAGAAGTGATTTCGAGGGTATGGTCATCTTGCCTGAGATCCCACAAGGAAGAAGAACGAGTCCATGAAGAAGACAAACGGACGTAGTCGAACGAATCCTCACAACACGACGTTGTCGAAACCAACACGAAGAAGCAACACCGGAAAGAAAGCAAACAACATGGTAAACAACCACCACATAAGCATGGCATGATGCACAACCAAGTATGATGCATGTCCGATTTAATGAAACATGGCATGGCAAAGTGCACAAGCAATTCTACAAATTAAGTGGAGATCAAAATGACGGAACACCACATCAATTATTTAGTTCACTCTCGGTTAGGTACTCAACAATATTAAATGTTGGTTAACATGGCAAGAGGTGAGGCATGACAAAACTACACCATCTAAACAATTTAAATGGGGCCGGATATAACAAATAACGAATCCGTTAATCCCCATATGCATTTAGCAATTTGGTGCAACAACAATTTTTAAACATTTAAATGTTATTATCATGATGCGAATGACATGTGCAAGTTTTATGCAATTTTAAGAAAAGTTGACAAGAGCATATTAAGAAGCATTTGGTCGCCATGGCGGAACAAAAGGGGTGTCACGACAACTCATTGAGATGTCGGTGCAAGAGAAAATGTGGATGAACGGATCATGCGAGGATGGTGGGGTAATCCCGGATACCGGTTTTCCCCTGGGTCGATGGCATGGAAACCGAGGAGGAACGACTAACGTACACGGGCGAAAACAACAACTAAACATGCATATCATACAACACATGCTTTCGTCCACGGGTCATCGTCTCGGCGGTTATACCTTCCAGGTGCATTCTCGGAGCGGTTCGGGTTCGTAGAGGAAGTAGTCGTCCACGGTGACGGTAGTTGTACACGGGCCTTCAACCACGGAAGTAGGCGTACAACGTTTTCGTAGAGGGACTTGACGAATCCGAGTAACTTGGGTTCGACGGTGGTCGTTCACATCCATAGTCGCACAAGGTTCCGTAAATGTTCGGGGTCTCGACAAGGAACTCGGCGTTTCGGTGCGATGTAGGGGTACAAGTCGAAGGTCGTCGTGGTACTTGGTGTAACATAGGTCTCCGGGGTCGTCGGGTACACGTTCACATTGTAGCCGTACACGTCGAGGGTCTTATCGGAACCTCGTCAACGTTCGAGATCCACCTTGATGATCCGAAGAGGTACTTGGCGTCATGGTACTTGGGTCTTGGCGGTTTGTCGTGTAGTCGTACATGTATCGTAGAGGAACTTGGTCTTGCGAAGAGGTACTTGACGGTAGTGGTACTTGACGCGTTCGAGGGTCGTTCATGTCATGGTACTTGGCAAAATCCTCGGAGAAGGTGCTTGACGGTCCATGTACGGTTCTTGGTGTCTCATCCTTGCTGATCCAAAACACACGCGAGACGGAAGGCCTCTAGTGGGTAGCAGCAAGGCAGGGACGGGAGGATCCGACCCAACGCGACCGGATCTGGCGATCTTCCGTGACGAATGTAGCAGGGTGGCGACGTGATGCTTGACAGCAAGGACTTGAAGCGAGGAGGAGGCCACGGCAGGAGGTCGGCGATGTGGTGGAGCAAGGTAGGGGCTCCGGTCCACTGCTGTTGTTGACGTCGGCACCGCAGACGAGGCAGGGAGACAGCGCAGCGCTCGCCGGAGATAGAGCCGGCGGTGGAGGGCGGCCCTGGTGCGGGCACCATGGCCGGAGGCGGGGAGGTACTTGGGCGGCGGGAGGAGCAGCTCCAGCAGGACGAGGGACTCGGCAACACGGACTTGGGGCGCCGGCGACGGGCGACGTCTGGGGGCGCAGAGGACGACTGCTGCAGGCGCGGGTGCTCGAGGAGAGGCTGAGGGTGGCTGGAACCGACTAGAGGCGACGCCCTACGGCTTGGGGATGAGGCAGGAGGCGGCTCGGTCCGCGGCTCTCGGATGCTCCGGCGTGGGCGGAGCCGGCGCGAGGAAGAGGAGCCTGGCATGGCTCCTTCTTGAGGTGGCCTTCCTCGAGGAGCTCGGCGGCAGCTGTCGCAGGCCGGCGCAGCGGAGGAAAGGGAGGCCCGCGTGAAGGGAGAGCGACGGGGAGGCATGGGCCAGGAGATCCATGGATCGGGACGGTGGTGCAGCGCTGCTCTCCCTCTCTCTCTCTCTGACGGCGCACGCACAGGAGGAAGGGATCGATGGGGGGAGATGGGGATCGATGCAGGGAGGCTAGGGTTACCACGGGGAGCGACTGGGCTAGAGGTCGGGAAGAAAGATGGGACTTGGGGGCCGGCCCAGGGAGAGGGAAGTGGCCAGAGGCCTGCTGGCTGGACGGGCTTCCCTTGAGCTGGGCTCTCTCTTTCTCTACTCTCCTCTCTTCACCAAAAAGAGAAAAGAAAAAAAATAGATAGAAGAAGAAAATGGAAAGAGAGGGTATGGATGGAATTTGGGCATGGGAGTAATTTCCACGGACTCGCAAAAATGCGCATGTTCCAAGAAAATGGAGTGGGCATTTTTGAAAGTTTTAAATTCAAACTCATTTGATTTAAAATCAAATGGTTTGAATAGGAAGTGAGGATTAGGAAGGTCCAAAAATGTTCGGATTTTTGGTGGAGCTTCGAGAAATGGGGAAAGGATAAAAAGCAAAGTTTGGGGACCTAAACTTGAAGAGAGAAAAGGCATGTGATTATTTGCAAGTGTGTTCATGGGTGATTCCGAAAATGGGATATTGAATATAGCTCCCTAATAACGGGAGGATAGGTTATAAAGAGAATCACCATGTGAATTCCCTCGGTTTAAATGGACCGAAGATCCATGCAATTTATTTAGTGAGTTTTATAACGGGTTGCATGATGACGAACATGTATGCAAATGAAATGCACATGATGACATGATATGCAATGCATGACACGCAAGCAATGACAAGGCAACAACAGCGAATAACTGGACAACACCTGGCACATCGGTCTCGGGGCGTTACACATGGAAAGTCCAAGACCATGCCGCTCGATACTAAGTGATGCCATGGTCAATGGAGGCAAAGAGTGGCTTCATGAGACAGATGTTCCCACTCCACATCGTCGTCAACATCTTCATCGGCAATCAACACCATCCTTCCCTCTTGATATCGCTTCCTTGTTGATGTTATACTGCTAGTGTGTGCATGTGTCAACGTCCGGCTTTGGCGATCTCGACCCTCGACACATTGTGCCTCCCATATTCCTTGGCCTTATGGGCCTAATTTACCCAAGGTTGGCATCACCGCAGGCGCCGCCAGCGCTTATGTTTTCTATGTCGCAACCATTGGAGGGGCGAACAAAGTGAATCTGGCGGTAATCAGTCAGCTTGCCGTTGGGTGAACTGGATTATGACATGCATCACCTTGGTCAGATATACAGTTAAATTTAATGGTACCCTCTTGGAATCATTTGCACCATCACGAGGGCTTCGGCAAGGTGATCCACTCTCCCCATTTTTGTTCCTCTTTGTGGCTGACAGTCTCTCGGCTTTGTTGAAGGATGGTGAGCAGAAGGGTGATTATACCCCTTTGAAAGTCTGCCGTAGAGCCCCAGGTATACCTCACCTATTGTTCACAGACGACACTATGTTGTTATTTAAAGCAGACATCGGCATTGACAAAGCAAGAGCACAATGGCCTTTCCAAGGATGAAGACGGAGCTAACTGACCACATGTAATATTTGAGATAGGAGGGGAAGCCGCAACGCTTCCTTAGCTGAAGGTGAAGCCACATAATGTCATAGAGAAGAGGAAGCCTTGGGGTGTTTTATGAAAGAGTATAAGAAGTGCTTGATTGCAATTTTGAAAAAATAGCCCCACTGTTGTGATGTTCTCACCCGGGACGCAGTCTACAAATCAAAGTAAATGCCACATTGATGAAATACAATGTCCAAGACGCGGTGATCATAGTTGCCACCCGCTATTCATGTAAATTGGGTATTAATGGTAGGATCAGTACCTGCCGGTGCGGCCGTGTCAACGATAAGAAAGGTTTTCAAAACATGCCCGACATGAATAGTAGGAGCACGACATTAGCTCCATCACCATGGCAAGGGAGTAGCCAGATCGAGGGTGCTGAGGCACAAATCCGGCTTTGACAACTTGTGTTGATCATAATGATGATGCCCCAAGGTGGGCGCGTGTTGGGTGTGGCGGCGTAGCCTTTTCTAGGGATGTATCTCTATCGAATCGATGGGGGTGGGGCCATGGTGGAGGACGTCGGGGTAGCGATCCTAGCGACATGGTAGGTCTATCTGCGTGGTAGCAGCAATAATTGCCAGATCGGAAGACTAGCTTACATTCAAGCGATCACACCCAATCGAGGGTGGTCGAAGTAGGTGTGGTAGGGGACGGCGTGGAACCTATATCCGATGTCTTCTCCAATGGTGTGGGTGGGCTTTGGGCTCTCTCAACGCTAGCATTTGGCTAGCGCGACGTCGGCAACCGGTAGAGAAGTTGTTGGCACTGATGATTTCAACGAGAAGAATGCTTGTAATCTTGGTGAAAAGCTGCGGTCTTCCCTTTCCGGCTAGATCAGACGATGTTGGCATGCGCATGCCGTCTTCTTGTTGAGGGTGCTTACTATCTTTTCTGAATTGAAGGTGTTGACTTGAAGCTTAGTTTTGGGCTGAAAATCCCATGTTCGACCTTTGGTTGAACACATCAACATTGAGCACATATCTGGTGTAGCATTACCTTATTCGCTTAAGTCGCTCACCTGTTATATGGTTTTTGGTAGATATGTGGAGATGGTGTCACGAGATCAACTGTAATGTGTTTCATTCGTCATCGATGCTAAGCAATGCTTGTCATCGTGAAATAAATAAATATTATATGGCTTTGTACATCAATTGATGCTAAGGTTGGATGTGTTATCCTCCTTTTGAAAGAAGAAATTATGCACTTATATACCTAATAATAATAAAGGACGGTGCATTTCTTCGATTTTTTTGTCCCTCCTGAAGTTGATAGTAATTACCCATCATGCCATATATATGTCACAAAAATACCCCTTCGTCTTTTCGCAGGTCGTTTCGTTACACGTAACGTTTCACCTCAAAAAAGAAATAGCAGAACAAGGACTCGGACCATGGTCGTGTCGAAGGAGCATGCATGCACAAACTAAATCATCTAGCCAACGTTGCTAGAGAAATAAAGGAAGGCACCTTTTTATTGGTCAAGCGAGTTTTCTCAACAAGAAAAGAAGCCACATATTGATTATGTAAATCCATCACTCGCATTGGGACTCCCGTCCATGTCGCGTACATACTCCTCGGTCTTTGCCTACACTATGCAATAGCTCTGTTGGGCCTCTTTCGGGTGTCATCCAACTGGGCCATGTTGGAATAAAATGATAAAATTCCTACCATGGAGGATTGAACTCTTGGAAGAGAAAACTGAGACCCCCGCACCCACACCCGCGTCGCCAACCCTAGGCGACACGGGGGCGACCATGCTGCCGGCCCTAGGCCCCCTTCCCTCGCCTCCTCCGTCCTGCCGCCGCCTGTGGTCTCAACGGCGAAGCCTAGCCTATGATGGCGGCGGCGGGGCCTTATCCCTCGCGCGGTGGTGGCGTTTTTTCCGGGCGGCGGCGGCGCCATCGTTCGACGGAGATCCGGCTGCAAGGAGCGGCGGGATCCCTACAGCATGTGTGACGGCGTCGTCAGCGGAGGCGCAACCTCCCCGCGGTGGAGTCGCCCCTGTGGTGGCGGCCGAGATCGCCGATCTGATCTTGCCCAGGTGGGCTTGGGCGGGCCGGCGGTTCCGGTGTGCATCTACAGGCAAGTGTGGTGGGCCTGACGATGCCGACTGTAGGCATCGTGGTGGTGCCATGACCGGTTAGGCGGCGGCGACCTGGATCCCTTTCGTCCAGTCTCCGGCAGAGATGGCGTCAGTCCGTGCACGAGATGCTTGAGGGAGGATCTTCGAACAGATCTGGGTGAAACCTGCTCTCGGCTAGCTGCCAAGGCTGACGGTGGCGGCGTTGTTTGCGTCGTTCCCTTCTTGAAGGCATCGTTGTGAAGAAGTTTAAGGCCACTCTATGCTACCTCCGAGGGAAACCCTAGATCGGTAGATCAGATGATGGCGGCGCTATGGTGTCGTTTCCCTCTTGGGGGCGTCATTAGTGGAGGTGTACACGGACCGAGGGACCAGTGAAAGGCTTTTTGGTGGAGCGGTGCTTCAGCTTACACATTGATGGCGACGGATCTCGGCGGCATGGCATCGCGGAGACTCGACGTCTGATGCGCGGAGATGGACTCGTGCAAGGAGGTGGCGCCGTCTGGCGCTGTGGTCGCGTCAACGGCAGCTAGACCAGGCAAGGTTGATGCAGCAGTACATGACTGAAGATGGATTGGTGGCAGATGGCTGCGGTGGCCTCATACCCGGCAGGCGTCCTGGTTGAGAAGTGCGCCGGACTGGTGGGTAGCCCATACCCGGCAGGCATCCTGGTTGGGACCTCGGGTCTTAGATAGTAGGTTTGGCTGCGAGGTCTGTTTGGTATTAGGTCCAGATTATCGGCATCTCTTTATCAACTGGATAAAAGTAGCGACAAATGTTGTCTAGATGATGGCTTTAGTCTTACTGTTATATGACTTTATAAGATCTTGTGTGAATAATTAATAAAATAGATACATGCATCGTCTAAATACAGAGGCCGAAGGTCCTTCTCCTTTTTCTAAAAAAATGGAGGAGTGAACTCTTACAGCCTCCCTTCAATTCACGAGGGTTCAACTAGTTCAACTAGCATTTAATTATGATAGAAGACATGATTCACAGAATCATAGAAGAACAAAAATACCCTTTCATTTTTTTTCGTAGGAAGTTTCGTTGCACGCGGCGTTTCGCCTAAAAAACAAATAGCAGAACAATGACTCGAACCATGGTCGCGTTGAAGGAGCCCGCGTGCACAAAACCAAGCCATGTAGCTAACGTTGCTAGAGAAATAAAGAAAGGTATCATTTTATTAGTTAAGCGAGTTTTCTAAAAATAAAATTAGAAGCCATAGATCGATCCTGTAAATCTGTAGCTCGTGATGGGACTCCTGTCACGTCACGTACATACTCCTCGGTCTTTGTCTACACTACGCAGCAGCCCTGCAAACGAGGGCTCAACCAATTCAACTAGCTTTTGATTGTGATACAGGATATGATTCACTTATTAATCAATAGTCCAACCTCACTGTTTTACACCGGATCTCATAAATTTATATATGCCTACGAATAGACAATCAACAAGCCCCTTCGAAGAAAAGAAAAGAATATGATAAACAAGGTGATGTATGGCTGATTGGCTCCAATTTAATCCCATGGGAAAACATATTGGTGGGAAATATTTAAAGAAAGAACATACATGATTGATTGGCTGTAACTTCGGAATTGTGGGAATAAAATATTTCAGGAATAGGCTGGGCAAAGTTGAGTTTTAAAGAAGAGAACGTGTGCAGTGACGGCCTGCGGGGTATTCAATCAAATAATACTTCGATTTTTATGGCAACACTTGCCCATTTATTATTTGGTCGTCGTCCCATGTAGGGCGTGTATGAGGTGCCTGTGGGGCACGGCGCGGCTTTGCGTCATTAATAACAATCATGCCGAGCAGTTGGAACCCATCACCAACACGCTCCAATCCTACAGGCCGCCTCGCAAATGGCCGCCTTGCTCGTCCAGTTGTCGCTCGTGACCAACGCACGAGAAGGATTCGATCGGAATCAAGATCAAAATCTAGAAGTCCTGTTGTGTTTGACATAAATTGTTTTTCAGGTTTTGAAGGACTTTTTTTTTCGTTGCGACGCATGGTCTTTTTTGCTAGTGTTTGCTAAACTGCCCACTTTTTTAATTCTCATCCGTGTATGTCGTCTGCAATTTCCAAATGTAAACGTCAAGAGTGAATTGTGAATGAATCTACACATTTTTTGCAGGATACTATTGATGAACACGTAGAACTTGGAGTTTATAAGCTCAGTGACCTCGCTTTCCAATAACGTGTGTCTGCACTTATGCGACCCATCATGGCCGGTCTTTGGTCTCGCTCAATGCTCACAAGGTGATAATTTAAGCAAACCTTCGTGTTCCTCGGTCCACGGTTCCTAACTACTGGAGTAGTTCTCTATGGTTTCCTTCAACGGGATTCTGGTTAAGTAGTCAAGTTAAACTTGATTTGAGACGTCTGTCTATCTGACCACTTGCAGAGACATCCGAGATGGCATCGGACAACAAGAAGGAGAGGATCGAGATCTGGAGTCTGTGCAGCGGTTGGATGCGGATTGGCAGCACACGGCGCCGGGATTTCGTAGCACGCAGAGGGTGCGGTGAACACGCAGCGCAGCGGAGAAGTGGCGGGTCAGATGTCCTCGATCTCGATCGCCGGCTCAGGAGCATGCCGGAGCAGCAAACGCGTCATGACAAAGGCGGTTGTTTCTTGTTTAAATTTAGTTGAGAGCAGCTTATAGAAAAGGAACAATGATTGAGAGGTGATGGCATGAGGCAAGTGTACTCAAACCGTATCAAACCTTTTCGCTACAAGACATCGTATGCACTAGACTGACACGCGCTTTGCCGCGTCGTTCTTCCGTCGTGAGTTAAGTCTCGTCTATCTATTTTGTACGTGATTATATTACGGCCGGCTCACTTATTATCTGTAATTATTAGTTAATTATCTTATGTAGTATTGTTGATCATAAGTTAAAATTATGTCTCGGCTAAAAAAAGTAAAAATTGTTAGTTCAATGGGTGATCCATGCATGTTACCACAGAATGAAATGCGTTGACGAATCAAGTTGGATGAGCTATCTCTCATCGGCCTTTTGCATGCATTGTAAAAGACAAAGCCATCATATTCTAGTATATATTCAGATACTCCCTTTGTTCCATAATATTATGCATATATTTTTTTAAGTCAAAGTTTGCGACCTTTGACCAAGTTTATACAGAAAACTATTTATACCTATAATACCAAATATCTAAAATAGAAAATACGTCTTATAATGAATCTAATGATATATGCTTGACATTCTGGATGTAAATTAAAAAGTCAAACATGCACATATTCATGTCTAAAATGCCAAAGCATTTCAATCTGTGTAAAAAAAACAAGTTGGATGACAAATTTTCGACATTCCTCGACTACTTAGTTTTGTTTTTTCATTGACCAAAGACTACTGTTCCATCTCTCATAAAATTTTCATGCATGTTTTGGACGCTAACATGGACATGAAAAGAAACGTAACATTTTCTAAAGTGGTTTGCTATTTGTTTTTAATTTACTATTCATCAACAAATGCTCCCTAGAGAGAAAACGCCATGCCCATCTATGATGTTGTCGGTAGCTAGCAGGAAAATGAGAATCACAGTAATGTTCTTATATACTGCATTTGTTTCTTTTTACTCCGCATATTAGATTTGTCTGAAGTCAAATTTTGTAATGTCTGATCAAGTTTATATTTAGAAATATGTTCCATGTCACTCGCAAAAAAAAAATGTTCCATGATATATCTAATGATATTGATTTTGTATTGTGCATGTTAATATTTTTTGTGAGAACATGATCAAACTTACAATGGATTTGACTGAAGACAAAGTGTATATGCGGAGTAAAAAGAAATAGAAGTATAATAACATACTGATGTTAATACACACTTAACAAATGGGTCCAACAACGCTCCCTCAGCCCCGAGCCACCGCAGACAAGGAAATCAAGGGAGCTTAGTAACTAGAGAGACACGTTCCTTGTCCTTGTCCAACAAACGCATCGATTCTTCTCACTGAAAAATGAGATAGAACAAATGCATCGTGGAACACGAGCTCACGAGTAGTTACATGGTCTCACTGTTTTGCCATGCACAAATAAAAGGAAGTCATCTCTCACCGATTCCATCCATGCATGTACCCAATCAACAGGCTGAGATCTGAGATCCACACGGCGCGGCCCGGTCCCGGTCCTTGTCCTGAATTTGATGCCCCGAGAGGCGCATCCTCAAATATTTGCAGAACAAGATATAGCTTCTTAACATTACCTTTTTTGTTTGAGACAAACCTTCTTAAGGCCATCTCCAAAGGCTGACCCGAAAATTTGCCTCGGGAGTTAGCCATTCAACATTGCCCGCATATAATTCAAACACTCTTTCAACTAACCGGACGGAATTTATGTAAACTTGACGGATTTATAAAAGTTCGGACATAATTTACATAAAAGTATTTCGACCATTTAACTAAAAATTAGAAGAAAAAACGAAACCCCATACCAAATGACCACCTTGTACATGTGCTCGCCCTGTCCTGCCGCACTAGCTTCGTCGTCCATGCCATCATCGTGGTCCCTCCAGCGTAGGAATGGCACCCGAGAGCCGCGGCAACCTTGTCCGGCGGCTGACCACCGCTCACGGGGGAGCCGCTCTGCCTCCTATTATGCAGTGCGGATGGCCGCAACGGCAAATGCTGCGGCGCGGGCGGAGCCTTGGAGGCAGCCCTGTCCCTGTCGGCGTTGGCAGAGCAGCCGCTAAGCGACCTCTCCTCACCGACCTTGGCGAGCTCACCGTCAAGGCGGCGGCGGCGCCTGGCGGCCGTCTCCGTGGTGGTGACCGAGCGATTTGAGGGCCCACGCGACGGCAAGGTCCGGGTCGTTGCAGACCCATTCCGACGCCACGTCGGTCTTGGAGAACGCGGAGCTGCCGGCGTTGTTGCGCCCGCTGCCTTGCCGCACGCTCCTCCTTGGAGACGACATCCCTCCAGCCCGAGGGACCACTATCTCCGAGGTAGAGGAGGATGCGGCCCCGCGCCTTCGTGATCACAGGCAACAGCTCCTCCTTGACAGGCGGTGAGGCAGTCCCGTCATTACGGGTGTACTCGTTGTGTGGGGGCGAGGCCGGCTCGTCCTTACGCGACGTCTGGTCTAGAAACCACGGTTGCGCGGGGCTGAGGTCGGCTCGTCCTTGACACAGCGTCAGGGAAGGCGGGTTCCTCCTTGACACGCTGGAGTGGGATGCAGGCTCCCGCTTGACCCACGCCCACGTCGGTGGCGTTGGGCCCATCTAACGCAGCGAACGCTTCGTCACTATCTTCACCTGACGGACGAACTCTTTGTCCGTCAGAGCCTCCTCCATGAGAAGGCGCGGCCGCTGCGGCTTCTGGTCCTACTCATCACCGGAGGAGCCGAGGGTCTCGGAGAGCAAGCGGCTTCCCGCTTAAAACTTGTTCTCTACAAACGCAATTGCTTAATTTTTGTAGGGGGACAAAGCTTAGACAAAAACTTGCTGCAACGTTCAACCAATGAAGTTATATTGCCTTTTAGGCAAAGCAGAAAGCCATTCTTTTGTTTTTTCTCTCAGAAAGAAAAGAAACAAACGCATACTTCAAAGTGCCAGGTTCATAGTATTTATACGTGTCATGTTAAACAAGTCAGAAAAAATATGCACTGGCATCTTCAGAAGCAAAGCCTTCAAATTGGTCTTGTTCAACCACAGAGACTAAGTTGAGTTTAATCTAATATTGCTCGGCAGCGACATTAGGTTGTGTTATTAGTTCACGCATAAAGCTATTGCTTGGAGAAGCAAAGTCTCCAAGTTTCGAGTCATAGTATTTTTTTGGGGAGGGGGGGGGGGGTTCGTTTCAACACTAGCACCAAAATTAAAACTGGAACAAGAACAAAAACTGAAAATAAAAACCAAAATAAAGACCAACAATGACTAGAAATACAATTCCTCCCCGGTAACGACGCCACAAAAAGGGTTCGTGAGTCCTTTTAGTGATCCGATACTTTTTCCCAGAGTTTACCTTAAGTTATCGAACCCACGAGAGGATGTGCACTATGACAAGGATTTCTCGCAAGCTTTTGCGAGCGAGTTAAATTCATTTTTTAGTGATCAGAACGTTAACCCTTTTTGGGAAATGGCAAGGGCTAGGCTTGGAGAATGTCTTCTGGTGCAGAGATGAGTATTTTCCACGATGCTTCTTCGCGATACTACTCTTGACTCTTTTACACAAGTTGTAGGGTTGGACACCACGACGCTGATGGCACCTGGTACGAGCACGTGCGCTCGTACCATACGCTGTCTTCTCCTCTGGATTGAGTGTCGCGCCTCCCAATTAATTCTATCTTTCTTCATTTTGTTTATTTCCTTGTAAATGATTGATTTTCTCAATAAATGGCCTTTTCCCTATGAAAACAAAATAAAGAGAGGATTTTACAATTTCTTGCATTCATTAGTCATTAGTGGCAATATCGAAGGGAATTTCTCAGATTTTCTAAGATAAACCACTTTAAACAACATCGTGATGAGCGTAAAAATTACACTCATCAATAATAGTAGAGTTTTCACAAAAAAAATAAGTGCTCTAAGAAGGAATAGATTGGTGGCATTGGTATTACCCTTTAAGAAGAAATAGAATGAAATACAAACTAAAAATAATGAAAATAATAAACTTTCTAAGCAAGAATAAACTAGTGGCAATGGTATTACCCTTTAAAAAAGGAAATACAAATTAAAATAAAATCAAAATAAAGAAGCTTTCCAAGGAAGAATGAATTAGTGCCATTGGTATACCCTTTAAGAGAAAGGGAAAAGCATAATTAAAAGTTGTGCACATATTTTACATATAAATTGTGCTTTTCATAATATGCAAAATATGCATATATTAGTGGAATTTTCGCAATAAAAGTTTCCAGAGAATAAAATTATTGGAATTGATATTACCCCTAAAGAACAAAGGAAATGAAATAAAAACTATTTAAAAAAAAATTAATGATAGTTTCTAAGTAAGAACGAAATAGTAACATTGATATCACCCATTAAGAAGAAAGAAGATAAAATAAAAACTTGCACACAACTTTGTACTGAAATTGCATTTTTAATAATATGCAATGAATACTAATATTATAGTGCAATTTTCACATTCAAGTCTAGGTACACACTTTTTGTATAGCACTTACACGAATACATTTACACTCACTCAAAATCCCAAAAATACCCCTAAAAACAAAAAAGAAAGAAAGAAACAAAAAGCACATAAAATATTTAAAAACAGAAAAAAGAAACAAAGGAAGAGACTGGACGGCTGGGGTTTGACATGCGCTAGATAGAGCGCTTGGTCGCACAGCTAACGGGCCTCAGCCCATTAAGGTATTGACTGACACAAATTCAATTTTCAGACAACTTACATCTTTCTTTAATTTAATAATAAAGCGATTATCGCTTCTGATCGCCCGTCACCGAAAACTGCCCCTGAAATTGCTATGAATTACTCACTATGCCACCCAGAAGTGAAGAAAACAATTCAAAAAAAATTCCAAAGTCACCGTCGTACTCAGTTGTTTTGTAAGACGATATCCCATGCAAATTACATTGACAAAAGTGGCTCAGTGGCTAAGGCATATCGCTTCCACTAAGAAGACCTTTTTTTTAGTGGTCCACTAAGAAGACCTGGGATTGATTCCCAGGTTGTAACTATTTTTGCCCTCTTTTTCTAACGCACCTCCTACCCACACTTACGCGTTCATGTGCCGGCCCGCGGGGCGTAACGTCCTTGTTTTTTTTTCATTTCTTTTTTTGTCTTGTCTTGTCTTTTCTTTTCTCATTTCTGTTTTAGATTCTTCCTTTATTAAATGTTTTTTCATTTCTTTTTTGCCTTTTCTTTTGTTTCCTCATTTCTGTTTTTGTTTTTCCTTCTTTAAATGTTTTTTATTTCATTCTTTGTCTTCTTTCCTTTTCTCTTTTCTCATTTCTATTTTTGATTTTTCCTTCTTTAAATTAATTGAGATTTCCAAATTTTCAATAGCTGTGAGTTTTGAAAAAAATATTCGAGAAATCACAAAGTATTTGTAAACTCAAAAATGTGTGGGAAATCATAAATGTTTTGCAGTTTCAAAAAATATTGGTGATTTTACAAAATCGTTCGTCAATTATAAAAAAAATCACAATTTGGCAAAAACTCGGGAAATAAAATCATGTTCATAATTTCAAAAAAATAATCGTGTATTCGAAACCTATTCGTGAATCTGAAAAAATGTCGATGAAATTTTAGAAAATATTCAAAAAAGTGCAATTTTCAAAATTTGTTCCCTAACTTTAAAAAAGTTCATTGATAAAAAATATTGCTGAGTCAAAAAATGTTCATGAATTTAAAAACTATTCATGCATTTCAAAAAATGTTCATCTAAACAAAACAAATGTTCGTGAATTAAAAAAATGCCCATTTTTTTTAAAAATTGTTTGTCGATTTGAAAAAGTGTTCGCTGATCCAAAGTCTTTTATGCCTACGATTTGAGTAGCTTTTGGAAAGCCTTTATATGTCTAGGCGTTGAGAGTAGTTTGTGGTCGATGGGATTTGTTTTTAAAATTTTAAACATTTTCTTGCGCGACTCAATGACAAGTGTGTCGTGCAGTGACAAGCTCATTGCTTTGGGATTTACCACGTCGAATGCTTTGTGATCACGTGGACATCGCATCCATCACCAGCAAGCGTGGGAAGAAAGATAAGTTGCAACATGGCGAACCACTGTGTTAAAATAGAGTCATACTTATTTGGCTAGTATGTATTTTTTTTGTCTCTCGATACAACACACGGGCATGTTTGCTATATATATAGTATAAGAATAAAGCACGGAGTGCTTCTGGTCGTCTGTCACATCTTTTTACACAAAAGCCCTTGCCTTTTTCATTAATTAACCCGCAGTCCATCTTTAAATGGGAACGAATTGTTATTTTGCATTTTTCAATAAAACCCCCTGCCTTCTATACTAATCAACCCGTGGTCCATATTTAAGTCAGTTGAATTGTTTTTATTAATTTAAACAAAAAACCATGCCTTCTTGGTTAATTAATCTGCAGTTTATCTAAAATAAAATTATACATATCTTTTAAATCGTATCTCCGATTCTAATATGTTATATATGAAATTTGATTAGAAAAATGTGTAGAATCTAAAGATATGTTATTTTTAGCTGTTAAGTAACTGTAAATATTATTTCTAGTACAAACTTAGTATATAGTGCACGATCCATTTTTTTTCGTAGCAGTGGCGATCCAAATTGCAAATAAACACCCACTAAAATCAGATTAGGAGAAAATGAAAATATCAATAGCCACACATGCACACCTCTGAAAAACCTCGTGGGTAAAACCACATATTTTTCATCTTATTCTAAGAGAGAGAGAGAGAGAGAGAGAGAGAGAGAGACGTCTTAGGACTGACCACATTTAAACGCGTTTTCGTTGTGTGAGCATTGAGGCTATAGTCGGCAACACAAATGTAATGCCATGTGAAAATAAAAGACGTGGACCTATTAGGGTCTTCGGTCATGATTATTGAGTTAAGAGTGTGTGTTATTTTCTCTCCCGTTGCAACGCACGGGCTATTTTGCTAGTATAGTTAAAGGATCTAAAAAAACATATAGCTAAAGGTTGGTAAAAAACACACACACATATATATATATACATATATATACATATATATATATATATATATATATATATATATATATATATGAAAAAGAGGTGTGCCTCCGGTCTCTGCATCTGAATGATGCATGCAGCCATATTATTAAAAGTCTAAAAAACAAAACATTATTCAAAGTATTACAGCTCGCAAAAGGAGCAAGACGATAAAAAAATAAAGGACCTCAAGATTACAACCGGTACACATATATACTCACCTCATTTTGAAATGATAAGCAGTATATTTTTGTCCGTGTTCTACGGATCTCAGTACCACGAACCAAAGCGAAAGTGAAAGAAGGGAGGAAGAGAAAATGCAGGTGGGAAAATTATGGTACTAGTAGGCCCCAAGATAAAGCTCTCTCACAGTAATCGGTATTATCTGAATTACTGTAGCGTTGGCAGTGTCCAGTTTTTATTGCTGAGAGTAGCACATGCACAGATCAGTCTTGTCGGCCATTCCCATAATTGATTGGACCACGCAATAATGCAAGGACAAATACAGATGCCTTCCCAGCGACCAGGCATCGATTAAGCTTTTAATTGACAACGGCCTGATCGATAACGGCAGCATCGCGCGATCAACTTATCACCGTTATCGCCTGTGCATAACGCGCTCTCCAACTTAGCTCGTATCGGTGCAGTGAAAAAACATCTGGCTCCTGATCTCACTCAAAAAGTTGGTTCCTGTCATCTCACAGGGGTATGCACCTACGGAGACACACAGAACATTTGAAGAGGAGCAGTGGGGAGCAGAAATAGCAGGGGCTTGAAGATGAGAAGTATCTAGTTGTAGATTTGGATTTAAGGTGGTTATCTAGTGCGTTGTCTAGGAAGACGATGGAAGTAGAAGAGCCCTTTCTTATCAAGCCGGATGAGCACTTCCCATATTGATCTGGAGCTTCGATTATGAGCTCTTCTATATGTCTGTGTCGAAAGACAAAAGAGTTGTCGCCATAGTGTTCGTTCCGATGGGTTCTCTCGCAGCGTTGAACTCGCTTCCCTGTCTTTCCCGTCTCCTATTTGTTCATGGAACTGCTGTATCTCCATTGTTATAATGGAAAAGGAGTCAGTCCGGTTAAAAGAAAAAAGGAGCGGCAGACCTAGCTGTACATCGACGGCCAGAGAGATGCACTGATTATTTTCTACTCCCTCTTTTTCAGCGACAACCAATATGACAAGTAATATGAAACGAAAGGAGTAAAACTATTTGATTTGAGGACGCCCGATCAAGCACTATGCTTCACACGCATATCAGTCCACACGCAAATAGTATGTGCACGTTTTTTTTTGGGGATACTACATTATTTTGGACAAAAACTCCATACAAACGTACGTAGGCGAGTGGTACACATGTATTCTGATTGGACAGCGCTATCAGCACAGTTATGTTCTTGTTCGTTTGAAATGATTACGACCTTCAATTATCAGATGCGTCGCTCTAGGTCCTTGTCTCCAGCGGGACCAGGAGTAAAGGCACGATGTGAGTGTGACCCTCTTTGCTTTTTCCCATTTTTGATTGATGATTGAAAGCACACCATTTATGTGAGTGTGGTCCTCTTTTCACCCTGCTTTTTATGTGTATCTCGTTGCACTAATGAAACGGCCGGCGAGGCAGGATGGGACGGCCAAGCCAAGTCAGTCAGTCCATGTGTCATGTGTGCATCTATCTTATGGTCCTACTCAATTTAAGCCTCTGCGCCCAACACCGCAATAGTGCAATGTGCATCGCTGTTTGGCCACGCACGCCAGATCATTTTCACGTGCGCCAGTAATCTGAGAGGTACACTTCACCTTACGTATATCATAGAGTTCGCAATAGGCGCTCCATCGCTTGGTCGACATGCGTATGGGTAATTGGCTATGGGCCATGGCTAGCTGTTGCCACGTCGAATCTGACCTCCCTATATAGCGACTGCCGCTTATATATAGCAACACGTACCGATAAGTGGCCACGCAGTAGGTGCATGTATGAATATATTATTTCCGTTTCAGTTTACAATTCCTACGTGTATATCTAGATTGTCAATTTTATCATTTTAATATAAACTATATAACACCAAAATTATACGGTTTGAAAATAAAACATCTGAAGTTTATATTGGTATATTTTTTGTAATATATGACTTGTATTAGGTTAGTCAAATTAACGACCTAGGGGCACACGTACGCCCTGTAAACTGAGAGATGTAGTAGTCCAAATCCTTCAATCCATATTAACTGTGGTGTCTATGCGAATCAAAGGGAATAGTTGATCCGCATTATCTCAATTTTCTTAACATACACACATGTCATCTCATCAGCTTACTGACTATTTTCTCTTAACATGCATGGAAATTACTATCTATATTCTCTCTCAACATGCATGCATCCCAACTTAAATCATTCTAGTTATATTTCTCCCAACATTGCATGAGAAATACTAATTATTATATATATATATTGTAACTATATAAATACAATATTTTATATCCATCTAATTTTCATCAAAAAGTATTGTAACCAATGGCTGTAGCAACATGCGGGATATCATCTAGTAACACTAATGCAAAGAGAGCCCTAGCCCGGTGGTTAGGTATGGGATTGTGCAACCTAACCATCTATTTCAGTTCCTATAATTGATAGGTGATACACACGGGTTTTCCCCCATTTATTGAAAATCAAGCCGCGTGTGTGGGTGTGTGGTGAGACCACTCATCAAAATAAAATCTTGGTGCTCATAAAAAGAATTCTTTGAGGATCATGCTTGGAGTGTAGTGGGACTGCACTTCAAGATAAAAATCAGTACTTGTACTAAAATGGTTGTGTGCATCCCTTTTTGTGCAAAGGCCGAACCCTTCACGTGGACTCGATTTCTCCAGAATCATTGCCAAGTGGAAGGGCCCTCCCTCTCTCTTCCTCTCCCCGTGCATACCCCTCGCGCCGCTTCCTAGGGCATCGCCAGGTGTCCAACCATAGCACGGTGGTTACACTGTGGTGGCGACGGGCCCAGCGCCGAAGGTGCCTGGGTGCCTGGTCGCAACGGTGGCCCACTGGTGCGCCTGGGGCGATGCTAGTGGGAAGATTGCGTGCGGCGCTCAGGGCGGCGTCCCTTGGTTTTGCGGCGGCGATCGTCGCCTCCGTGGCCTGCAGGACCTCCAGCATGCTTCTCAAGCGATGGTTGGTGGCAGTGTTCCGTGGATCTGGTTCCCTCAAGGATCCGTCATCGGTCTGGATCATGGCTGGACGGCGGCATGTAGAGAGCCCGGCGAGGGATGCTGGACTTCCATGGAGGCTGCATGCACCTCCACGGCGCGACTCCGCATGGATTCAGCCAGCTGTTAGTTCAGAGTGTCGCAACTGCTACTGAGAACTATGCATATTTCAGTCATGGCAAATGATGGTGACATCTTAGGCGTCGTTTCCTTGTTGAAGGTGTCGCCATTTCTTTGTTGAAGGCTGCTCCGAGAGAAACCCTATATTTGGGTCTCCTGGATCGGATGATGATGGCGCCTTCGGTGCCTTCTCCCTCCTGGGGGCATCGTTTGGAACAGGTGTTGGCCTGAGGGGCCAAGAGGTGGAGCGATGTTGAATCTACCGCATCGACGACGACGGGTCTCCATGGCATGGCGCAATGGAATATCAATGATGGATGCTCGTTGATGGACGCGCGGGATGATGAATTGTTTGGCATCACTGATACGTCTCCAACGTATCTATAATTTTATTATTATTTCATTATATTATATTATCAATCTTTATGCTTTATATGCCATCTATATCATTTTTGGGAACTACTATTAACTAAATGAAATATGCCCTAGAGGCAATAAT
Source organism: Triticum urartu (assembly GCF_056163025.1). Lineage (NCBI taxonomy): Eukaryota > Viridiplantae > Streptophyta > Magnoliopsida > Poales > Poaceae > Triticum > Triticum urartu. The sequence goes on from NC_141875.1 coordinate 211,983,019, forward strand.
AAAGTTGTTATTTATATTTCCTTATATCATGATAAATGTTTATTATTCATGCTAGAATTGTATTAACCGGAAACTTAGTACATGTGTGAATACATAGACAAACAGAGTGTCACTAGTATGCCTCTACTTGACTAGCTCGTTAATCAAAGATGGTTAAGTTTCCTAACCATAGACATGAGTTGTCATTTTATAAACAATATCACATCATTAGAGAATGATGTGATTGACATGACCCATCCGTTAGCTTAGCACTATGATTGTTTAGTTTATTGGTATTTCTTTCTTCATAACTTATACATGTTCCTATGACCTTGTGTGCTATCAAACGTCACAACGTAACTGGGTGATTATAAAGATGCTCTACAAATGTCTCCGAAGGTGTTTGTTGGGTTGGCATAGACCGAGATTAGGATTTGTCACTTCGTGTATCGGAGAGGTATCTCTGGGCCCTCTCGGTAATGCACATCACTATAAGCCTTGCAAGCAATGTGACAACTGAGTTGGTCATGGGATGATGCATTACGGAACGAGTAAAGAGACTTGTCGGTAACGAGATTTAACTAGGTATTGAGATACCGACGATCGAATCTCGGGCAAGTAACATACCGATGACAAAGGGAACAACGTATGTTGTTATGCGGTTTGACCGATAAAGATCTTCGTAGAATATGTAGGAACCAATATGAGCATCCAGGTTCCGCTATTGGTTATTGACCGAAGATGAGTCTCGGTCATGTCTACATAGTTCTCAAACCCGTAGGGTCCGCACGCTTAAAGTTCGATGACGATCGGTTTTATGAGTTTATGTGTTTTGATGTACCGAAGGTAGTTCGGAGCCCCGGATGTGATCACGGACATGATGAGGAGTCTCGAAATGGTTGAGACATAAAGATCGATATATTGGAAAGCTATGTTTGGACACCAGAATGGTTCCGGATGAGTTCGAGCATTTTCCGGAGTACTGGGAGGTTACCGGAACCCCCCGGGGAGTAAATGGGCCCTAATGGGCCATGGTGGGAGAGAGAAGCAAGAGGCTAAGTGGGCCCCTCAAGCCCAATCCAAATTGGGGAGGGGGCCGCCCCCCCTTTCCTTCTCTCCTTCTCCTTTTTCCTTCTCCTACTCCAACTAGGGAAGGGGGGGGGACCTACTCCTACTAGGAGTAGGAATCCCCCTTGGGGGTGAAAGCACAAGTGCTCCCTAGGTGGTTTTGATAATTGATGACAACATATCTCTTGTTGGACTAACACTTCTATCTAGCATGTTTCAGATAAGTTCAACAATGGAGTGGCATGAATGTGAAAGTGGAACCCTCAAAATGCTAAGGACAAAGGATTGGCTCAAGCTCAAAAGCTCAAGACTCTTCATTTTATATTTTAGCGATCCAAGATCACATTGAGTCCATAGGAAAAGCCAATACTATCAAGGAGGGATGAGGTGTTGCTTAATGAGCCTCTTGCTTCATGTGCTTAATGATATGCTCCAAAATCCTCAACTACTTTCCCATATCCACATATGACCTAAACTCTAAGCCAAACTCGGTCCTACCGATTCTTCCTATCCGGCGCCACCGAGTTTCACTTGTCATAAGCCACTACCAAACCCTAGCAATTCGGTTCTACCGATAAGGATCTCGGTCTCACCGAGATGGGATTGCAAACTCTCTGTTACCTATTGCAATATTCTCGGTCCCACCGAGATATGCAATCGGTCCCACCGAGATTGCAATGTAAACTCAGTGTTTCCCCTTTGTAACTTTTCGGTCTCACCGAGTTCCACTCGGTCTCACCGAAAGAGCAAATCGGTCCCACCGAGTTTGCCTGACCAACTCTCTGGTTAGCTAATTACCAAATTCGGTCTCACCGAGTTTGTGTAATCGGTCTCACCGAGATTACGTTATGCCCAAACCCTAACCGAATCGGTCCTACCGAGTTGCATGTCAGTCCCACCGAAATTCCTAACGGTCACTAGGTTTACTACTTCGGTCAGACCGAGTTTTCTGATTCGGTCCCACCGAGATTGGTAAATTGTGTGTAACGGTTGGATTTTGTGTGGAGACTATATATACCCCTCCACCTCCTTCTCATTCGTGGGGAGAGCTATCAGAACACACACATCATTCCAACTCATATGTTCTGAGAGAAAACCACCTACTCATGTGTTGAGACCAAGACATTCCATTCCTACCATATGAATCTTGATCTCTAGCCTTCCCAAGTTGCTTTCCACTCAAATCTTCTTCCCACAAAATCCAAATCCTATGAGAGAGAGTTGAGTGTTGGGGAGACTATCATTTGAAGCACAAGAGCAAGGAGTTCATTACCTACACACCATTTGTTACTTCTTGGAGAGTGGTGTCTCCTAGATTGGCTAGGTGTCACTTGGGAGCCTCCGACAAGATTGTGGAGTTGAACCAAGGAGTTTGTAAGGGCAAGGAGATCGCCTACTTCGTGAAGATCTACCGCTAGTGAGGCAAGTCCTTCGTGGGCGATGGCCATGGTGGGATAGACAAGGTTGCTTCTTCGTGGACCCTTTGTGGGTGGTTGCTTCTTCGTGGACCCTTCGTGGGTGGAGCCCTTCGTGGACTCGCGCAACCATTGCCCTTGGGTGGAGCCCTGTGTGGAATCGCGCAACCGTTACCCTTCGTGGGTTGAAGTCTCCATCAACGTGGATGTAGGATAGCACCACCTATCCGAACCACGGGAAAAACATCCGTGTCTCCAATTGCGTTTGAAATCTCCAAACCCTTCCCTTTACATTCTTGCAAGTTGCATGCTTTACATTCCGCTGCTCATATACTCTTTGCTTGCTAGCTTGATATGTATTGTGTGTGTTGAAATTGTGCCTAAACTCCACTTAAACCGAAAAAGCTTAAAAATTGCAACTTTAGCACAAAGTGTCTAATCACCCCCCTCTAGACACATCTACTTCTAGATCCTATAAGTGGTATCAGAGCTTTGGTCTCCATTGCCTTGGTTTAATCACCATTGGAGGAAGATGGATGTGTCTACTCTAGGGAGTCTTAGACATAGAGTGCCTATTCTTGATGGAAAGTATTTTCATGAGTGGAAAAATGAGATGCTTGTAATCTTCAATCAATATCATTTGAACAAGTATATTGCTAGCCCTTGTGCACCCCATATTGATCCCTTGCATCCTACCCTAGATGAAGATATTGACATGATTCGCAATCTTAGAACTATTGAGCTCATCATTAGAGGATTGCCCAAAAATCTGATTGCTAGTTTGCCTACTCAAGATTGTGCCTATACTATATGGAAATTTCTTGAGGAACGATTTCCCAATCATTCTTTCAAAACTTTGGATGAAATTCTCCATAAATCCATTGCCTTGAGTAAGATGAACTCTAGTGATCCTAGTTTTGGTAAATGTCTTCTTGAACTTGCCAATCTTAAGCATGCTAAAGGGGATGTTGGAATCATTAATGATATCATACTCAAAGCCATAAGAATTAATAAAAGTGACCACTTTGATGATCATTTGTCTGATAAATTACCCTCTCTAGGAAATGATGAATCACAAGATCATGATGAACAGGAATATTATGATGATGATGATGATAGTGACTTCGATCTCGACGATGCAATAAGACATTTTGGTCTTATGGCAAATCTTCAGGGATATGAATCAGGAGGAAAGGAATGGGTTCTTGATAGTGGATGTACTGATCATATGACCGGAGATGAAGAGATGTTTCGTGAGCTTGCTGAAAACAACGGCCCTAGAAAATATGTCACCTTTGGTGATAATTCAAAGGGTAAAGTGGTTGGCCTTAGTAAGGTGGCCATCTCACATGATAGTTCCATTCAAAATGTCATGCTCGTTGAATTTCTTGGCTACAACTTACTTTCAGTATCTAGACTTGCTGATTTCGGTTTGAATGTCCTATTTACTGAGGTAGATTGCCAAGTATTTCGTCGAGAGAATCATAAAATGGTCTTTACTGGTATGCGTAGAGGTGATCTTTACATTGTCGATTTATCTAAAAAGGCACAACCTAAAACTTGCTTTGTTGCTAAATCCTCAAAAGGTTGGTTGTGGCACAGACGACTAGGTCATGTTGGCATGAGAAACCTTGACAAGCTTATTAAAGGAAATCATATCCTTGGAATTAATGATGTCATATTTGATAAGGATAGACTTTGCAGTGCTTGTCAAGCAGGTAAACAGGTTGGAGGAAGACATCCCGTGAAGAACATCATGACCACAAGAAGGCCACTCGAGCTACTTCACATGGATCTTTTTGGTCCCAACGCCTACAAGAGTCTCGGTGGAAATTCTTTTGGTCTAGTTATAGTTGATGATTTTTCAAGATTTACGTGGGTGTTCTTTCTTAATGACAAGTCGCAGGTCCAGAAGATCTTCAGAAACTTCGCTAGGAAAGCCCAAAATCAGTTCGATGTGAAGATCAAGAAGGTTCGGAGTGACAACGGAACGGAGTTCAAGAACGCAAATGTGGACACCTTTCTTGACGAAGAAGGGATTTCACACGAGTTCTCGGCTACATACACACCTCAACAAAATGGAGTTGTTGAAAGGAAGAACCGGACGCTCATCGAAATGGCAATAACAATGCTTGATGAATACAAGACACCAAAGCACTTTTGGGCAGAAGCGGTTGAGACAGCTTGTCACGCAACAAATCGCTTATATCTTCACAAGCTACTCGGCAAGACGGCATACGAGCTTCTCACCAGTAACAAACCCCAAGTTGGATACTTTCGAGTATTCGGCTCAAAGTGCTACATTCTTGATAAGCATCGTCGTTCAAAGTTTGCTCCTAAATCTCATGAAGGTTTTCTACTTGGTTATGGATCAAACTCTCACACTTACCGTGTCTACAACAATTTCACCCGAAAGGTTGAAGAGACGGTAGATGTGAAGTTTGATGAATCTAATGGCTCGCAAGTAGAGCAATTGCCAATTGATGTAGGAGACAAAGACCCCTCAAAAGCAATTCAAGACTTGTCTATTGGCAAAATTCGTCCAACAGAGGTGAAGGAGAGTACTTCGTCCGTCCAAGTGGAAGCTTCTACTTCACGACAAGGTGAACCAAGATTCGACACGGAAGCATCCACAAGTGGGCCACACCAAGATAAAGAAAACGAGGAAGTACGTCAAGATGAACATCAACAACCTCCTTCTCCACCACGACAAGAGAACGACGACGTCAACAATGAAGAAGGCCAAGAAGAAGAACAAGATGAAGAAGATGCTCAACAAAGACCCAAGCAAAAGCTCTCACGAGTTCGAGCAAGAATTGCCAAAGATCATCCCGTTGAGCAAATCCTCAATGATATACAAACCGGGAGAATCACTCGCTCAAAAACTCGTTTAGCTAACTTTTGTGAAAACTATTCATTCATCTCGAGCATTGAACCAATGAAGGTTGAAGAAGCATTGGAAGATCCGGATTGGATAAACGCTATGCATGAAGAGCTACATAATTTTGAGAGAAACCAAGTTTGGACATTGGTTGAGAAGCCCGACAACAACCACAACATCATTGGTACCAAATGGGTGTTTCGCAACAAGCAAGATGAAGATGGACAAGTGGTCCGCAACAAAGCACGTCTCGTCGCCCAAGGATACACACAAGTCGAAGGTATGGACTATGGTGAGACATATGCTCCCGTTGCTAGACTTGAGTCCATTCGCATGTTACTTGCCTATGCTAATCACCATAATATCACCTTGTACCAAATGGACATTAAAAGTGCTTTTCTAAATGGAGAAATAGAGGAGGAAGTTTATGTCAAACAACCTCCCGGCTTTTTCAATCCTAAGAAACCAAATCATGTTTACAAACTTCACAAAGCTCTTTATGGTCTTAAACAAGCTCCTAGAGCATGGTATAAATGCTTGACCAAGTTCCTTACTACAAGTGGTTTTGAAATTGGTAAAATTGACTCTACTCTTTTCACTAAAAAGGTTAATGGAGAACTTTTTGTATGCCAAATTTATGTTGATGACATCATATTTGGTTCAACTAACCCTCTCTTTAGTGAAAAGTTTGGAAAGCTAATGTCAGAGAAGTTTGAGATGTCTATGATGAGTGAACTCAAATTCTTTCTCGGGTTGCAAATCAAGCAAACTAAGGAAGGTACATTTGTCTCTCAAACAAAGTACACCAAGGACTTATTCAAGAAGTTCAATATGCAAGAATGCAAAGGTATGTCTACACCCATGCCTACTAGTGGACATAATGATTTAACCAAAGATGGTGAACCAGTTGATCAAAAGGTTTATCGCTCTATGATTGGTTCATTGTTATACCTATGTGCTTCACGTCCCGATATTATGCTAAGTGTATGCATGTGTGCACGATATCAAGATGCTCCTAAAGATTGTCATCTTAAGGCTGTGAAAAGGATAGTGAGATATTTAATCCATACACCAATTTTTGGCATTTGGTATCCTAAGAGGTCCTCTTTTGATCTTGTTGGCTATTCCAACTCAGATTATGCCGGAGACAAGGTTGATAGAAATTCCACTTCGGGTACTTGTCAATTTCTTGGTAGATCTCTTGTGTCTTGGTCTTCCAAGAAACAAAACTCGATCTCCTTATCCACCGCCGAAGCGGAATACATTGCCGCTGGTTCATGTTGTGCTCAATTACTTTGGATGACCCAAACTCTTAAAGATTATGGGATTTATGTGAAACATGTTCCACTGCTTTGTGACAATGAAAGTGCTATCAAAATTGGTCATAATCCTGTACAACATTCTCGAACTAAGCATATTGAAGTTCGTCATCATTTCATTCGAGATCATGTTGCTAAGGGTGACATCAATCTTAAGCATGTTCGCACCGATAAGCAATTAGCGGATATATTCACTAAACCGCTTGATGAGAAAGTGTTTTGCAGGTTGAGAGGAGAATTGAACATCATTGATGCTTCGAACTTGGAGTAGAAACTCCATTGGCTACATGCAAGACATGAGCTTATAACTAATCCATGATGTATCTCTTATGATAACTATCTTATGTCTTGGATATATTTGCACCTTGCATGTTGTCTAACCCATGTAGGTGCTTGGTTGAATTTAATTCCATGAGATTGCAACTCACTCACATCTTGAGCAATCTCTACAAGACCAAGACTCTACACAATAGTGGTTGAAGACAAGGAAGCACAAAACCATTCAAACATATCCTTTGACAAACTCTATGTTAAGCTTCATGATTGTCATTTTTGGATACACAAGTGCTCTTCCTTGCAAGAACTAACCCATGTAGGTAGATGAACTCAAACTCCAAGTGGTGCTCCCAACTCTTGATGAACCACATCAACCTTGAGCACCCACACAAGTTCAACTACATGAGCAAGAACCACATCACCACCCAAGGTATGTTATTCCATCTTAAAGAAGCTTTACTCCAAGACATGAGTCAAAGCAACTCAACAAGATGTGAATACATCAAGATGCTTAAACGAAAAATGGTAACCCCATTTTGAGCTTAAATGATGAGTATGACCTATGATCAAGTGTTCTCACTCGACTCCTAAGTCAATATACTCTAACATAGGTGACTATGTCACCGCCCAATTCTAGATGAAGTTCTCTTGTGTTATTTTCTGAGATATTGCATTTGTCCCTTGCATATTTGTTCCTTTCTTTTTCAATAAAAAAAACTTCATCTAGAAACCTTTTACCCTTTTCTTTTTGATTTTTGTTCTGCATAATTCTGCATCAAATTCCTTGCAAATCTTTGTGAGATCTTACTTGTCTAGTGAGCTGAGGTGACAAGTGTTTTTCTCTGTGTAAACTCGGTTTCACTGACTTGCAAATTTCGGTCCAACCGAATCTTTTCGGTACCACCGAAATATGCCACTCGGTGCCACCAACTTTGCAATCAGAAAAACAGTTTGCCACTTGTTCTACATTTCTTCAGATCCAGCTCCACTCAATGAATCTTGTCCTCCACAAGCATCACAATTTTAATCCTCTGCTTTGTGCTGAATCTCAAGGACCCAACCTATTTGGCGGATTCCAGGAAAAACCTTCTTGGAAATTGATGTCAAAGGGGGAGAGAGAGATCACATCAAAGCTTGTAGGAGAGTGAGATCACATCAAGGGAGAGAAACAGTCTCGAGGACCAAACCTACAAGAGAGAAAGTATTAAGGGGGAGAGAGAGACCTCAAGGGGGAGAGAAAGTCTCGAGGATCCCAGACGCTTGATGTTCAAGAGGAGAGATGCCACATGTCTTTTTAGTTCTATTCAGCTCTGATTTTCTGTCTCCTATCTTCTCCCAATATCCCATGTAAGATTCAGGGGGAGCAAGACACCTAAAGGAAAAGAAATCAGCCAAATTCATTGCATATCTTTATTCGTGGGGACATGTTGAATCCAATGTGGTACCTTGTACTCACTCTCTACATGTCATCCCAGTCTTGGTATTCTTGTGGTTTCCTTTGTTTGCTCTGGCTAGTGGACGTACCTGTGTTATCTAACCTTGTTTGTGCAGGTTCATTCCATCCTAAGCCAACTTGAGACCACAAGGTAAGTATATGCATCAAAATCATGAGTATGAGGAGTTCTTGCTTATGTACATACTGTTTGCAAGAAGGACTCATGAGCATGCAGGTATTTTTCTTGATAATCTTTTGCTCTGATGCATATGGCCAAGATACATGTAACACATTGCCTACTCTGTCATGTTTATGCTCTCACATGCCTCTATATTTCATATTTACATGAGTGCATACATGTAGGGGGAGCCTATGCTTGCTACATGTTCTTCCAAAGCTTTACTTGCTGTTCTTTATATCTTTATCTAAAGCTTTGATGTATGTTGCCATCAATTACCAAAAAGGGGGAGATTGAAAGCAAAGTGCTCCCTAGGTGGTTTTGATAATTGATGACAACATATCTCTTGTTGGACTAACACTTCTATCTAGCATGTTTCAGATAAGTTCAACAATGGAGTGGCATGAATGTGAAAGTGGAACCCTCAAAATGCTAAGGACAAAGGATTGGCTCAAGCTCAAAAGCTCAAGACTCTTCATTTTATATTTTAGTGATCCAAGATCACATTGAGTCCATAGGAAAAGCCAATACTATCAAGGAGGGATGAGGTGTTGCTTAATGAGCCTCTTGCTTCATGTGCTTAATGATATGCTCCAAAATCCTCAACTACTTTCCCATATCCACATATGACCTAAACTCTAAGCCAAACTCGGTCCTACCGATTCTTCCTATCCGGCGCCACCGAGTTTCACTTGTCATAAGCCACTACCAAACCCTAGCAATTCGGTTCTACCGATAAGGATCTCGGTCTCACCGAGATGGGATTGCAAAATCTCTGTTACCTATTGCAATATTCTCGGTCCCACCGAGATATGCAATCGGTCCCACCGAGATTGCAATGTAAACTCAGTGTTTCCCCTTTGTAACTTTTCGGTCTCACCGAGTTCCACTCGGTCTCACCGAAAGAGCAAATCGGTCCCACCGAGTTTTCCTGACCAACTCTCTGGTTAGCTAATTACAAAATTCGGTCTCACCGAGTTTGTGTAATCGGTCTCACCGAGATTACGTTATGCCCAAACCCTAACCGAATTGGTCCTACCGAGTTGCATGTCAGTCCCACCGAAATTCCTAACGGTCACTAGGTTTACTACTTCGGTCAGACCGAGTTTTCTGATTCGGTCCCACCGAGATTGGTAAATTGTGTGTAACGGTTGGATTTTGTGTGGAGGCTATATATACCCCTCCACCTCCTTCTCATTCGTGGGGAGAGCTATCAGAACACACACATCATTCCAACTCATATGTTCTGAGAGAAAACCACCTACTCATGTGTTGAGACCAAGACATTCCATTCCTACCATATGAATCTTGATCTCTAGCCTTCCCAAGTTGCTTTCCACTCAAATCTTCTTCCCACAAAATCCAAATCCTATGAGAGAGAGTTGAGTGTTGGGGAGACTATCATTTGAAGCACAAGAGCAAGGAGTTCATTACCTACACACCATTTGTTACTTCTTGGAGAGTGGTGTCTCCTAGATTGGCTAGGTGTCACTTGGGAGCCTCCGACAAGATTGTGGAGTTGAACCAAGGAGTTTGTAAGGGCAAGGAGATCGCCTACTTCGTGAAGATCTACCGCTAGTGAGGCAAGTCCTTCGTGGGTGATGGCCATGGTGGGATAGACAAGGTTGCTTCTTCGTGGACCCTTTGTGGGTGGTTGCTTCTTCGTGGACCCTTCGTGGGTGGAGCCCTTCGCGGACTCGCGCAACCATTGCCCTTGGGTGGAGCCCTGTGTGGACTCGCGCAACCGTTACCCTTCGTGGGTTGAAGTCTCCATCAACGTGGATGTAGGATAGCACCACCTATCCGAACCACGGGAAAAACATCCGTGTCTCCAATTGCGTTTGAAATCTCCAAACCCTTCCCTTTACTTTCTTGCAATTTGCATGCTTTACATTCCGCTGCTCATATACTCTTTGCTTGCTTGCTTGATATGTATTGTGTGTGTTGAAATTGTGCCTAAACTCCACTTAAACCGAAAAAGCTTAAAAATTGCAACTTTAGCACAAAGTGTCTAATCACCCTCCTCTAGACACATCTACTTCTAGATCCTACAGGGGGGCGTGTAACGCCCCGGACACACCCGCCGGTGGTCGTTACTCCCGCTCCTGGCAGGATCTAGACTGGCCCCACAGATCAATACTAGTCTTTTCTGCGCACTTTGTCCTTACTCGTGTGCACCCGGGAGCAACTTCCCGGTCGGTCACCCATCCTGACACTACTCCAAGCTGAGCACGCTTAACTTTGGAGTTCTGTCCGAATGGGCTCCCGGAAAAGAAGGAATTTCTTATTGATATGAGTAGTCTATCATCCCTAATAAGCCAGGCTATCACAGGGCGCCATAGAAAGGGACGACCCTCCCCTCCTCCACTCCTTTATATACGGGGGAGGGGGCACCCCATAGACACACAAGTTGACAGTTGTCTTAGCCGTGTGCGGTGCCCCCCTCCACAGATTTCCACCTCGGTCATATCATTGTAGTGCTGTAACACCCACGATGCGGCTATATCTCCCACGTGTCGGAGCATGACTTAGAGGCATAACCGCATAGTAGGCATGTCGCAAGAGGGGTAATCTTTACACATCCCATGTACTGAATAAGAAAGGGATAACGAGTTGGCTTACAATCGCCACTTCACACAATACAGAAATATAGCATTACATCGTCCAGAATACAATCAAGGTCCGACTATGGAACCAGATAAAGAAAGACAACCCCTAATGCTAGAACCCCGATCGCCCCGACTGGGCTCCACTACTGATCAACTAGAAACGAAACAACACAACAAACACGATCTTCATCGAGCTCCTCCTTGAGCTCGGTTGCGTCACCTGCACGGTTATCTTCGGCACCTGCAACTGTTTTGGAAGTATCTGTGAGTCACGGGGACTCAGCAATCTCACACCCGCGAGATCAAGACTATTTAAGCTTATGGGTAGGAAAAGGTAGTGAGGTGGAGCTGCAGCAAGCACTAGCATATATGGTGGCTAACTTACGCAAATGAGAGCGAGAAGAGAAGCAAAGCACGGTCGTGAACTAGAAGTGATCCTGAAACTACTTACGTTCAAACATAACTCCAAAGCCGTGTTCACTTCCTGGACTCCGCCGAGAAGAGACCATCACGGCTACACACGCGGTTGATGCATTTTAATTAAGTTAAGTGTCAGGTTTTCTACAACCGGATATTAACAAATTACCATCTGCCCATAACAAAGGGCACGACTTTCGAAAGTTCAAAACCCTGCAAGGGTGTCCCAACTTAGCCCATCACAAGCTCTCACGGTCAACGAAGGATATTCCTTCTCCCAGGACGACCCGATCAGGCTCGGAATCCCGGTTACAAGACATTTCGACAATGGCAAAACAAGACCAGCAAAGCCACCCGGATGTGCCGACAAATCCCGATAGGAGCTGCACATATCTCGTTCTCAGGGCACACTGGATTGTCCAAACTTCCGGTAGGCCAACCCAGAGTTGCCCCTGGTGGCCACCAGCGGCTGACAAGTTGGACCAACACTCAGAGGAGCACTGGCCCGGGGGGTTTAAAATAAAGATGACCCTTGAGTCTGCAAAACCCAAGGGAAAAAGGCTTAGGTGGCAAATGGTAAAACCAAGGTTGGGCCTTGCTGGAGGAGTTTTATTCAAGGCGAATTGTCAAGGGGTTCCCATTATAACCCAACCGCGTAAGGAATGCAAAATCAAGGAACATAATACCGGTATGACGGAAACTAGGGCGGCAAGAGTGGAACAAAACACCAGGCATGAGTCCGAGCTTTCCACCCTTTACCAAGTATATAGGTGCATCAAAGTAAATAAGATATAATAATGATATCTCAACAATAATCATGTTCCAAGAAGGAACAAACTCCATCTTCACCTGCAACTAGCAACGCTATAAGAGGGGCTGAGCAAAGCGGTAACATAGCCAAACAACGGTTTGCTAGGACAAGGTGGGTTAGAGGCTTGACATGGAAATATGGGAGGCATGATAAAGCATGTGGTACGTATCACGGCATAGCAATAGAGCGAGCAACTAGCAAGCAAAGATAGAAGTGATTTCGACGGTATGGTCATCTTGCCTGCAAGGTTCTCCGAGTTGACGTAAGCTTGATCCTCGTAAGCGTACTCAACGGGTTCCTCAATCACGAACTCGTCTCCCGGCTCTACTCAAGGCAAGAACACAAGAAAAAGAGACCACAATCAACCACGATGCAATGCACAAGCAACATGATGCAAAACATGGCATGATATGCGGGATGTGATATGCAATGCATATGCATGCTCCGGAAGGAAAAGATTGAACCAGGCCTCAACTTGGAAAACCAAGAGTGCCGCTCGAAAGATGAGATGATTTCGGTCGAAATCGATATAAAGATCACCAGAATCGGATGCACGGTTTGCAAACGGTAAGCAAAACAAGAATGGCACAATTCTGCGATTAACAGCACGATGCCATCTAGAATGTAACAAGAACCTAAGCTACTGCATTCCAACATAACTACAAAGCACATGGCAGTGATCTACTCAAGATGCTTGACAAAAGATGAACACTGAGCTACGGCTAAATCACACAAGAGCAGGTTCAAACAAGCATGGCAAAAGTGCAAAAGATAACAACATCACAGACTTGGTGAAAATACTAACATGTCAGGAAATAACATCAGGAAGTAATGTTTAGAGCAACATAACAACATGCTACATGAACAGAACATAGCAATACAAGGCATGGCATGAATCTACTCAAAGCATATAACAAAAGTCCCTTACTGACCATAAGCCAAAAAGGATCATAAGATATGATGGCACCCATGCAAACATAGCAAGTTTTGTTAACAGATTCAGACTTGGTAGAAAACCGGACATGGCAAAAATAGAATTATGAAGGCATGTTTGCGAGCTCGATGCACTCAACACAAGGCATTGCATGACAAGCTAAGCATAATAACAACAATAAGACATGATCAAGGAGCTAACCATGACAAGAACACTCTCATAGCAAGCATGGATCAACTACAACAACCTTGGCAAAATTGATTAACACGTAAACAATCTGCCAGAAACATTTTATAGCAAAAGTAGAGCAAGATTGAGTCATGCTAGGGTACTACATAATTGCAAACAGGGGCATGGATGGATAGAGCACAACCATATGCCCAAATCATCCTTACTGAACATACTCAAAAGAAGCATGGACCTCTCTGTAGCAACATGTATACATGGCATAAAAATAACATCAGGGAAATGACTTAGTGAAATTCTAAGTCCCTGAAATAAGCAACATCACGAGAGCAACATCACGAGAGCTACTTTGCATGCTTGTGTTAGTCACCACATTGATCACAAAAATACATGTCATACACCCCTGTAAAGATGGCATGGCATAGCCCAAAACACATGTAGAGCTCATGACCATATGCAGCACACAAAAATCATGGCAAAAATGACAAATGCTCATAAACTGATAAGAATTAGGAACTAACATTTTATAGCACTCTTGCAACAGTCATTTGGGCATCAAGATGGACTCAAACAAGCATGATTCAATGGAACAAAATGAATAGGATATCCCGATGAACATTTTGATATATCATCCATGCAAAACGGAGCTACGGATGCAGAGTTATGGCATGATGAACAGAGGCATATAATATCACTGGGAAAAGACTTAGAAGAAATTATACCCTCTGGAAACTGGACGAGATGATGCGGGATGGAGTGGATCGGGACGGAGTGAGGACGTTTGGTTGGAGGAGGAGGTGGATCTGGTCCACCTCCAGATCCATGCGACGGAGGAGGACACCGGCGATGGCTGGCGACGAAGACGCGGCGGCGCGACGAGGCCGAGCAGGCGCGGTGGAGGAGGAGGCAGCACGCGGGCGGCGCGGGGGCGGTTTTGTCCGGCGGCACGGAGAGGAATATCTAGGGTTTCATCTGCGCGGAATTTCGGGGAGGCACACATATATATAGGTAGAGGGAGCTAGGAGAGTCCAAATGAGGTGCGATTTTCGGCCACGCGATCATGATCGAACGACCGAGAGGATGGAGGGGGTTTGGATGGGTCTGTGGGCTGACTTGGAGGGGTGTTGGGCTGCAACACACACGAGGCCTTTACGGTTCCCCGGTTAACCGTTGGAGTATCAAACGAACTCCAAATGGCACGAAACTTGGTAGGCGGTCTACCAGTAGTGAACCAAGGCCGCTTGGCAAATCTCGGTTCAATCCGAGAACATTCAACACCCACACACGAAAAGAGGCAAAAGGAGGGCGCCGGAGGACATAGGAGTGTCAGATTGCAAAACGGACAACGGGGAAAATGCTCGGATGCATGAGACGAACATGTATGCAAATGCGATGCACATGATGACATGATATGAAAAGCATGACACGCAAACAAATGACATGGCAACGACGGTGAATAACTGGGAGACACCTGGCGCAATGGTCTCGGGGCGTTACAACACTCCACCACTACGAGAGGATCTCGTCCCGAGATCTAGAATGGCACCGGAGGGAAAACGGAAGAGGAAGATAACAGGTAAAACTAAGTTGCTTCTTTGAAAAACGAGTGAAACCAAAGAACCTTGAGAGGTTAAACAATTTTGAGAAGATAATACAACGGAGATGAACGAGGTTGAAAACACTCTGTTAGAAAGGAGGAACAAGGAACATTACGGGAACCTTGTAGGTTGACGGACATAAGAAAAGGGTTTCAATGGACAAGAAGTACATGCAAGCACTCCGGTTGAAACAAGATGAAGAATGCTTGAGCTCCTCTGAAAAGAATCTTGATGAACACTTCGAGAAGGGATTAAATCCTTGATGAGCTGTCATGTAGAGCCTCCATGAAGAACTCTGGTCATCAAAGGAATGATCACAAAGAAGTGAAGGATGAAAAGAATAAGATTGAAGCCTTGCAATGATTTAGATGGAGCTTTGTAATGATGAGAGCTTGGAACTCTGGGAAAAGAAAAGATGAAACAATTGAAAACGAGAATTTGATGAGCCTCCGGAATAAGGAATTCATCGCTTGGATGAAACAAGAATAAGAATTATGTTGTGCTTATCCTTCATCAATTAAATTGATGACAAACAACGGATTTGGCATACTACTTATTCTTGTAGAAAAAGGGTTAAGAGAGATATAGCGCAAACTTGGGAAGGACTTCAACGAATCACCGGTCGGGATTGGAAAGAACGAATAAATTGATATGATAACGAAGGAAGAGAAATCTTGAACGAAACACCATAAGAATTGAAAATGAAAATAGCAAAGGCACAATTCACCAGGAAGAATTGGAAAACGAATGAAGATACTTGAAGGAATTTAGATACATGGGAACGAATAGATCACGAGCTAATTAGAGGATATATGAGCGATGCACCAGTGAGATTTAGAGAACGAGAGCTGGAAGCTAAGAATGAATAGATCTTCTGAAATGATGGGCTCCAGAGAATCAAACTGAAAAGACTCCTGAATTGCTCCGGATGGGTGAAAAGAATTCTCATGATCGAAAACAATTATGAGAGGATGGCATCAAGCCTATAACCATGAATCTTCGAGAGAACGGGTAAGATTTGGAGGAAAAACTCTTCTTCGGTCTTCAACTCCGAGAATGACAATGAGAAAGGCCACCATGAATTGTTGAGACACTCCGGAATAATGAAGAATATAAAGGCTGAATCAACAATGAAAAGAATTTGAAAGATCTTGGAGAAAGGCATTTGACTGATGATAATTCATTCTTACGTCAAACTTTGAAATTTTTTTGAGGATAGCTCCGGGAAAATTAGAAGAGTCAGGTAAGATCCTGGGAAAAGACCTGTGGGTTATGAGCCCACTCAAAAGAAACACCGTTGAAATGACTTGAAGAGTGATTGCACCGGTTGAATTAAATGGCTTGAATGAGATAATATCCTCGAAAGAGCTTGAACGAATGCAAAGTGGGAACACGAATCTTCTGAGATATCTTCAGCACTCCGGAACAATTGAATAGCGAGAAGTGGATAATTAAGAGGTGCACCGACATGAGAAAGCATTTGAAATTAGGAGAGGATATGCTCGACAAAGCTTGAATTGAATCCACCAGAGAAGAAAAGAACGAATAATGATGAACTTGTAGAGCATCTTCATGAGAAACACCGGGTAAGAGCATTGAAAGAAAAGACTGAAGAGACTTCTCACAAATAAAAGGATACATGATTAAGAAATCTAAGTCCTTGAAGAAAAAGGGTGGGAGGGAGGGAAAAACAAAGGCAACTTGGGACGGATGAAACAAACACCGTTGACGAAAACTGAGTTGATCTTGCGGATGTTGAAAATGATCGGATCCACTTGAAGAGAAACACGCCGGTTGAAAAGGATTGACATGACAATCTCGATATGAAGGATTAGTATTCACATAGAAATATGAGAACACCGCTTAGGAAAGGTATGGAATCAACACTTGACATTGAAGCAACTCGAATACCACAACTCAAAACAAAACAAAGGATTGGCTTGCAAAATAAGCCGGAAACAAACATATGATAGATCCCATATCGTATCATGTGTCTGTTGGAAGAATATCCTACGTGATACTTGAATTCCCACTTATAAACTCCCGAAACTTTCCGGTTATGCAATCAGGTGTTGGGGATACAGGGGAAGCATAATATCTCACCCAAAACTAGCAAATCCTACATCCAGCTGTATCCATCCTTCAACACATAACTAAGAAACCTTCGGAAATCATTTACCTCAACCTTCGAAAAGCATCCGCTATACGAGTTATGGCAATACTACCCGAACTCCCGCCCCAGTACTGGGTGGCGTCGAGGTTATCTCACCAACAACTGCATAAAAGAGATTTTCGATGTCGGCGAAACTCAGGTATTCCAGAACTGCAACGATAAAATTGTGACGACAACACCTCGGAGCTCAACTCCCCGGGACACTGCCACAACCCCTAAATGTCAGGAGGCACCAAGAACAATGTTCTTGTCACAAAACCATCGGAAGGATTCCAAAATACCCGCGTGATCCTAATTTTTTTAGTGAAATTTGAGAAGAGAAGAGTCAAAACTCTACGCCAGGAGGCCTCACCAAAGCGACGAAGGGACTGAGGAGTAAAAAGAATCCTACTCTCCGATATATATAATCCTAAAAGACTCAAACCATTTTCTAGACTCAACAACGCCAACAATTCGATCAAGCAGGGGGCTCCTAAGTCGGGGAAGGCTCTGATTACCAACTTGTAACACCCATGATGCGGCTATATCTCCCACGTGTCGGAGCATGACTTAGAGGCATAACCGCATAGTAGGCATGTCGCAAGAGGGGTAATCTTTACACATCCCATGTAATGAATAAGAAAGTGATAAAGAGTTGGCTTACAATCGCCACTTCACACAATACATAAATATAGCATTACATCGCCCAGAATACAATCAAGGTCCGACTACGGAACCAAATAAAGAAAGAAAACCCCTAATGCTAGATCCCCGATCGCCCCGACTGGGCTCCACTACTGATCAACTTGAAACGAAACAACACAATGAACACGATCTTCATCGAGCTCCTCCTTGAGCTCGGTTGCGTCACCTGCACGGTTATATTCGGCACCTGCAACTGTTTTGGAAGTATCTGTGAATCACGGGGACTCAGCAATCTCACACCCGCGAGATCAAGACTATTTAAGCTCATGGGTAGGAAAAGGTAGTGAGGTGGAGCTGCAGCAAGCACTAGCATACATGGTGGCTAACTTACACAAATGAGAGCGAGAAGAGAAGAAAAGCACGGTCGTGAACTAGAAGTGATCCTGAAACTACTTACGTTCAAACATAACTCCAAAGCCGTGTTCACTTCCCGGACTCCGCCGAGAAGAGACCATCACGGCTACACACGCGGTTGATGCATTTTAATTAAGTTAAGTGTCAGGTTTTCTACAACCGGATATTAACAAATTCCCATCTGCCCATAACCGCGGGCACGACTTTCGAAATTTCAAAACCCTGCAGGGTGTCCCAACTTAGCCCATCACAAGCTCTCACGGTCAACAAAGGATATTCCTTCTCCCAGGATGACCCGATCAGGCTAGGAATCCCGGTTACAAGACATTTTGACAATGGTAAAACAAGACCAGCAAAGCCACCCGGATGTGCCGACAAATCCCGATAGGAGCTGCACATATCTCGTTCTCAAGGCACACCGGATTGTCCAAACTTCCGGTAGGCCAACCCAGAGTTGCCCCTGGTGGCCACCGGCGGCTGACAAGTTGGACCAACACTCAGAGGAGCACTGGCCTGGGGGGTTTAAAATAAAGATGACCCTTGAGTCTGCAGAACCCAAGGGAAAAAGGCTTAGGTGGAAAATGGTAAAACCAAGGTTGGGCCTTGCTGGAGGAGTTTTATTCAAGGCGAATTGTCAAGGGGTTCCCATTATAACCCAACCGCGTAAGGAATGCAAAATCAAGGAACATAATATCGGTATGACGGAAACTAGGGCGGCAAGAGTGGAACAAAACACCAGGCATAAGTCCGAGCTTTCCACCCTTTACCAAGTATATAGGTGCATTAAAGTAAACAAGATATAATAATGATATCCCAACAATAATCATGTTCCAAGAAGGAACAAACTCCATCTTCACCTGCAACTAGCAACGCTATAAGAGGGGCTGAGCAAAGCGGTAACATAGCCAAACAACGGTTTGCTAGGACAAGGTGGATTAGAGGCTTGACATGGAAATATGGGAGGCATGATAAAGCATGTGGTAGGTATCGCGGCATACCAATAGAGCGAGCAACTAGCAAGCAAAGATAGAAGTGATTTTGAGGGATGGTCATCTTGCCTGCAAGGTTCTCCGAGTTGACGTAAGCTTGATCCTCGTAAGCGTACTCAACGGGTTCCTCGATCACGAACTCATCTCTCGGCTCTACCCAAGGCAAGAACACAAGCAAAAGAGACCACAATCAACCACGGTGCAATGCGTAAGCAACATGTTGCAAAACATGGCATGATATGCGGGATGTGATATGCAATGCATATGCATGTTCCGGAAGGAAAAGATTGAACTAGGCCTCAACTTGGCAAACCAAGAGTGCCATTGGAAAGATGAGATGATTTCAGTTGAAATCGATATAAAGATCACCGGAATTGGATGCACGGTTTGCAAATGGCAAGCAAAACAAGAATGGCACAATTCTGCGATTAACAGCACGATGCCATCTAGAATGCAACAAGAAACTAAGCTACTGCACTCCAACATAACAACAAAGCACATGTCAGTGATCTACTCAAGATGCTTTACAAAAGATTGACACTGAGCTACGGCTAAATCACACAAGAGCAGGTTCAAACAAGCATGGCAAAAGTGCAAAAGATAACAACATCACAAACTTAGTGAAAATACTAACATGTCAGGAAATAATATCAGGAAGCAATGTTTAGAGCAAGATAACAACATGCTACAGGAACAGAACATATCTATACAAGGCATGGCATGAATCTACTCAAAGCATATAACAAAAGTCCCTTACTGACCATAAGCCAAAAAGGATCATAAGATATGATGGCACCCATGTAAACATAGCAAGTTTCTTTAACAGATTCAGACTTAGCAGAAAACTGGACATGGCAAAAACAGAATTATGAAGGCATGTTTGCGAGCTCGATGCACTCAACACAAGGCATTGCATGACAAGCTAAGCATACTAACAGCAAGAAGACATGATGAAGGAGCTAACCATGGCAATAACACTCGCATAGCAAGCATGGATCAACTACAACAACCTTGGCAAAATTGATTAACATGTAAACAATCTGCCAGGAACATTTTATAGCAAAAGTAGAGCAAGATTGAGTCATGCTAGGGTACTCCATGCTACCTCTTGAGCACTGCATTGGTTTTCCCCGAAGAGGAAGGGATGATGCAGCAAAGTAGCGTAAGTATTTCCCTCAGTTTTTGAGAACCAAGGTATCAATCCAGTAGGAGGCTACGGGTGAGTCCCTCGTACCTACAGAAAATAAATAAATCCTCGCAACCAACGTGAATAGGGGTTGTCAATCCCTACACGACCACTTACGAGAGTGAGATCTGATAGATATGATAAGATAATATTTTTGGTATTTTTGTGATAAAGATGCAAAGTAAAATAAAGGCAAAGTAAAGAGCAAAGGAAATAACTAAGTAGTAGGAGATTAATATGATAAAGATAGACCCGGGGGCCATAGGTTTCACTAGTGGCTTCTCTCGAGAGCATAAGTATTCTACGGTGGGTGAACAAATTACTGTTGAGCAATTGACAGAATTGAGCATAGTTATGAGAATATCTAGGTATGATCATGTATATAGGCATCACGTCCGAGACAAGTAGACCGACTCCTGCCTGCATCTACTACTATTACTCCACTCATCGACCGCTATCCAGCATGCATCTAGAGTATTAAGTTAAAAACAGAGTAACGCCTTAAGCAAGACGACATGATGTAGAGGGATAGACTCATGCAATATGATGAAAACCCCATCTTGTTATCCTCGATGGCAACAATACAATACGTGCCTTGCTGCCCCTACTGTCACTGGGAAAGGACATCGCAAGATTGAACCCAAAGCTAAGCACTTATCCCATTGCAAGAAAGATCAATCTAGTAGGCCAAACCAAACTGATAATTTGAAGAGACTTGCAAAGATAACCAATCATACATAAAAGATTTCAGAGAAGATTCAAATATTGTTCATAGATAGACTTGATCATAAACCCACAATTCATCGGTCTCAACAAACACACTGCAAAAAGAAGATTACATCGAATAGTTCTCCACAAGAGAGGGGGAGAACATTGTATTGAGATCCAAAAAGAGAGAACAAGCCATCTAGAGAATAACTATGGACCCGTAGGTCTGAGGTAAACTACTCATACTTCATCGGAGGGGCTATGGTGTTGATGTAGAAGCCCTCCGTGATCGATGCCCCCTCCGGCGGAGCTCCGGAACAGGCCCCAAGATGGGATCTTGTGGATACAAAAAGTTGCGGCGGTGGAATTAGGTTTTTGGCTCCGTGTTTGATCGTTTGGGGGTACGTAGGTATATATAGGAGGAAGGAGTACGTTGGTGGAGCAACAGGGGGCCCACGAGGGTGGAGGGCGCGCCTGGGGAGGGGGGGGGTAGGCGCGCCCCTACCTCATGGCCTCCCCTTTTATGTCTTGACGTAGGGTCCAAGTCGCCCGGGTCTTGTTTGTTGAGAAAATCACGTTCCCGAAGGTTTCATTCCGTTTGGACTCCGTTTGATATTCCTTTTCTTCGAATCCCTAAAACAGGCAAAAAACAGCAATTCTGGGCTGGGCCTCCGGTTAATAGGTTAGTCCCAAAAATAATATAAAAGTGGATAATAAAGCCCAATAATGTCCAAAACAGTAGATAATATAGCATGGAGCAATAAAAAATTATAGATACGTTGGAGACGTATCAAGCATCCCCAAGCTTAATTCCTGCTCGTCCTCGAGTAGGTAAATGATAAAAGCATAATTTTTGATGCGGAGTGCTACTTGGCATAATTTTAATGCAATTCTTCTTAATTGTGGCATGAATATGCAGATCCAAAAGATTCAAGACAAAAGTTCATATTGACATAAAGATAATAATACTTCAAGCATACTAACAAAGCAATTATGTCTTCTCAAAATAACATGGCCAAAGAAAGTTCATCCCTACAAAATCATATAGTTTAGCCATGTTTCATTTTCGTCACACAAGAATGCTCTCATCACGCACAACCCTGATGACAAGCCAAGCAATTGTTTCATACTTTAGTAATCTCAAACCTATATACTTTCATGCAATATATGAGCGCGAGCCATGGACATAGCACTATGGGTGGAATAGAATATAATGAGGGGGGTTATGTGGAGAAGACAAAAAGGAGAAAGTCTCATATCAACGAGGCTAATCAATGGGCTATGGAGATGCCCATCGATTGATGTTAATGCAAGGAGTAGGGATTGCCATGCAACACATGCGCCAGAGCTATAAATGTATGGAAGCTCAATAAAAGAAACTAAGTGGGTGTGCATCCAACTTGCTTGCTCATGAAGACCTAGGGCACTTGAGGAGGCCCATTGTTGGAATATACAAGCCAAGTTCTATAATGAAAAATTCCCACTAGTATATGAAAATGACAAAACAAGAGACTCTCTATCATGAAGATTACGGTGCTACTTTGAAGCACAACTGTGGAAAAGGATAGTAACATTGTCCCTTCTCTCTTTTTCTCTCATTTTTTTGGGCCTTCTATTTTTTATGGCCTTTCTCTTTTTTATATGGCCTTTCTCTTTTTTATGGCCTTTATTTTTTTATATAATTCCTCACTTGGGACAATGCTCTAAAAAATTATGATCATCACACTTCTATTTATTTACAACTCAATGATTACAACTCGATACTAGAACAAAAGATGACTATATGAATGCCTCCGGCGGTGTACCGGGGTATGCGATGGACCAAGAGTGACATGTATGAAAAGAATTATGAACGGTGGCTTTGCCACAAATACTATGTCAACTACATGATCATGCTAAGCAATATGACAATGATGAATGTGTCATGATAAACGGAATGGTGGAAAGTTGCATGGCAATATATCTCGGAATGGCTATGGAAATGCCATAATAGGTAGGTATGGTGGCTGTTTTGAGGAAGATATAAGGAGGTTTATGTGTGAAAGAGCGTATCATATCACGGGGTTTGGATGGACCGGCGAAGTTTGCGCCAACTCTCGATGTGAGAAAGCGCAATGCACGGTACCGAAGAGGCTAGCAAGGATGGAAGGGTGAGAGTGCGTATAATCCATGGACTAAACATCAGTCATAAAGAACTCACATACTTATTGCAAAAATCTACAAGTCATCAAAAACCTCGGCACTACGCGCATGCTCCTAGGGGGATAGGTTGGTAGGAAAAGACCATCGCTCGTCCCCGACCGCCACTCATAAGGAATACAATCAAATAACACCTCATGTTTCAAATTTGTTACATAACGTTTACCATACGTGCATGCTACGGGACTTGCAAACTTCAACACAAGTATTTCTCAATTTCACAACTACTCAACTAGCACGACTTTGATATTATTACCTCCATATCTCAAAACAATCATCAAGCATCAAACTTCTCTTAGTATTCAAAACACTCATAAGAAAATTTTACTAATTTTGAATACCTAGCATATTAGGATTTTAATTAAATTACCATGCTATTTAAGACTCTCAAAATAATCTAAGTGAAGCATGAGAGATCAATAGTTTGTATAAAACAAATCCACCACCGTGCTCTAAAAGATATAAGTGAAGTACTAGAGCAAAACTAACTCAAAAGATATAAGCGAAGCACATAGAGTATTCTAACAAATTCTAAATCATGTATGGCTTTCTCAAAAGGTGTGTACAGAAAGGATGATTGTGGTAAACTAAAAAGTAAAGACTCAAATCATACAAGACGCTCGAAGCAAAACACATATCATGTGGCGAATAAAAATATAGCTCCAAGTAAAGTTACCGATAGAAGTAGACGAAAGAGGGGATGCCTTCCGGGGCATCCCCAAGCTTTGGCTTTTAGGTGTCCTTAGATTATCTTGGGGGTGCCATGGGCATCCCCAAGCTTAGGATCTTGCCACTCCTTGTTCCATAATCCATCAAATCTTTATCCAAAACTTGAAAACTTCACAACACAAAACTTAAAGTAGAAAATCTCGTGAGCTCCGTTAGCGAAAGAAAACAAAAGACCACTTCAAGGTACTGTAATGAACTAATTATTTATTTATATTGGTGTTATACCTACTGTATTCCAACTTCTCTATGGTTTATAAACTATTTTACTAACCATAGATTCATCAAAATAAGCAAACAACACACGGAAAACAGAATCTGTCAAAAACAGAACAGTCTGTAGTAATCTGTAGCTAGCGCAATATCTAGAACCCCAAAAATTCTAAAATAAATTTCTGGACGTGAGTAATTTATCTATTAGTAATCTTCAAAAATAATTAACTAAATATCACTTTCCAAATAAAAATGGAAGCAGTTCTCGTGAGCGCTAAAGTTTCTGTTTTTTTACAGCAAGTGTAACAAGACTTTCCCCAGGTCTTCCCAACGGTTCTACTTGGCACAAACACTAATTAAACACAAAAAACAACCAAAATAGAGGCTAGATAAATTATTTATTCTAAATAGGAGCAAAAAGCAAGGAATAAAAATAAAATTGGGTTGCCTCCCAACAAGCGCTATCGTTTAACGCCCCTAACTAGGCATAACAAGCAAGGATAGATCTAGGTATTGCCATAATAGTAAGATAGATTATTAAAACTCATTTCATATTCTCTATGTTCGGCAGCAAGTTTTTTTTGAGGCAAGCAAAAGTAATCGAAAGGGCTAAATTTAGTGGGACAAAAGTCCCCAAGATCAACCTTGGGAGGTATAGGTTCCTCCTTTGGTCCTTCATATTGCACAACCAATTCATTATTATAAGCATTCTTTTGACAGAACTTTGTGAGCCTATATTCAAGAGAATATCCTAGTTCATTATTTCAAATAGCCAAATCATCATTAATTTCAGAAATTCTGTCAACTAAAACATTGGTAGGAACCCTTTTTCTAAGATTTTCATTGAAAGCAACATAGTCTAGAGATTGAAAACGCATTATTTATTCTTGATCAAAGAGGATAGCCTCTATGGGAGGACGGCAAGCATCCACCCTATAATGTGCAAAGATTTCTTTGGCCTCTTTTATTATGAATCTAAACTCATGAGCCAAAAAGATAGTAGCGGCACGCTTAACAGAAGAATGCTCAATATTAGAAAATTCTAGGAAAATCCTTTGTATGCAAGGATGCATGTGCATGAATTGTCTTTCAAGTTCAACTACAAGCATGGCAATAGCGTCCGCAAGTCTACTAGTTCTATGAAGGATAGAACTACCCATAGAAGGTAAAGCACTGGCATAAGTAAAGAAATCTTGAATAACTCCTTTTCCAATAATATTACCACTACCAACACGGAATTTTTTTGTATGTAAGATGGGTGGTTCTTTAGCAAGAGCATTAGAATTTTTCATGATATTATTATTGTCCATATCGACAATAATTTCCCCAATTTTAGACATAGAGGCAGAAGGTAAAGGACTATCCATAACGACAAGCAAACGAACTAACACACAAGCAAACAAACGGGCAAAAGAGGCAAATAGAGAAAGAGAGGGAGGATAGAGAGAGAGAGGGCGAATAAAACGGCAAGGGTGAAGTGGGGGAGAGGAAAACGAGAGGCAAATGGCAAATAATGTAATGCGGGAGATAAGGGTATGTGATGGGTACTTGGTATGTTGACTTTTGCGTAGACCTCCCCGGCAACGGCGCCAGAAATCCTTCTTGCTACCTCTTGAGCACTATGTTGGTTTTCCCCGAAGAGGAAGGGATGATGCAGCAAAGTAGCGTAAGTATTTCCCTTAGTTTTTGAGAACCAAGGTATCAATCCAGTAGGAGGCTACGCGCGAGTCCCTCGTACCCGCAAAAAACAAATAAATCCTCGCAACCAACACGAATAGGGGTTGTCAATCCCTACACGGCCACTTGCGAGAGTGAGATCTGATAGATATGATAAGATAATATTTTTGGTGTTTTTGTGATAAAGATGCAAAGTAAAATAAAGGCAAAGTAAAGAGCAAAGGAAATAACTAAGTAGTAGGAGATTAATATGATAAAGATAGACCCGGGGGCCATAGGTTTCACTAGTGGCTTCTCTCGAGAGCATAAGTATTCTACGGTGGGTGAAAAAATTACTGTTGAGCAATTGACAGAATTGAGCATAGTTATGAGAATATCTAGGTATGATCATGTATATAGGCATCACGTCCGAGACAAGTAGACCGACTCCTGCCTGCATCTACTACTATTACTCCACTCATCGACCGCTATCCAGCATGCATCTAGAGTATTAAGTTAAAAACAGAGTAACGCCTTAAGCAAGACGACATGATGTAGAGGGATAGACTCATGCAATATGATGAAAACCCCATCTTGTTATCCTCGATGGCAACAATACAATACGTGCCTTGCTGCCCCTACTGTCACTGGGAAAGGACACCGCAAGATTGAACCCAAAGCTAAGCACTTCTCCCATTGCAAGAAAGATCAATCTAGTAGGCCAAACCAAACTGATAATTCGAAGAGACTTGCAAAGATAACCAATCATACATAAAAGAATTCAGAGAAGATTCAAATATTGTTCATAGATAGACTTGATCATAAACCCACAATTCATCGGTCTCAACAAACACATCGCAAAAAGGAGATTACATCGAATAGTTCTCCACAAGAGAGGGGGAGAACATTGTATTGAGATCCAAAAAGAGAGAAGAAGCCATCTAGCTAATAACTATGGACCCATAGGTCTGAGGTAAACTACTCACACTTCATCGGAGGGGCTATGGTGTTGATGTAGAAGCCCTCCATGATCGATGCCCCCTCCGGCGGAGCTCCAGAACAGGCCCCAAGATGGGATCTCGTGGATACAGAAAGTTGCGGCTGTGGAATTAGGTTTTTGGCTCCGTGTCTGATCGTTTGGGGGTACGTAGGTATATATAGGAGGAAGGAGTACGTCGGTGGAGCAACAGGGGGCCCACGAGGGTGGAGTGCGCGCCTGGGGAGGGGGGGGGGTAGGCGCGCCCCCATACCTCGTGGCCTCCTCTTTTGTGTCTTGACATAGGGTCCAAGTCGCCCGGGTCTTGTTTGTTGAGAAAATCACGTTCCCGAAGGTTTCATTCCGTTTGGACTCCGTTTGATATTCCTTTTCTTCGAATCCCTAAAACAGGCAAAAAACAACAATTCTGGGCTGGGCCTCCGGTTAATAGGTTAGTCCCAAAAATAATATGAAAGTGAATAATAAAGCCCAATAATGTCCAAAACAGTAGATAATATAGCATGGAGCAATCAAAAATTATAGATACGTTGGAGACGTATCACTCCATAATTGCAAACAGGGGCATGGATGGATAGAGCACAACCATATGCCCAAATCATCCTTACTGAATATACTCAAAAGAAGCATGGATCTCTCTGTAGCAACATAAATACATGGCATAAAAATAACATCAGGGAAATGACTCAGTGAAATTCTAAGTCCCTGAAATTAGCAACATCACAAGAGCTACTTTGCATGCTTGTGCTAGTCACCACATTGATCACAAAAATACATGGCATACACCCCTGTAGATATGGCATGGCATAGCCCAAAACACATGTAGAGCTCATGACCATATGCAACACACAAAAATCATGGCAAAAAAGACAAATGCTCATAAACTGATAAGAATCAGGAACTAACATTTTATAGCACTCTTACAACAGTCATTTGGGCATCAACATGGACTCAAACAAGCATGTTGCAATGGAACAAAATGAAGAGGACATCCTGATGAACATTTTGATATATCATGCATGCAAAGCAGAGCTACGGATGCAGAGTTATGGCATGATGAACAGAGGCATAGAATATCACTGGGAAAAGACTTAGAAGAAATTATACCCTCTGGAAACTGGACGAGATGATGCGGGATGGATTGGATCGGGACGGGGTGAGGATGTTTGGTTGGAGGAGGTGGTGGATCTGGTGCACCTCCAGATCTAGGCGACGGAGGAGGACGCCGGTGAGGCGGCGCGCTCCGGCGACGAAGACGCGGCGGCGAGGCCGAGCGGGCATGGTGGAGGAGGAGGCGGCGCAGGCGGCGTGGGCATGTCTGGCACGGGGGCGGTTTTGTCCGGCGGCGCGGAGAGGAAGATCTAGGGTTTCATCTGCGCAAAATTTCGGGGAGGCACACATATATATAGGTAGAGGGAGCTAGGAGAGTCCAAATGAGGTGTGGTTTTCGGCCACGTGATCGTGATCGAACGACCGAGAGGATGGAGGGGGTTTGGATGGGTTTGTGGGCTGACTTGGAGGGGTGTTGGGCTGCAACACACACGGGGCCTTTACGGTTCCCCGGTTAACCGTTGGAGTATCAAACGAACTCCAAATGGCACGAAACTTGACAGGCGGTCTACCGGTAGTGAACCAAGGACACTTGGCAAATCTCGGTTCAATCCAAGAACGTTCAACACCCGCACACGAAAAGAGGCAAAAGGAGGGCGCTGGAGGACATAAGAGTGTCGGATTGCAAAACGGACAACGGGGAAAATGCTTGGATGTATGAGACGAACACGTATGCACATGCGATGCACATGATGACATGTGAAAAGAATGACACACAAACAAATGACATGGCAACGACGACGAATAACTGGGAGACACCTGGCACAACGGTCTCAGGGCGTTACAAGTGCTTAGGCGAAGCCCTGTGTCAGTAACTTCATCATCACCGTCATCACACCGTCATGCTGACGAAACTCTCCCTCGGCCTAAGTTGGATCAAGAGTACGAGGTACGTCACCGAGCTAAACGCGTGCAGATCGCGGAGGTGCCATGTGTTCGGTACTTGATCAGTTGGATTGCGAAGACATTCGACTACATCAACCGCGTTACTTGACGCGTCCGCTTTCGGTCTATGAGGGTACGTGGACACACTCTACCCTCTCGTTGCTATGCATCACCTAGATGGATCTTGCGTGTGCATAGGATTTTTTTGGAAATACTGTGTTCCCTAACATTAACTTAGTACCCAGTGCCAGTTTTTGTCTTTTGCCTATTTCTTTGTTTCACATAAAAACCATACCAAACGAAGTCCAAACATGATGAATCTTTACGGTGATCTTTTATGGACCAGAAGAGACCCTATAAACATCAGGGGAAGGCCTGAAGGCCCGCAGATGGGCCACAGGCTCAAGTCTCAGGGCGCACCACCCGAGCTTACGGGGCCCAAAGGCGTCGGTCTGACCTAATTCCAGCGCTATAAATTCCCTAGATTCCAAAAAATCCAAAGCAAGACCCAAAACAATTTTATCGCCACCGCAAGCCTCTATTCTTCCGCGATCCCATTTGGAGGCCTTCGCTGGTACTCTTCCAGAGGGGGAACCGCTCACGGAGGCCATCTTCATCAACCTTGTTGCCTCCATGAGGATGTGTGAGTAGTTCTGTCAGGACCCGATCCTAAGTCACACCGATCTAGCATGTAACACATCATATCATTTTGCTGCCTCATGCATGGTGTTCCCATGGCTGCAGCCTTACCTAGGCTGGGACCGTTTGCGCCTTTTGACTCACGTATATGATTGTGCCGCTAGCATCCATATGACAGAGAAAACTAGTCATAAACCCAGGGTGGCACAAGCCTACAGGGACATGCAAACATGACCCACCTATGCACGTGACTGTTAGCAGCGAGTGTAACTCGGCTGTAGCAAGCTATCAGGACTTCGGTAAACACCATGTGACATTTCCCCGAAGGGACATACACATGAGAAAAGAATGACACATGCCGGTCAACCCATGTGTTCTGGAGCAGTAGCGAACTACCATGGATCAGTGGAAGCACTAGGAGACATTTCCCCATAAGGAAGGTGTAACACCCCAGATGTAACTTGCCATATTTGTAACTCCGACTCTTGCCATTTTCGGCTTTAAGTTATGAGATTTCCCTTCGTGGTTGGGTTTTTGTCTTCGTTTTGCATTTTGTTCATGTCATGCATTTCATATCACGTCATCATGTGCATCGCATTTGCATTCGTGTTCGTCTCATGCATCCGAGCATTTTCCCCTTTGGGCGTTTTGCAATCCGACACTCCCACATGCACCGGCGCACCCCTCTTGTCTCCTTTCGTGAGCGGGTGTTAAAATTCTTGGAATGGACCGAGATTTGACAAGCGGCCTTGGTACACCACCGGTAGACCGCCTGTCAAATTTCGTTCCATTTGGAGCCCGTTTGATGCTCCAACGGTTAACCGGGTAACCGCGAAGGCCTCTTGTGTGTTGCAGCCCAACACCCCTCCAAACGGCGCAATAACCCATCTAAACCATCTCCATGTCCTCCGTTGTCGGATCACGATCGTGTGGGGTGAAAACTACACCTCGTTTGGACACTCCTACCTCCTTCTATCTATAAATAGGTGCCCTTCCCCAAATTTTCACGCATATGAAACCCTAGCTAAGCTCCCACGCGGCCACCGGACATGTCCGTCGTCCGCCGGACGTCCCGCGCCGCCACCCCGCGCCAGTGAGGCGCCGTCACGTGTCCTGCTACCCCCCACCGCTGCCGCTGCCCGCTCGGCCCACGGGGAGCTCGCCTCGGGCCGGACCGGGCCCGAGCACCCCGCGCCCTAGCGCCGCTCCGCCGCTGCCAGTCCTCACCAACTCCGGCCGCCGGCGCCGCCCAACTCCGCCACCTGGGCCCGAGCGCCTCGCCGCCTCCCGCTCCTCCCGCCTCGCCGCTTCCTCCGCCCGGCTGCGGCGCCGCCCAGATCCGCCTCACGCCGGCCCCGCCTCGCCGCTCGTCGCCAACTCGGGCCAGATCCGGGTCGGTGCCGCCCGGAGCCAGCGCCCCCGACCCCCTCCGGCGAGCTCCCCAACTCCGGCGACGTTTCCCCCCTTCTCCGACGAAGATCCGTCCAGATCCGCCGCCACCTCGGTTTCCGTGCCATGGTCAACCCTAGTCCGCGAGGTGATGAATTCGTCTAAGTCCTTTTTTCTGCAGCATTTTTATGCCATGTTCATTGCATCATATCTCCGCGCTCGTTGCTCCAAATGATGTATATGATATATCAAATTGTTCGTCTCGTTGAGCTCTTCATGGTAGAAACATTGCCATGCATGTTACTGCCTTTTATGATGTCTTTTGCATTGATGCAAGAGTGCTATAAAATGTTAGGAGCTGGTACTTATCAGATTATGAGGTTTTGTCATTTTTGTTGCATTTGATGTGTGCATTATATGGGCATGAGGTCTTCATGAGTTTTGAACTACACCATTCCATCTTTACAGAGGTGCTTGTCTTGTATTTTTTGTGATCAATGTGGTGACTAGCACAAGCATGCAAACTAGGCTTCGTGATGTTGCTGTTTTCAGGGACTTAGGATTTTGCAAAGTCTTTTCCGTGCTGTTATTTTGATGCCATGTAAACTTGATGATACAGTTAGATACATGCTTATTTTGAGATACTTCATTAAGAGTGTTTTGAACATGTGGTTATGCTCTATCCATACATGCCCCTGTTTGCAATTATGGAGTTTTCTAGCA
Organism: Triticum urartu; assembly: GCF_056163025.1. NCBI lineage: Eukaryota > Viridiplantae > Streptophyta > Magnoliopsida > Poales > Poaceae > Triticum > Triticum urartu. The sequence continues at coordinate 212,014,753 of NC_141875.1, forward strand.
TGTCTTATTCTTGCTCTACTTTTGCTATAAAATGTTCCTGGCAGAATGTTAACATGTTAATCAATTTTTCCATGGTTGTTGCTAGTGATCCATGCATCCTATGAACTTGCTCTTGCCATGGTTAGCTTCATGAACATGTCATCTTGCTATTGGTATGCTTGTTTTCTCATGCAATGATTTGTGATGAGTGATTTGAGCTTGCAAAGTTGCTATCATAATTCTGTTTATGCCATGCTCTATTTTTCTGCTAAGTCTGAAACTGTTAATAAAACTTGCTATGTTTACATGGGTGCCATCATATCTTCTGTACCTTTTTGGCTCATGATAAGTAAGGGACTTTTTATATATGCTTTTAGTAGAATCATGCCATGCCTTGGTTTGCTATGATATGTTCTTGTAGCATGTTGTTTGCTTGCTCTAAACTTTGCTTCATGATGTTGTTTTTTACATGTTAGTATTTTCACCAAGTCTGTGAAGCTGATATTTTTTGCACTTTTGCCATGCTTGTTTGAACCTGTTCTAGTGTGATTTAGCCATAGCTCAGTGTTCATATTTTGTCAAGCATCTCTTGTACATCACTGCCATATGCCTTGTTGCTATGTTGGAGTGCAGTAGCTTAGTTTCTTGTTGCATCCTAAGTGCCATCGTGCTGTTAATTACAGTTTTGCACCATCCTTGTTTTGCTTGCCATTTGCAAACCGTGCATCCGTTTCCGGTGATCTTTATATCGATTTCAACCGAAATCATCTCATCTTTCCAGTGGCATAATTGGTTTGCCAAGTTGATGCCTTGTTCATTCTTTCCCTTCCGGAGCATGCATATGCATTGCATATCATGTCTTGCATATCATGCCATGTATTGCATCATGTTGCTTGTGCATTGCACCGTGATTGATTGTTGTTCCATTGCTTGTGTTCTTGCTTTGGGTAGATCCGGGAGACGAGTACATGAACGAGGAACCTATTGAGTACGCTACCGAGGATCAAGCTTTCGACAACTACGAGAACTTTGCAGGCAAGATGACCATACCCTCGAAATCACTTCTATCTTGCTTGCTAGGTGTTCGCTCTATTGCTATGTCGCGCTCCCTACCACTTGCTATATCATGCCTCCCATATTGCCATGTCAAGCCTCTAACCCACCTTCCTAGCAAACCGTTGTTTGGCTATGTTACCACTTTTGCTCAGCCCCTCTTATAGCGTTGTTAGTTGCAGGTGAAGATGAAGTTTGTTCCATGTTGGAGCATGGATATTGTTGGGATATCATTATTATATCTTATTTACTTCAATGCATCTATATACTTGGTAAAGGGTGGAAGGCTCGGCCTTATGCCTGGTGTTTTTTTTCCACTCTTGCCGCCCTAGTTTCCGTCATACCGGTGTTATGTTCCTTGATTTTGCGTTCCTTACGCGGTCGGGTGTTATGGGAACCCCTTGACAGTTCGCCTTGAATAAAACTCCTCCAGCAAGGCCCAACCTTGGTTTTACCATTTTCCTACCTACCACCATATACCTTTCCCTTGGGTTCTGCAGACTCAAGGGTCATCTTTATTTTAAACCACCCCCGGCCAGTGCTCCTCTGCGTGTTGGTCTGAAACGGGCAACCTGCGGGGCCACCTTGGGGCAACTTGAGGGTTGGTTTTACTCGTAGCTTGACCTATTCGGTGTGCCCTGAGAACGAGATATGTGCGACTCCTATCGGGATTTGTCGGCACATCGGGCGGCTTTGCTGGTCTTGTTTTACCATTGTCGAAATGTCTTGTAACCGGGATTCTGAGACTGATCGGGTCTTCCCGGGAGAAGGAATATCCTTCGTTGACCGTGAGAGCTTGTGATGGGCTAAGTTGGGACACCCCTGCAGGGTATAAACTTTCGAGAGCCGTGCCCGTGGTTATGTGGCAGATGGGAATTTGTTAATATCCGGTTGTAGAGAACTTGACACTTAACTTAATTAAAATAAATCAACCGCGTGTGTAGCCGTGATGGTCTCTTTTCGGTGGAGTCTGGAAGAGAACACGGTCTTGTGTTATGCTTGAACGTAAGTAGCTTCAAGATCACTTCTTGATCACTTATAGCTTCTCGACCATGCGTTGCTTCTATTCTTGCTCTTATTTGTGTATGTTAGCCACCATATATGCTTAGTGCTTGCTGCAGCTCCACCTCCACCTCACTACCTTCTCCTACCTATAAGCTTAAACAATCTTGATCTCGCGGGTGTGAGATTGCTGAGTCCTCATGACTCACGGATACTTCCAAACAGTTGCAGGTGCTGATGATACCAGTGCAGGCGATGCTACCAAACTCAAGTGGGAGTTCGATGAGGATTCGGGCCGTTATTATGTTTATTTTCCCGATGATCAGTAGTGGAGCCCAGTTGGGACGACCGGGGATCTAGCATTTGGGGTTGTCTTATTTTATTTTGGTTCCGTAGTCGGACCTTTGATTGTACTTTGGATGATGTATGGATTATTTATGTATTGTGTGAAGTGGCGATTGTAAGCCAACTCTTTATCCCTTTCTTATTCAGTACATGGGATGTGTAAAGATTACCCCTCTTACGACAAGCCTACCATGCGGCTATGCCACTAAGTCATGCCCCGACACGTGGGAGATATAGCCGCATTGTGGGTGTTACAGAAGGCTACCAAGAATAAACAACTAGGTGTCGGATCCCACACATAGCAAGCATTTCAATAACATGCACACAACATGCTCGATATGTGTAAATACAACATAGCATCACAACAAAACTCTACAACTCAAAGTATTTAATTAAGAGGCTCCGAAGAGCCATACATAGTGTGATATTACAAACATCGGTCTCATGACCCAACATACAAAGTCATACAAGCAATAAGCACATGCGGAAGCTTATCCCGTATGAGTACAGACAGCTGAAAAGAAACAAGGCTAGAAATCATGTCTATCTACAAGACCCTCCATAGGAGCCAGACCTCTGTTTGGGATTCCCAAGCTAATCGTCGAAGCCCACGAAGAACTACTAGTGATACTGAAGTCTCTCTGCAAAACATAAATTAAGCAAACATGAGTACAAATGTACTCAACAAGACTTACATCAGAACTGTCTACAAATGCATTGGTATCAAGAAGGGGGGTTGTGGAGTTTAACTGCAGCAAGCCAGCTTTGACTCAGTGGCTATCATGTACTACGACTGCCAGTATTTTTTTGAGGTGGGAAAGCGCACACGAGTCCACATATTCACCATATCAATACACCACTATGGATCTGTTCCCATCTCCCTACGAGAAGGCCATCCATAGCACTCACGCTTATCTTGCCCATTTTAGAGTATCCAATTTAAGTTATCTATGAACCATATCACCTTTCCAAGTAGTCCATATCCAAGGACGCGACTATTCGAATAGATCATTAACCCTGCAGGGGTGTACTTCTTCACACACGCTCTCACCACTTACCACCATGTACACGTCATGTATCTCGGCAACCTTCAAGTGGAAGTCTGGTGAGGGTGTCAGCCACGACCTGACTAACCACATAAGTCTCTAGTCCAGGTTTATCGCCTATTCGGGTTCCATCTGCAAGGAAGTCTGGTGGAGGTTTCCACTACGGCCCCAAACAATGTGTGCAGGGTTCCCGAGCCCACCAAACGGGTGCTCCGGTACACCGTGCCACTTGCCTACCACATCACAGCCCATCCCTAAGGTCAACGCTACGCACGGCCTCCAGCATACTACAAACAGCAGGAACTACTTGCAACTCTTAGATAGAGGAAAATGCGATTAATAAGTCGAGAGAGCTTGGAGTGCCTGGAGCCCAATGTGTGGTAGTAACTGTCTTGGATCACAAACACAGAACTCAGTTCCTGAGGCCGATTTCAATGAGACAACCCACCATGTACTCCTGCATAGCCTCTCATCGCTACCTTTACCAAATCGTGTTCACACACTTAGCTCTCAATAGTAGGACAGGTTCACCACTATCCCCATCCATCCCAGATGATTCAAGCCTGACATAACTCTAAGCATAGCAGGCATAACAAGCAAGCATGAATGAGTAGGCACATCATGGCTCAAACAACTCCTACTCATGCTATCAGGTTTTTACTAATTACTGTGGCAAAGACAGGTCATGCAGAGGAATGGGTTCAACTACCACAACATGTAACAGTTGAATCATTGTTGTCCTAATGCAGTAAAAGAGAGCAGGGGCGAGAGAGTGGGATTGTATTGGAATGCTCAAAGGGGGTTGCTTGCCTAGCACTTCTGAAGATAGCATTGAGTCTTCATCAGTGACATCGATCTCAACATCGGAAAACATCTACCGAGAGGGAACAAACACAGGCAAACAAGAGGGAACAAAATCAATGCAATGCAACAATATGATGCATGATCATGACATGGCAATATGCTAGTGTTTGAGCTAATGCAAATGCTACCATATTAGTTGAAGATCATTTGAATCAAAGATTCAAATTCAAACACCGAAAGAAGCATTTAAAATGACCTTTAATTGATTTGACCTGATCAGCATGTATAAGTTGCTCAAACATGCATGAAAACACCGTAAACAGATTCTTTGGAATTTTCTGATCATTTTTCATATATAAATTATTTTCATCTGACTTGTAGATTAATTTCTATGATTTTTCAAGGTTAGTATTTTCTGAAATTCATAAACATTTTCTAATTTATTTTAATTCCAGAAATACTTTACTATGTCATCATGGCGTCATGCTTACATCAGCTAGTCAACAGGGCCGTCCAGGTCAAACCTGACCAGTGGGTCCCACTGGTCAGTGTCAATGTGCTGGCTAGGGTCACAGACATGTGGGCCCGGTCAAAGGCCACGTCGGCACGGTCAATGCTGACGTGTGGGTCCACTGGTTTTATTAATTAACCTAATTATTTTGGTTAACCAGTAAACTAATAAAGTGGGACCCACTATCAGTGTCTAGTGTTAAACTAATAGGGTTAATTAGTCCCGAATCTAATGACGACCACGTCGGCTATCCGTCGATTAGCCGCCGATGCTAAGAAGGACACGGCGGAGGTCCTCGTCCGGCCGTTTTCGGCGAGGGGAGGTCGCGCGGATGGGTTCTACGGTACCGGCACGACGAGGCACGTCGGACGGTGGCAACGGCGCGTGCTGGGGTGGCCAGAATCGTCAACGGCGATGAGTGAGGTGGCGGCGGGAGCACGGCTGTGTTCGGGCACGGGGTTGCGGCTCACAAGCAGGCGAGCTAAGCGGCTAGGCGGCATCTACAGAGCATAAGGAGCATGCCGACATGCTCAGACACGTCGGGCGTGAGCTCCAGTGATGACGGCGATGAACATGGCGGCGAGAAGCTTCGGCCATGGCGGCAACGCTAGCTAGAGGATGAGCAGAGCAACGGGGTTAGGGGAGGAGAAAGAGGAGCTCGCGTCGACCATGATGAGAAGGTCAGTGGGCGCGGGGGATGTCCGGAGCGAGCGGAGCTGCGGTGGCGATCTCGACGACCCGAGGAGGAAGAAGAGGCCGGGGCAGCTCTTCGGGGCGTCCGGCGTCGCGTGAGCTGATGGAGAGGTCGAGGGAGTCGACCGGGAGCTCCAGGACATGGCAGCGAGGCCCGGGGTGCGCGGTGGCTACGGGTGCGGCGGCGCTTCGCTCTCTGGTGCACTCGGGGAAGAGAGGGGGAGGAAGCCAGAGGAGGGGGACTCGAGGGAGAGGGAGGGAGAGCCGGATGGCTCTGGGGGGTCACGTGGAGTCGTCCAGACGCATCAAGTAGGGGGCAGGGAGGGAGGGAGGAGGTAGCCGCGGCGTCTGGCTGCGTGCGCCGGGCACGCGCCCTCGCCTACTAGCGCAAGGAGGAAAGTGATAGGAGAGCACCTGGTGGCCCGGGCCGCCAGGTAAGCACGTAAGTTCTTCTGCTCTGTTTTAATTATGTTCTGTTTTTTTATTTAGCCACTATTATTAATTCAAACAAAATTCAAACAATGCCAAAACATTCTGAATAATTGTATGTTACTTATTTGGACTATTCCAAAAGCACATAAAATATATCATTTGAAAATATATTCCATATATTAAGAAAATAGATATAAATTCAAATACAATAGTGATTTAAATTCAGAGCCCAAATAATCCCTTCAAATGTTCCAAAATTTTTGTTTGATATATAACTCTTGCCAAAATTCTCAAAACTATTTTTAGGGTATTTTAGATTCACTGAATGCATTTTCAGGGTTCTTGCCCTTTAATTAAAATTTTGAGGCTTCCACTTTCCTCAATTCAAGTTTCTTGAAAACAACATGATGCATGATGCTCACTGATGCAACTAATTACAAGCATTATTCTAGGGATGTGACAAGTTCCCACAGGACCTACGGGTCCATAGCAGTAGCTAGATCTCTCTCTCTCTTTGATCTTCAATACAATGATCTTTTCGGAGATATGTTCGACGTAATTGTTGCGGGTGTTTGTTGGGAACCGATGAATTGTGGGTTTATGATCACATTAATCATTGAAAGTATTTGAGTCTTTTGTGAGATTTATCTATGTGTGATTTTATAGCCTTGTATTTTTCTCTGATCTATCTCTTTTGGCCAATTAGATTGATTTATCTTCAGTGGGAGAGGTGCTTGGTAGTAGGTTCAATCTTACGGTGTTCTTACTTATGACAGGAGGAGTTGCAAGGCACGTATTGGTTGTTGTTACTAAGGGTAAAACGATGGGACTCGAACATATTATTTTCTCTTTCTTTGTCTATGTTATGTTATCATGCTTCAAGCATTACTCTATTTGTTATGAACTTAATACCTTAAGATGCATGCTGGATAGTGGTAAAGGGGTGGAGTTATAGTAGTAGATGCAGATGGATGTCGGCCTACTCGTCTCGGACATAATGCCTATGTATTGATCATGCCACAAAGAATCATCATAACTATGCGCTATTCTATCAGTTGCCCAATAATAATTTGTCTACCCAACGTACTATACTCGTGAGAGAGATGCCTCTAGTGAACGCTATGGTCCCCGGGTCCATTCACTTTATATTTACTAAAACCCTAAAAATACTTGCTGCAATTTATTTTACTTTTATTTTCCTTTTTATTTATCTGTCCACCACTATCAGATTTAATCCTTTCAATTAACGTGTACAAGGGTATTGACAACCCTCTTGTCCGCTTGGGTGCAAGTATTTGCTTTATGTGTGTGCAGGTACTGCTTATAGTGTTTGTGTGGTGTCTCCTACTGGTTCGATAAACCTTGGTTCTTAACTGAGGAAAATACTATCTGCTACTATACTACATCACCCTTCCTCTTCCGGGAAATCCCAACACATATCACAAGTAGCAGTTGTCGACAATCGGCCTGGCAAGGTCAATGTGTTTATTCCTCCTGAAGATGTGATGGAGGAAGATGGCGGTGACAGATTCTAAAGTGTGTGCATGCGGTGCACGAAAAGGGTCTGCTAGACTGGTTGGTGTTCTCGGCTCGCTGTTGGGCTGCTTGGTGAGGCCACCGTATTAGATGATGTGCGTTGGTGCAAGGTCATGGCACATCATTAAACTTGCAGGTGTAGCAATGGAGATCGCCAGAAAGGTGGCTTTAGGTTGATCCACGTATTTTCTTTGCCAGACTGCGGAATAATTTTATAAAGATGACTATGTGCATCCTTGGATGCAGAGGCTGGGGTTTTGCCCTCCTTTTCGAAAAGAAAATAATAATAATAATGTTGCATCATTTTGAAACATCCATGAAAAAAAGCTACAAATGCATGCACATTTAAGTTCTCAAGTTTTTCTAGATTTTCAGCATTTTAATAGGTATTTCTCCAGTAGATGGATGCATGGCTCCTTTGATAAGATACTGGTGTAGAGACCTGCTATACAAATGGTTTTTAACCCCTTTCCACAATGGCGTTTGGAACCGTCGCCAAGTGAGTGTGGACAATAGAGGGGTCCTTCCCACACGACCCAGAAACCGTCGGGGATAGGCCTTCCTGGCACACAGGCTGGGGCAAAATGAGCTCGTGTGCGATCTGGCGAGGCATCGAAACCCAATCGTTTCCATTCGTATGTACATCCCACATGGTGAGCCCCAGAAAAACATTTCCGTTCGTATGTATATCACACACAGTTTTTTGTCTGGAAACGTTTGTGCAAGGTGGCCTAACGCAAACAGTTCTTTGCCGGAAGCCGTGTGTGATTGTTAGTTGATCGAACATGCCTACTTTTTAGAAACCATGTGGGTTGTTTGAGTTCATCGCCCACGGTGCTGTCTGTGTAACCGTCTGCAATAGAAGACCCCAATAAGTAGGGTAATTAGCCTATTATTGATAATCCATATAGTAATCAAATTGATATTTCTTATAAAATACACCAGATATTTCATATACGTATAACGACAACCAGGATTTCATAATCGAATTACATCAGATAGCTTCGGCACTCAGTTATGCAATTACACAACAGCACCAAGTTTCACATGCAACATAAAAAACCTTTGGAAAGTAGCAACATACATGGTAAATAGACAAATGAATCTCATCTGGGAAACTGCAGAAGCGGAAGGCAAATATTGAGCCTTCAGTGATGTTGAATGTCCTTCAACTTTAGGCCAGTGGCTATGGATAATTACCCGCCCAACCTTCGTCCTCTTCAGGAAGACTTCACTTTTGTACCGTGGGTGTTGAATGAATACGTTCCTCGCTTCCTGACCATGCAAGTGGTTTGAGAGGTAATCATCGGTGAACTGCTTTGAAAAATACTGAAAACAAAGATATGCATAAATCGTTGTTATAAATTTTGAAATGGTGAAAGGCGTAAAAACAAGGTAAAAGAGTTAGTATCATCCTATAGTTGTCTGGTGCCTTATTCATTGCGCAAACAAATATCTTACTATTATTCGTCGCAAGTTTCTTCAACCTAACAATCTTTCTGAGTTTTAACTTGACTGATACTCATGGACATCTCATTTCCCCATATGCAAAATGGAACGAACAATGGATCTAAGCCTCTGACAGTAGGACCTACATGTGCAAGACCAATTTGTAAGAAACCTAAATATTAGAATGATTCCCGCAACTGCACAATAATGTGCTATTAGCGAAAGGACCATGCATGAGAAAACCTCGATGGTAAACCACAGTGTCTCCCATTGTTTCCCCGCGACACACATACGGAAGATCTTGATCAGGTTAACTGAGAGTTTCCATGCTATCAGTAGAATATGTATTGAGTATAGACAAATGCGATTTATTTATCACATGCATAACAATACAGAATTGTACCCACAACAAATGAAAATCAAATTGCAGAATTGAACCAGACAGTTAAATGGACAGCAGACCAAATGAACCAAAGCAATTAACTAAGCACGACATTGCAGTATAGAAACATGTACTAGAAGATAAGACAATTAACAAAACAAAGAATGCTTGAGAACAGTACTACAAAATAAAGCAATTGTTGGACCAAACTTTTAACTGAACATTACATTTCAGAGGACCGAACTGTTAACTAAACATTACATTTCAGAGGACCAAACTGTTAATTGAACATCAGATTGGATATTAACATTAAAGAGGACAAATCACTAGAAGGCACTGGTGGTGGCCTCAAGAAAACACCACAAACTATATTTTAAAGTAGACAACCGCGTGGCGGTGTCGATGGTGGCCTCGAAGACGAGGTGCTCCTCCTAGATCTGGCGGTCGGCACACATGGCAGCCATAGCGACCTCGTGCGTGCGTGCAGCCGCGATTTGCTTCTCCGCTACCACATGCTACTGAGCTCCATGTTATACTACGTGCAAAATGGCTGTGGGCGACGCTTAATTGGAGGACGGGGACAGTGATTTTGGTGGAAGGTATTGCGCCATCGGTCGGGGCATCTGGGACGAGAAAGAAGGAGGATGGTGTAGATGGGGTGTATAATACCTGACCATATCGACGAGGCCGCACAGCAAGAAGAAGGGTCGGCAGCCAGGAGGCCGCACAACAAGAAGAAGGGTCGCCGGCGAGGAGGTGGCGTTGCAAGAAGAAGGGTCACCAGCGAGGATGCGGCGCTGAAAGAAGAAGGGTAGCCGGCGAGGAGGTGGCGCTTCAAGAAGAAGGATCGTCGGTGAGGAGGCTGAGCTGCCAATAAGCAACAGTGAAGGTTTAAACTTGGAAAGCAAGGAGGAATAGTGGAAATGTGGCTTTTGGTGGGAGGGAGGGGGCAGGGAGATAGATATTTCTGCGGTGGCAGAAAAATTTCGCTCGGTGCCACGAGAAATTGGCGCGCAAGTGTGGTTCAAGTGCGGGCGTTGGACTGTAGACGACGATGCTTCCTGCGTAAGCCAGACAAGATTGTGCGCCAAGATATTTTATATCACGTCCCACACGATTCTTTCTAGTAAACTATTTGTGGTATACCTGCTTTTTTCATTATGTTTTTAAAGACAAAATGGTGTTACAGTGGGAAATGATGGTGTTTGAATTGCTAGAACATTTATGTATAGTGAACATGCAACTACATGAGTGTCGTGTTTAAATTTGGAATTATCCGGGTTCGTTTGGCATTTGTATGCCTTATTTGAGTTTCTAGGCATTTAATGTGCATAATTCAAATTTGAACTACAAGCACATGCTCCAGTGCACCAAAGTTTGTTGAAAAATCACATGTGTGTCTTTGGGTGAATTTATAGGTCCCATGCAAGAAATGGGAATGAAATTCAAACATCTGGGCGTCGTGGCTCGGCCGGGAACATTGAGAAACTTGGTTTGTAAATTCTTAGAAATTCAAAACTCGCCTGAGAATCATGAAACTTGGCATGGTGTCATTTCATGGCACCAACATGATGTGGTAAAAAAATTTGGCGAACAAGTTTAGGTATAAGCTTCTTGCAAACCGGAGCTTCTCTCGAGAAGACTCATGGTTCCCGAGGGGGGACGTGTCTGTAACACCCTCGATGAGACTATATCTCCCACGTGTCGAGGCACGACTTAGAGGCATAATCGCATTGAAGGCATATGTCGCAAGTTAGGCAATCTTCACAACATCCCATGTAATATAGATAATAAAAGGGGAGATAACATAGTTGGCTTACACTCGCCACGTCAATCAAGTACATAAATAACATTACATCATCCAAACACTCATGGCCCGACTACGGCGCCAAAACAAAAGATAACCCAACATGCGACACGGTCCTGATCACCCCCAACAGGGCACCACTACTGATCATCAGGAAAGGAAACATAGTAACGTTGAGAGTCTTCGTCGAACTCCCACTTGAGCTCGAGCGCGTCACCTGGAGCGGAATCATCAGGCCCTGCATCTGGTGTAATAGTAATCTGTGAGCCACAGGGACTCAGCAATCTCGCACCCTCGCGATCAAGACTATTTAAGCTTATAGGTAAGGCAAGGTAAAATATGTGGAGCTGCAGCAAGCGACTAGCAAATATGATGGCTAACCTGTTCGCAAAAGAGAGCGAGAAGAGGAGGCAAAGCGCGAGCGAGAAACTAGAGAGCAACCTGCGCAAACATTACTCCAACACCGTGTCCACTTCCCGGACTTGCCGAGAAGAGGCCATCACGGTAACACACTCAGTTGATTCATTTTAATTAAGTTAAGGTTCAAGTTATCTAGAACCGGACATTAACAAATTCCCATCTGCCCACTACCGCAGGCATGGCTTTTGAAAGTTCAAAACCCTGCAGGGGAGTCCCAACTTAGCCCATGACAAGCTCTCACGGTCAACGAAGGAATAGACCTCCTCCCGAGACGGTCCGATCAGACTCGGTACCTCGGTTCTTCAAGACACTTCGACATGTTAAAACAAGTCCAGCAACACCGCCCGAATGTGTCGACAAATCCCGATAGGAGCTGCACATATCTCTTTCTCAGGGCACACTCAGATTGTCTTAGGTACGGGTAGGCCAGCCCAGAGTTGCCCCTGGTGGCCACCGGCAGCTGACAGGTGGACCAACACTCAGAGGAGCACTGGCCCCGGGGGGTTTAAAATAAGATGACCCTCGGGCTCCGGAAACCCAAGGGAAAAAGAGGCTAGGTGGCAAATGGTAAAACCAAGGTTGGGCATTGCTGGAAAAGCTTTAATCAAGGCGAACTATCAAGGGGTTCCCATTATAACCCAACCGCGTAAGGAACGCAAAATCCGGGAACATAACACCGATATGACGGAAACTAGGGCGGCAAGAGTGGAACAAAACACTAGGCAAGAGGCCGAGCCTTCCACCCTTTACCAAGTATATAGATGCATTAAGATAACAAGATACTATAATGATATCCCAACAAGTAAATAAAAGTTCCAACAAAGAACGGCCTCCAATCTTCACCTGCAACTAGAAACGCTATAAGAGGGGCTGAGCAAGGTGGTAACATAGCCAATCAACGGTTTGCTAGGACATGGTGGGTTAGAGGTTTGTCGTGGCAATTTGGGAGGCTTGAAAGCAAGTGGTAGGCATCGTAGCATTGGCATAGCAAAAGAGCGAGCAAACTAGCATAGCAAAGATAGTAGTGATTTCGAGGGTATGATCATCTTGCCTGCAAAGTTGTTAGAGTTGACTGGCTCCTCGAAAGCAAACTCAACGGGCTCCTCGTTAGCGAACTCGTCTCCCGACTCTACCCAAACAAGACAAACAAGCAACAATGACACAATCAACCACGTGCAAGGATCAACCCATATGGTGCAAGGATGGTATGCTATGCGGGATGCGATGCGGGATGCATATGCAAGATGTGACAGGGAAAGCATGAACCTGGCCTCATCTTGGAAATACAAGTGTGCCACTGGAAAGATGAGCTTCTGAAACAACTTGTTGTAGTCATAGACAGACAAAGAGCCTTGCTTCAGATTGCGGAATTCCTCACGCTTGCTTTCAACCGCGCTCTGAGGAATATGATGAGCTCTGAAATCTTGACGGAATTCATCCCAGGTAATAACACGTCCACCTCTGGAGTCCTTGTACTGCTGGAACCATTCCGCAGCTTGATCTTTGAGTTGGAAGGAAGCGAACTTGACAAAGTCCTCAGGCCTGACGTTACTGCACTCAAAATGCTTGCACAGATCCACAAGCCAATCATCAGCATCGGTTGCCTCAACACAATTGCTAAAAGTCTTTGACCCGTTAGCAAGGAACTGGTTAAGTGTAGCAAAGTGATTCTGATTGTTGCCTTGGTTCCCTTGGTTGCCTTGATTGCGCTCTTGGAGAATTTGCATGATCAACTGTGTGTTTGCATTGGTTGCGGCCATCACAGCTTGCCATGCCTCCGGAGGAGGTGGAGGTGGTGGCGGATCAGGATTTGGAGTCGTGCACGTTGGAGGAGCCATCCTGAAGAGGTTGACATCCCTTAGCACATTGATAGACAAATATTGAAGCTGAATCCAACGGAATGAAAATTGCAACATATAGTCTTCACATCCGAACAAAATGAATGAATGCATTCCTCTTGAAATGGTCACATCTCCATAAATTGAGAAGCCACGTAGAATAAAGGTAGAGAAATAAATCAACAAGGTACGGATCAAGAACGAATACTTGGTAAGAAATCCCAATCTTAAACCAATATCGTGGAAGAAGACACTAGAGCTACAAGAATTCCCACCTATGAAACTCCCGAACCTTTCCGGTTATGCAATCAGGTGTTGGGGATACAGGGGAAGCATAATATCTCACCCAAATCTAGCAAATCCTACATCCAGCTGTATCCATCCTTCAACACATAACCAAGAAAAACTTCGGAAACCATCTACCTCAACCTTCGAAAAGCATCCATTATACAAGTTATGGCGATACTCCCGAACTCTCGCCCCAGTACTGGGTGGCATCGAGGTTATCTCACCAACGAACTGCATAAAAGAGATTTTCGATGTCGGCGTACTAAACTCAGGTATTCCAGAACTGCAACGATGAAATTATGACGACAACACCTCAGAGCTCAACTCCCCGGGACACTTCCACAAAACCCCTGACAGGAGGCACCAAGACAATGTTCTAAATGATTCCAAGATACCCGTGTGATCCTAAATTTTTTTAGTGAAATTTGAGAAGAGAAGAGTCAAAACTCTACCTCAGGATGGCTTACCAGAGCGATGAGGAGACTGGGAAGTAAAAGGAATTCCTAGACTCTCCGATATATAATTCCTAAATGACTCAAAACATTTTTCTAGACACAACTCGGCTACTACAAACGATCAAGCAATGGGGCTCCTAAGGTCGGGGAAGGCTCTGATTACCAACTTTTAACACCCTCGATGCGTAATAGTAATCTGTGAGCCACGGGGACTCAGCAATCTCGCACCCTCGCGATCAAGACTATTTAAGCTTATAGGTAAGGCAAGGTAAAATATGTGGAGCTGCAGCAAGCGACTAGCAAATATGGTGGCTAACCTGTTCGCAAAAGAGAGCGAGAAGAGAAGGCAAAGCGTGAGCGAGAAACTAGAGAGCAACCTGCGCAAACATTACTCCAACACCGTGTCCACTTCCCGGACTTGCCGAGAAGAGGCCATCACGGTAACACACTCAGTTGATTCATTTTAATTAAGTTAAGGTTCAAGTTATCTACAACCGGACATTAACAAATTCCCATCTGCCCATAACCGTGGGCACGGCTCTCGAAAGTTCAAAACCCTGCAGGGGAGTCCCAACTTAGCCCATGACAAGCTCTCACGGTCAACGAAGGAATAGACCTCCTCCCGAGACATTCCGATCAGACTCGGTACCTCGGTTCTTCAAGTCACTTCGACAGGTTAAAACAAGTCCAGCAACACCGCCCGAATGTGCCGACAAATCCCGATAGGAGCTACACATATCTCTTTCTCAGGGCACACTCAGATTGTCTTAGGTACGGGTAGGCCAGCCCAGAGTTGCCCCTGGTGGCCACCGGCAGCTGACAGGTGGACCAACACTCAGAGGACCACTGGCCCCGGGGGGTTTAAAATAAGATGACCCTCGGGCTCCGGAAACCCAAGGGAAAAAGAGGCTAGGTGGCAAATGGTAAAACCAAGGTTGGGCATTGCTGGAAAAGCTTTAATCAAGGCGAACTATCAAGGGGTTCCCATTATAAACCAACCGCGTAAGGAATGCAAAATCCGGGAACATAACACCGATATGACGGAAACTAGGGCGGTAAGAGTGGAACAAAACACTAGGCGAGAGGCCGAGCCTTCCACCCTTTACCAAGTATATAGATGCATTAAGATAACAAGATACTATAATGATATCCCAACAAGTAAATAAAAGTTCCAACAAAGAACGGCCTCCAATCTTCACCTGCAACTAGCAACGCTATAAGAGGGGCTGAGCAAGGCGGTAACATAGCCAATCAACGGTTTGCTAGGACATGGTGGGTTAGAGGTTTGTCATGTCAATTTGGGAGGCTTGAAAGCAAGTGGTAGGCATCGTAGCATTGGCATAGCAAAAGAGCGAGCAAACTAGCATAACAAAGATAGTAGTGATTTCGAGGGTATGATCATCTTGCCTGCAAAGTTGTCAGAGTTGACTGGATCCTCGAAAGCAAACTCAACGGGCTCCTCATTAGCGAACTCGTCTCCCGGATCTACCCAAACAAGACAAACAAGCAACAAGGACACAATCAACCACGTGCAAGGATCAACCAATATGGTGCAAGGATGGTATGCTATGCGGGATGCATATGCAAGATGTGACAGGGAAAGCATGAACCTGGCCTCATCTTGGAAATCCAAGTGTGCCACTGGAAAGATGAGATGAAATCGCTTGAAAACGATATAAAGAACGCCGGAATCGGAGTTACGGTTAGGAAATGGCAAGCAATTCAAATATGACACCGGTCTGCGATTTACAGCAAGTAGCCATCTAAATGCAACGAAATGAACATGCTACAGCACCCAAACATGACAACAAAATACATGGCAGGGATGCATTCAAGATGCTTAACAAAAGTATAGCACTGAGCTACGGCCAATTCATCCATTAACAGGTTCAAACAAGCATGGCAAAAATGCATATGGCAAACAGATTTCAGACTTAGTGAAATCAACACTTGTCTGGAATTTCAGATCAGGTAGCACTCTTCGGAGCAACAAAACTACATGTTACATGACCTGAACATGGCAAAGTAAAGTATGGAATGGAGCTACTCAAAGAGCTT
Organism: Triticum urartu; assembly: GCF_056163025.1. NCBI lineage: Eukaryota > Viridiplantae > Streptophyta > Magnoliopsida > Poales > Poaceae > Triticum > Triticum urartu. Next base: position 212,030,851 of record NC_141875.1, read on the forward strand.
AACAAAAATCCCTTAGTGACCTTGAGCCAAAAGGGATCAGAAAAAACAATTACAAGCATGTGAACATGGCAATAACATAATCAGATCACAGACTTAGTGAAATCTGGCACATGCTGAAACATATCTCAAGTAGGCATGTTTACGAGCTCGATGCACTCAATATGGAGCAAGTCATGATAAGCTAAGCATACACCCATCAAGAATACACAAAATTTAAGCTAGACATGGCAAGAACAATAACATAGAATGCACGGATCAACTACAACATCATCGGCAAAATTGCAAACAAGTTGACAATCTGCCCAGATTCACAAAGTAGCAAAAGTAGAGCTCGATTGACTCAAGCTAGGGTGCCCCATAATTGCAAATAAAGACATGGATGGATAGATCACTACAAGATTAACAAAACATCCTTACTGATCATCCCCAAAAGAGGCATGTATCACTAGGAAACAACATGAACATATGGCATAATGAGATAAACAGACCAAGGACTTAGTGGAAATGCTAAGTCCCTGAAAACAGCACTGACAAGTGCACCACTTTGCAAGCTTGTGCTATTCACCACACACATCCCAAAAATACATGGGTTGCACCTCTGGAAAGATGGCAAAACACTTAACAAAACATATGTAGAACTCGAGGGCATATCATGCACACAATAATCATGACAAAAATGACAAATATCTAAATGGAGTAGCAGATTTGACAATTATCTCAAGTAGCCCTCTTCTAACAGCATTTCGGGCATTAAGATAAACTCAAATGAAAATGATGAAATGGAATGAAATGATGTGCTCTCCGAGATGAACATTTTGATATGCTATATGCCCAAATCGGAGCTACGGATGCAAAGTTACGGCACGATGAACATGGGCACATGAAATCTTGGAATTCGGGGACTTAGAATAATTTTGACCTCCGGATCTAGGGTTTGACCCGGGCACGCAAAACGAGGCGGCGGCACTGCTCGCCGGAGATGACGAAGACGGCGGCCAGCGAGGTCGGGCTCGCCGGATCCGGTCGCTCCTTGACCGGATCTGGCCGGAGGAGGGAGGCGACGGCGGGGGTGGCGCGCTGCGGCGGCTGCGCGGCGGCGGCGGCGGGGACCCGCGGGGGCGCGGCGGCTGGTGGACACCGGGCGGCGGCGGCTCGTGCGCCCGCGCGGAGAAGGAGGCGGCGGGCGGTGCGCTCGGGCGGCGGGGAGGCGCCCTGGCGCGGCGGCGGCGGATGGGCCTCGGGGGCCCGGGGTGGGCTTCCCGGGCCGGCGGCGGAGGGAGTGGCGGCTGAGGCGCAGGGCCAATGGTGGCGTGCCATGTGGCGGCGGCGGCGGGTCAGACACGTCTGGCTTGCGGGAAGATGTCCGGCGGCGCGAGAGGAGGTAGGGGACTAGGGTTTCGTCCGGATTTGGAGGGGGAGGCACTTATTTATAGGTAGAGGGAGCTAGGAGACTCAGAATGAGGTGCGGTTTTCGGCCACGCGATCGTGATCGAACGATCTAGATGATGGAGAAGGCTTAGGTGGGTTTTGGTCCAAATTCGAGGGGTGTTGGGCTGCAACACACACGAGGCCTTTTCGGTCCCTCGGTTAACCGTTGGAGTATCAAACGAAGTCCAAATGATACGAAACTTGATAGGCGGTCTACCGGTAGTAAACCAAGGCCGCTTGGCAAGTCTCGGTCCAATCCGGAAATGTTTAATCCCCACACACGAAAGAAAGGTAGAAAAGACCACCGGAGGAGAACGAAGCGCCGGAACGCAAAACGGAGAACGGGGAAAATGCTCAAATGCATGAGATGAACACGTATGCAAATGCAATACACATGATGACATGATATGAGATGCATGACAACGACCACAACACACGGAGACAAAGACCCGAACCCGAGAAAATAAAATAACTTAACGCCAGAAACGACAAGAGTTGGAGTACAAATTGGGAAAGTTACATCCGAGGTGTTACAACACTCCACCACTACGAAAGGATCTCGTCCCGAGATCTAGGACTGAAAGAACGCCGGGTACTCAGAACGGAGTTGATCCTCACGTTCCCAGGTAGCTTCACGGTCGGAATGGTGTGACCACTTGACTTTGAGGAATTTGATTGACTTATTGCGAGTCTTGCGTTAAGTCTCTTCAAGAATAGCAACTGGGTGCTCACTGTAAGAGAGATCTTCTTGGAGCTCAATGTCCTCGAAGTTGACGGTGCGGTCAGGAGTCTTGAAGCACTTTCGGAGCTGAGAGACATGGAACACGTCATGAACATTTGCAAAGTTTGAAGGAAGCTCGAGTTGATAGGCGAGGTCGCCTCTCTTGCTGACAATCTTGAAAGGTCCCACGTATCTGGGGGCAAGCTTCCCTTTGATACCGAAGCGACGAGTACCTTTCATAGGAGAGACGCGGAGGTAAACATGATCTCCGATCTCAAAAGCCAAATCACGGTGCTTACTATCATAGTAGCTCTTCTGATGGGATTGGGCTGCTTTGAGGTTATCACAAATGACTTTGCACATTTCCTCTGCCTCTTTGATTAAGTCATTACCCAAAAGCTGACGTTCACCGGTTTCAGACCAGTTGAGAGGGGTACGGCACTTCCTGCCATACATAATTTCAAATGGGGCCTTGCCCGAACTTGCTTGAAAACTGTTGTTGTAGGAGAATTCAGCATATGGAAGACAATCCTCCCACTTCATGCCGAAGGAGATCACACAAGCCCTGAGCATATCTTCAAGAATCTGGTTGACACGCTCGACTTGACCGCTAGTTTGAGGGTGGAAAGCTGTGCTGAAGCGGATGTTGGTGCCCATGGCCTTCTAAAATGAATCCCAAAACTTGGATGTAAAGATGCTGCCACGGTCTGAAGAGATCACTTGTGGAATACCGTGCAGAGAGACAATCCGAGAGGTATAGAGTTCCGCCAATTGAGCTGCAGTGATCGACTCTTTGATAGGCAGAAAGTGAGCCACTTTGGTGAGTTTGTCGATGACAACGAATATAGCATCATTGCCACGCTTGGACTTAGGAAACCCAGTCACGAAGTCCATCTCAATGTGGTCAAACTTCCATTCTAGAATGGCAAGAGGTTGGAGGAGACCCGCTGGCCTTTGGTGTTCTGCCTTCACTCTTCTGTAGACATCACATTCATTCACGAATTGAGCAATCTCGCGCTTCATTCGAGTCCACCAATAAGCCTATTTGAGGTCCTGATACATCTTCGTGCTCCCAGGGTGGATGGAGAGGAGAGAATTGTGAGCCTCGTTCATGATCACTTTACGAAGGTCACCTTTGGGTACAATATGATCCTCGAAGAAGAGAGTGCCCTTGTCATCAAGGCGGTAGCACTTGTACTTGGGTTGACTCTTGGCAATCCCAATCTTCACCTTTTTCACCATAGCATCAAGAAGTTGAGCTTGGCGAATCTGGTCTTCCAAGGTAGGAGAGACTTGAAGGTTGGCGAGGAAACCTTGAGGAACAACTTGCAGATTAAGTGTGCGGAAAGCTTCACAAAGCTCGGGTTGATAAGGCTTGAGAATCAGACTGTTGCAATAAGCTTTTCTGCTCAAAGCGTCAGCAATCACATTGGCCTTGCCTGGAGTATACTCGATACTCGGATTATACTCTTGAATCATTTCGACCCATCGAGTTTGCCTGAGGTTTAGATTAGGTTGAGTGAAGATGTACTTGAGACTCTTGTGATCAGTGAAAATGTCCACTTTTCTTCCCAATAAGAGATGTCTCCAAGTCAAAAGAGCATGCACAACTGCCGCTAACTCGAGATCATGAGTGGGGTAGTTCTTCTCATTAGGCTTCAACTGGCGAGAGGTATAAGCAACATCTTTCTTCTCTTGCATCAATACTGCACCAAGACCTTGGAGAGAGGCATCACAAAAGACCTCGTACGGCTTGGATTCATCAGGCGGAGTCAGAACTGGAGCAGTGATCAATTTCTCTTTCAAAGTGTTGAAAGCAATGTCACACTCCGGAGACCAAACGTACTTGACGTGCTTCTGGAGAAGATTAGAGAGAGGCTTCGCGATCTTAGAAAAGTTTTCAACGAATCTTCGACAGTAGCTTGCGAGACCGAGGAAGCTACAGAGTTGCTTCATGTTCTGAGGAGGTTCCCAATTCACAATTGCAGACACCTTCTCAGGATTCACCGCAATGCCCTTGGCAGAGATGATATGATCAAGATAAAGAACCTCATCAAGCCAAAATTCGCACTTGGAGAACTTGGCGTAGAACTGATGTTCCCTGAGCTTATCAAGAACCAAACGCAAGTGCTTGGCATGATCTTCCTTGTTCTTCGAGAAAACTAGAATGTCGTCGAGATAGACCAAAATGAAGTTATTGGTGTAGGCATTGAATATGAAGTTCATCATGCGAGAGAAAATCGGAGGAGCGTTGACGAGGCCAAAAGACATGACAGTGTATTCATATGAACCAAAACTTGTCCTGAAAGCCGTCTTGGGAATATCTTGCTCACGGATACGAATCTGATGATAACCCATACGGAGATCAAGCTTGGAGAATACTTGGGCACCTTTGAGTTGTTCGAACAGCTCATTGATGTTGGGAAGTGGATATTTGTTCTTGATGGTCTTCTTGTTCAATGGACGGTAATCAACACAAAGTCGGTCCGTTCCATCCTTCTTCTTCACAAAAAGAACACCACAACCCCACGGAGAAGAACTAGGCTGGATGAGACCCATTTTCTCTTGAATATCGAGTTGCTTCTTTAGCTCTTTCAATTCTTCAGGTCCGAGCTTGTAAGGACGCTTGCAAACAGGTTCCTTGTCGGGCTCAAGATTAATAACGAATTCAACTGGCCGGTGCGGAGGCATTCCTGGAAGCTCTTCTGGAAAGACGTCTTGATATTCGCAAACGACTAGAATTTGCGAGATAGCATCCAGTTCACCCTTCTCATTGAGAGAAAACAGACGAATGGTATTATCCCGAGCGGCAAAGACAATTACATCCTCAGACGAATGAGTCAATTGAATCTGCCTGGCAGCACAATCAAGATGTCCTTTGTGCTTAGAAAGCCAATCCATTCTGAGAATAAGATCAATATCTGAGTCACCAAGAACCGTAGGAGAAGATAGAAACTTGTAGTCTCCCAAAGTGATAGTAACATACGGAGCAATGGAGTTAGCATGCATGCGCCTACCGGGAGATACAGCTGCTAATGGACTAGGAAAAATTTGCAAAGCCAAACCATGCTTAGATGAAAATGGTCTCGAGATGAAACAATGCGATGCACCCGTGTCAAAAAGAACTTTTGCAGGAAAATCGTTAACTGGAAGGTTACCCATGATGACATCTGATGAATCCTCTGCCTGAGCTGCATTCATCAAGTTGACCTTGGCGTGCTTGGGGTTATGCTTGACCACAACTGTACTTTCCGATCTGACAGGAGGAGGAGGAGGAAGACGCCTCTGGTTGAAACACTTGTTGGCATAGTGACCCTTCTGTTGGCACTTGTTGCACGTGACCTCTAAAAGCGGACGGTGGTACGGAGCACTCGATCTTGGAGCTTGAGACGAAGTCTTGTTCTGAAAGCCAAGGTTGGGTGGGTGGGAAGAACCAGTGCCACCTTTGCTCTTCTGTTGATACGGCTGACGGAACGGAGGAGGAGGAAGCCAATACTTCTGCTGCTTGGCCACTTGAGTAGAGGAAGAAGGAGTAACATCTCTGACTCGCTTCTTGGAAGCATCACACCTCAACTGAGCGGCCTCTTGCTTCAATGCCATGTTGTAGAACTCATCGTATCTCAAGGGCTCAAAGAGAACAAGAGCGAGCTGAATTTCTTCTCTGAGACCACCCCTGAACTGGTATATCATGCTCTTCTTATCAGGTACGTCATGCTTGGCAAAGCGGGCGAGCTTCTGAAACAACTTGTTGTAGTCATAGACAGACAAAGAGCCTTGCTTCAGATTGCGGAATTCCTCACGCTTGCTTTCAACCACGCTCTGAAGAATATGATGAGCTCTGAAATCTTGACGGAATTCATCCCAGGTAATAACACGTCCACCTCTGGAGTCCTTGTACTGCTGGAACCATTCCGCAGCTTGATCTTTGATTTGGAAGGAAGCGAACTTGACAAAGTCCTCAGGCCTGACGTTACTGCACTCAAAATGCTTGCACAGATCCACAAGCCAATCATCAGCATCGGTTGCCTCAACACAATTGCTAAAAGTCTTTGACCCGTTAGCAAGCAACTGGTTAAGTGTAGCAAAGTGATTCTGATTTTTGCCTTGGTTCCCTTGGTTGCCTTGATTGCGCTCTTGGAGAATTTGCATGATCAACTGTGTGTTTGCATTGGTTGCGGCCATCACAGCTTGCCATGCCTCCGGAGGAGGTGGAGGTGGTGGCGGATCAGGATTTGGAGTCGTGCGCGTTGGAGGAGCCATCCTGAAGAGGTTGACATCCCTTAGCACATTGATAGACAAATATTGAAGCTGAATCCAACGGAATGAAAATTGCAACATATAGTCTTCACATCCGAACAAAATGAACGAATGCATTCCTCTTGAAATGGTCACATCTCCATAAATTGAGAAGCCACGTAGAATAAAGGTAGAGAAATAAATCAACAAGGTACGGATCAAGAACGAATACTTGGTAAGAAATCCCAATCTTAAACCAATATCGTGGAAGAAGACACTAGAGCTACAAGAATTCCCACCTATGAAACTCCCGAACCTTTCCGGTTATGCAATCAGGTGTTGGGGATACAGGGGAAGCATAATATCTCACCCAAATCTAGCAAATCCTACATCCAGCTGTATCCATCCTTCAACACATAACCAAGAAAAACTTCGGAAACCATCTACCTCAACCTTCGAAAAGCATCCATTATACAAGTTATGGCGATACTCCCGAACTCCCGCCCCAGTACTGGGTGGCATCGAGGTTATCTCACCAACGAACTGCATAAAAGAGATTTTCGATGTCGGCGTACTAAACTCAGGTATTCTAGAACTGCAACGATGAAATTATGACGACAACACCTCAGAGCTCAACTCCCCGGGACACTTCCACAAAACCCCTGACAGGAGGCACCAAGACAATGTTCTAAATGATTCCAAGATACCCGTGTGATCCTAAATTTTTTAGTGAATTTTGAGAAGAGAAGAGTCAAAACTCTACGTCAGGATGCCTTACCAGAGCGATGAGGAGACTGGGAAGTAAAAGGAATTCCTAAACTCTCCGATATATAATTTCTGAATGACTCAAAACATTTTCCTAGACACAACTCGGCTGCTACAAACGATCAAGCAATGGGGCTCCTAAGGTCGGGGAAGGCTCTGATTACCAACTTTTAACACCCTCGATGCGTAATAGTAATCTGTGAGCCACGGGGACTCAGCAATCTCGCACCCTCGCGATCAAGACTATTTAAGCTTATAGGTAAGGCAAGGTAAAATATGTGGAGCTGCAGCAAGCGACTAGCAAATATGGTGGCTAACCTGTTCGCAAAAGAGAGCGAGAAGAGAAGGCAAAGCGCGAGCGAGAAACTAGAGAGCAACCTGCGCAAACATTACTCCAACACCTTGTCCACTTCCCGGACTTGCCGAGAAGAGGCCATCACGGTAACACACTCAGTTGATTCATTTTAATTAAGTTAAGGTTCAAGTTATCTAGAACCGGACATTAACAAATTCCCATCTGCCCATAACCGTGGGCACGGCTCTCGAAAGTTCAAAACCCTGCAGGGGAGTCCCAACTTAGCCCATGACAAGCACTCACGGTCAACGAAGGAATAGACCTCCTCCCGAGACGTTCCGATCAGACTCGGTACCTCGGTTCTTCAAGTCACTTTGACAGGTTAAAACAAGTCCAAAAACACCGCCTGAATGTGCCGACAAATCCCGATAGGAGCTGCACATATCTCTTTCTCAGGGCACACTCAGATTGTCTTAGGTACGGGTAGGCCAACCCAGAGTTGCCCCTGGTGGCCACCGGCAGCTGACAGGTGGACCAACACTCAGAGGAGCACTGGCCCCGGGGGGTTTAAAATAAGATGACCCTCGGGCTCCGGAAACCCAAGGGAAAAATAGGCTAGGTGGAAAATGGTAAAACCAAGGTTGAGCATTGCTGGAAAAGCTTTAATCAAGGCGAACTATCAAGGGGTTCCCATTATAACCCAACCGCGTAAGGAACACAAAATCCGGGAACATAACACCGATATGACGGAAACTAGGGCGGCAAGAGTGGAACAAAACACTAGGCAAGAGGCCGATCCTTCCACCCTTTACCAAGTATATAGATGCATTAAGATAACAAGATACTATAATGATATCCCAACAAGTAAATAAAAGTTCCAACAAAGAACGGCCTCCAATCTTCACCTGCAACTAGCAACACTATAAGAGGGGCTGAGCAAGGCGGTAACATAGCCAATCAACGGTTTGCTAGGACATGGTGGGTTAGAGGTTTGTCGTGGCAATTTGGGAGGCTTGAAAGCAAGTGGTAGGCATCGTAGCATTGGCATAGCAAAAGAGCGAGCAAACTAGCATAGCAAAGATAGTAGTGATTTCGAGGGTATGATCATCTTGCCTGCAAAGTTGTCAGAGTTGACTGGATCCTCGAAAGCAAACTCAACGGGCTCCTCATTAGCGAACTCTTCTCCTGACTCTACCCAAACAAGACAAACAAGCAACAAGGACACAATCAACCACGTGCAAGGATCAACCCATATGGTGCAAGGATGGTATGCTATGCGGGATGCGATGCGGGATGCATATGCAAGATGTGACAGGGAAAGCATGAACCTGGCCTCATCTTGGAAATACAAGTGTGCCACTGAAAAGATGAGATGAAATCGCTTGAAAACGATATAAAGAACGCCGGAGTCGGAGTTACGGTTAGGAAATGGCAAGCAATTCAAATATGACACCGGTCTGCGATTTACAGCAAGTAGCCATCTAAATGCAACGAAATGAACATGCTACAGCACCCAAACATGACAACAAAATACATGGCAGGGATGCATTCAAGATGCTTAACAAAAGTCTAGAACTGAGCTACGGCCAATTCATCCATTAATAGGTTCAAACAAGCATGGCAAAAATGCATATGGCAAACAGATTTCAGACTTAGTGAAATTAACACTTGTCTGGAATTTCAGATCAGGTAGCACTCTTCGGAGCAACAAAACTACATGTTACATGACCTGAACATGGAAAAGTAAAGCATGGCATGGAGCTACTCAAAGAGTTTTACAAAAATCCCTTAGTGACCTTGAGACAAAAGGGATCAGAAAAAACAATTACAAGCATGTGAACATGGCAATAACATAATCAGATCACAGACTTAGTGAAATCTGGCACATGCTGAAACATATCTCAAGTAGGCATGTTTACGAGCTCGATGCACTCAATATGGAGCAAGTCATGATAAGCTAAGCATACACCCATCAAGAATACACAAAATTTAAGCTAGACATGGCAAGAACAATAACATAGAATGCACGGATCAACTACAACATCATCGGCAAAATTGCAAACAAGTTGACAATCTGCCCAGATTCACAAAGTAGCAAAAGTAGAGCTTGATTGACTCAAGCTAGGGTGCCCCATAATTGCAAATAAAGACATGGATGGATAGAGCACTACAAGATTAACAAAACATCCTTACTGATCATCCCCAAAAGAGGCACGGATCACTAGGAAACAACATGAACATATGGCATAATGAGATAAACAGACCAAGGACTTAGTGGAAATGCTAAGTACCTGAAAACAGCACTGACAAGTGCACCACTTTGCAAGCTTGTGCTAGTCACCACACACATCCCAAAAATACATGGGTTGCACCTCTGGAAAGATGGCAAAACACTTAACAAAACATATGTAGAACTCGAGGGCATATCATGCACACAATAATCATGGCAAAAATGATAAATATCTAAATGGAGTAGCAGATCTAACAATTATCTCAAGTATCCCTCTTCTAGCAGAATTTCGGGCATCAAGATGAACTCAAATGAAAATGATGCAATGGAATGAAATGATGTGCTCTCTGAGATGAACATTTTGATATGCTATATGCCCAAATCGGAGGTACGGATGCAAAGTTAAGGCACGATGAACATGGGCACATGAAATCTTGGAATTCGGGGACTTAGAATAATTTTGACCTCCGGATCTAGGGTTTGACCCGGGCACGCAAAACGAGGCAGCGGCGCTGCTCGCCGGAGATGACGAAGACGGCGGCCGGTGAGGTCGGGCTCGCCGGATCTAGTCGCTCCTTGACCGGATCTGGCCGGAGGAGGGAGGCGACGGCGGGGGCGGCGCGCTGTGGCGGCGGCGGCAGGGACCCGCAGTGGCGCGGCGGCGGCTCGTGCGCCGGCGCGGAGAAGGAGGCGGCGGGCGGTGCGCTCGGGCGGCGGGGAGGCGCCCTGGGGCGGCGGCGACGGCGGATGGGCCTCGGGGGCCCGGGGTGGGCTTCCCGGGCCGGCGGCGGAGGGAGTGGCGGCTGAGGTGCGGGGCCAATGGTGGCGTGCCATGTGGCGGCGGCGGCGGGTCGGACACGTCCGGCCCGCGGGAAGATGTCCGGCGGCGCGAGAGGAGGTAGGGGACTAGGGTTTCGTCCGGATTTGGACGGGAAGGCACTTATTTATAGGTAGAGGGAGCTAGGAGACTCAGAATGAGGTGCGGTTTTCGGCCACGCGATCATGATCGAACGATCTAGATGATGGAGAAGGCTTAGGTGGGTTTTGGGCCAAATTGGAGGGGTGTTGGGCTGCAACACACACGAGGCCTTTTCGGTCCCTCGGTTAACCGTTGGATTATCAAACGAAGTCCAAATGATACAAAACTTGACAGGCGGTCTACCGGTAGTAAACCAAGGCCGTTTGGCAAGTCTCGGTCCAATCTGGAAATGTTTAATCCCCACACATGAAAGAAAGGTAGAAAAGACCACCGGAGGAGAACGAAGCGCCGGAACGCAAAACGGACAACGGGAAAAATGCTCGAATGCATGAGATGAACACGTATGCAAATGCAATGCACATGATGACATAATGTGAGATGCATGACAACGACCACAACACACGGAGACAAAGACCCGAAGCCGAGAAAATAAAATAACTTAACGCCGGAAACGGCAAGAGTTGGAGTACAAATTGGGAAAGTTACATCCGGGGTGTTACAGTGTCACCTTTGTGTGCGAAACAATATACGCTACCTCCCCCCTTGATTTTTTACAGAGGCAACATAGAACTATATGAGTGCCGTGTTAAAAATTGGAATTATTTCGGGATCGTTTGGACTTTTTTATACATTAATTGAATTTCTAGTCATTTAATGTGCATAGTTCAAACTTGAACTACAAGAACATGCTCCGGTGCACCAAAGTTGGTTGAAACATCACATGTGTGTCCTTGAGTGAATTTCTAGGTCCTATGCAAGAAATGGGAATGAAATTCAAACATCCAGGCGTCGTGGCTCGGCTGGAAAGATTGGGAAACTTGCTTTTTTAATTCATGTAAATCCAAAACATGCCTGAAATCATGAAACTTGGCATGGTGTGATGACATGGCACCGACATGCTGTGGTAATTTTTTAGCTGAATTGGGACAAGCTTTGGTATAAGCTTCTTGGGAACCGGAGATTCTCTGAAGAAGGCTCATGGTTCCGAGAGGGAATGTGTCACCTCCATGTGCGAAACGACATGCATTGCCTTCTCTCGCCTTAATTTTGTTTACACATGCAGATTGGACCAAATAGAAGTATCGTGCTAAATTTTGGAATTATTCCAGGTTCATTTGGCCTTTTTTATACATTAATTGAATTTCTGGGCATTTAATGTGCATAATTCAATTTTGAACTACAAGCACATGCTCCAGTGCACCAAAGTTGGTTGAAAAATCACATGTGTGTCCTTGGGTCAATTTGTAGGTCCCATGCAAGAAATGGGAATGGAATTCAAACATCTGGGCGTCGTGCCTTGGCTGGACATATTGAGAAACTTGGTTTTTTAATTCCTGTAAATCCAAAACACGCCTGAAAATCATGAAACTTGGCATGGTGTCATGACATGGCATCAACATGCTGTGGTAAGTTTTTTGGCTGAATTAGGACAAGCTTTGGTATAAGCTTCTTGCAAACCGGAGCTTCTCTCAAGAAGGCTCATGGTTCCGAGAAGAAACATGTCACCTCCTTGTGCGAAAAGACATACACTCCCTTCTCCCGCCTTGATTTTTTTACATAGGAAGCTTAGACCAAATAGGATTTTCGTGCTAAATTTTGGAATTATTTCGGGTTCATTTGGCCTTTTTATACATTAATTGGTTTTCCGGGCATTTAATGCACATAATTCAAATTTGAAGTACAAGCGCATGCTCCAGTGCGCAAAAGTTAGTTGGAAAATCATTTATGTGTACTTGGGCGAACTTCTAGGTCCCATGGAAGAAGTCGGAATGGAATTCAAACATCTGGGCGTCTTAGCTCGGCCAGAAACATCGAGAAACTTGGTTTTAAAATTCCCGTAAAGCCAAAACTCGCCTAAAAATCATGAAACTTGGCATGGTGTCATGACATGGCACCAACATGTTGTGGTAATTTTTCTGTCCTGTTTGCGAAGGCGCACACATTAACAATCAACAAAGTCATTTTGGAACAAGTGCTGTCATGTTACAAATAAAAAATACAAGTATTATTGAAACCATGGGCGTTCTACTTACGAATTACGTGCCGCCATGCGTCCCTTTTTTCATTGGCTAGGAGGTGCCGTGCGGAGTAGCTATTTGAGTACAGGAGGCGTGCGACCAGACCCCTACGCGTGCTCATCGGGAGGAGAGCCCTTTGACCTCCATATGTCGCCTACCTCCCTCCCAACGTCTCCATTAACGGCGCCCGAGCCCCTGTTTCACGGCATGGCTATGTCTCACTCAACTGAGAATTAAGAGAGAAAAAAGAAAATCCGAAAATAAAGTTTTCCACGGATCTTGTTGTACGATCCGACGGACCTATATAGCATCGACTGTGACTTATAGCAAGACTGATGAATATAAGGACGATGATAGTGGATAATAATTGTCTTACATATTTAGGAAGATAATTAAAAAAGCCAAATGCAGCAACGCCCGAAATACACAAGGGCAAAAGAAGAAGGAAGACAACGATCTGGCTCGCTAATCTCTACTTTCTTGATGCATTGCTGCAGGCCGCGGGAACTTCTCTCCGCGGCGAGCGGCGATGAGCACTTTCGTGTCCTCAAGACGTTGCTTGAGAGCATCCACGGATTCCTCCACCAGACTTTGGTGCTTGATGCGGAGCATGTAATTCTCGTCCATAAGTTTCTTGACAATGACGCCGGTCCTCTTCAACAAGGCAGTGGTCTCCTCCTGCTGCTCCGCACTTCTGACGATCTTCACCCTTAGCAGGTCGTGCTCGGCCCGGAGTTTCGCATTGCCCTCACTTAGTTGCTGGATGACGCCGGTAGCCTGTTCAAATGAGGCTTTCATGTCGTCCTGCAACCTCGCCCAGCCGGAGATCTGATCCATCTGCCTATGGATGGTCGCATTCATGCCCCTGTAAGAGTCCTCATCTGCCCGTGAGACATTTTCCCAGGACGCCGCAGCGCGGGAGGACATCTTCGCTGCATTCGCGATGCGGCGGGACATTTCTACTACTTCCGCGGCGCGCCGGACCAATCTGCTGCATCAACGGTGCGGTGGGACCTCCGTGCTGCTTCGGCGGTGCAGCGGGACCTCTGTGCTGCTACAACCACGCGACAGGACATGTTGATTGCTTTCGCGGCGAGGCGGGACATCTCTCATGCTTCCGCTTCCATGCTCGCCTCTCCCTGGTGGTAATCTCTCGACCTAGAACTCATGCTGGCCATGGCAGACTCAAGGGAACGATGATGAATGACTTGTTTGTTTTTGTGGATGAGGAGTTGAGGAGGAATGTGCAGTCATCTTGGAGTAGTAGTATTTCTAACCGAGTACTAATACACTCCTAAGTGGGAAACCGTTTAGGTTTTGATCGATGTGAACATGTTTGCAATTAAATATAGCGTGGTAGTAATTTGGAATGTGATGGTACGCAGGCTCAAAAATTATTGACACTTCTATAATTTCTAAGTGCAGCACTATTACCGGACGGCGTAACGTGGCCACACTTTCTCGGCCGTGTACGTGGCATTTTGCACCATAGGGTGCACCGCAATAGGCAATTTCAGCACATGTCTTGTTCCAACAACTGTGCGCGCTCGTTATTACCTACCATCGTGCACACTTCTTTTAATTAGAATGTGTGCCCGTCTAGCGCGCTGATATGTCTCCAACGTATCTATAATTTTTGATTGCTCCATGCTATATTATCTACTGTTTTGGACATTATTGGGCTTTATTATCCACTTTTACATTATTTTTGGGACTAACCTATTAACCGGAGGCCCAGCCCAGAATTGCTGTTGTTTTGCCTATTTCAGTGTTTCGGAGAAACAGAATATCAAACGGAGTCCAAACGGAATGAAACCTTCGGAAACGTGATTTGCTCATCAGATAAGATCTAGGAGACTTGGACCCTCCATCAAGAAAGCCACGAGGCGGTCATGAGGGTGGAGGGCGCGCCCCCTGCCTCGTGGGCCCCTCGAAGCTCCACCGACGTACTCCTTACTCCTATATATACCTACGTACCCCCAAACGATCGGGGACGGAGCCAAAAACCTAATTCCACTGCCGCAACTTTTTGTATCCATGAGATCCCATCTTGGGGCCTGTTCCGGAGCTCCGCCGAAGGGGGCATCGATCACGGAGGGCTTCTACATCATCATCCAAGCCCTTCCGATGAAGTGTGAGTAGTTTACTTCAGACCTAAGGGTCCATAGTTAGTAGCTAGATGGCTTCTTCTCTATTTTTGGATCTCAATACAATGTTCTCCCCCTCTCTCGTGGAGATCTATTCGATGTAATCTTCTTTTTGCGGTGTGTTTGTTGAGACCGATGAATTGTGGGTTTATGATCCAGTCTATCTATGAATAATATTTGAATCTTCTCTGAATTCTTTTATGTATGATTGGTTATCTTTGCAAGTCTCTTCGAATTATCAGTTTGGTTTGGACTACTAGATTGGTTTTTCTTGCCACGGGAGAAGTGCTTAGCTTTGGGTTCGATCTTGCGGTGTCCTTTCCCAGTGACAGAAGGGGCAGCAAGGCACGTATTGTATTGTTGCCATCGAGGATAACAAGATGGTTTTTTTATCATATTGCATGAAACTATCCCTCTACATCATGTCATCTTGCTTAAGGCGTTACTCTGTTTTTAACTTAATACTCTAGATGCATGCTGGATAGCGGTCGATGAGTGGAGTAATAGTAGTAGATGCAGGCAGGAGTCGGTCTACTTGTCTCGGACGTGATGCCTATATACATGATCATACCTAGATATTCTCATAACTATGCTCAATTCTGTCAATTGCTCAACAGTAATTTGTTCACCCACCATAGAATACTTATGCTCTTGAGAGAAGCCACTAGTGAAACCTATGGCCCCGGGTCTCTTTCTCATCATATCAATCTCCATCACTTTATTATTGCTTTACTTTTTTACTTTGACTTTTACTTTTCAGTTTGCATCTCTATACCAAAAATACCAAAAATATTATTTATCATCTCTATTAGATCTCACTTTCGTAAGTGACCATGAAGGGATTGACAACCCCTAAGCATGTTAGTTGCATTGAGCTATTGTTTTTGTGTAGGTAGGAGGGAGTCGCGCATAGCCTCCTACTGGATTGATACCTTGGTTCTCAAAAACTGAGGGAAATACTTACGCTACTTTGCTGCATCATCCTCGCCTCTTCGGGGAAATCCAACGCAGTGCTCAAGAGGTAGCACGCGCACAGGTTGATTTGTCTAACCGTTTCTGTTAGTTGTGGCTAATCGCAAACAATTCATTCGTGTGAAGTGTATGCCATCAATCGCAGACACTTTGATCTGATTGACCATTTGCTCTGTTACCTAATCACAAACATTTAATATTTCTGAAGCGTATTCCCTCAATCGCACACACCTTTATCTAGCTGCCCGTTTCTATTGTTTTGCCTCATCACAAACAGTTAATCTAAGTGAACTGTATGCCATATATCATACACGCCTTCATCTGGCTGCCCGTTTCTGTTCTTCTTCCTCATCACAAATAGTTAATTGAACTGAACCGTATGCCCTGCATCGCACACACAACTAAAATCGAAATCGTGTTCGATGGCTCCGCCATCGCAAACATTTTGCATCTTTTTTGACGGGTTTTTTACATCACCGTTTGCGATCAATGCATGGCACACAGTTTCATCAAAGGGTCTCTGATCGTAGTGTCGCGTTAGCAGCATCCTATAGTAGTGAGAGCATCTACATTCGAACTTAGCAAATTCAGGGCCCTAAACGTTCATGGGCGCGCTTGTGCACGCCGCTGATGGCTCTGGACATCCCCTCATATTGGTTGTCCGGCAGTGACAATCATCAAATGCAAACCCTCAAACCCATGCACGCCTATCATATCCATGAATATCACCCATAAAAAAATACATGTTGGTAACAAAAATACATAATTTGAACATAAAATTTATTTGAAGTTCACAATTCAAAAATTACCTCTTTGGTTTTCATTGTGGGTCCACATATACTCCACAAGACCAGTAAGTAGATCTGCGTGCACCTGTTGGTCTCGAAGATCTGATGCAACTGCAGAAAATTGACAAGCTAAGTTGCATATTATTGTTCCAAGCTGTGGACTTGTTCTCTAGGCTTGTCAAAATCATGGGTTTGGGCAACCTCATCACCTTCATCCTGGACAATCATATTATGCAAAATGACGCAACATGTCATTAGCTGTCACAAAGTCTCTCATTCACACATCATTCTAGTTCCACGAACAATTCCCCAATGATCTTGGGGCACCCTGAATGCCTTTCCACATCCTTCCTAAATGTTTCTTGCATTTTTGCAAAGTTTCTTTGTTTTTTGCCTTGGGATCAGATATGGTCTTCAAAACGCCGTCCATTGAGAATGGATACCATCGACAAGGTAGTACCCAAGGTTGTAGTCGTCATTGTTGACAGTGTAGTTGCATGGCAGAGATTCCCCATCACAAAGTCTCCTAAACACGGGAGATCACTGGTGCACATAGATGTCGTTTTGAGAACATTGCATTCCAAAGAAAGCATGCCAAATTCACTAATCATGTGATGCCACTACTTCCAGTATGATGGTGGCCTCTTTGGTATGACCTTGGTACATCCCGCGCAAACCTTTGGGGCAGCTCTTTCATTGCCAATGCATGCAATTAGTTGAACTGACATACCTAGTGTCGGTGTCAAAACCGGCGGATCTCGGGTAGGGGGTCCCAAACTGTGCGTCTAAGGCGGATGGTAACAGGAAGCAGGGGACACGATGTTTTACCCAGGTTCGGGCCCTCTTGATGGAGGTAAAACCCTACGTCCTGCTTGATTTATTCTTGATGATATGAGTATTACAAGAGTTGATCTACCACGAGATCGGAGAGGCTAAACCCTAGAAGCTAGCCTATGGTATGATTGTATGTTGTCCTACGGACTAAAACCCTCCAGTTTATATAGACACCCGAGGGGGCTAGGGTTACACAAGGTCGGTTACAAAGGAGGAGATATACATATCCGTATTTCCTAGCTTGCCTTCCACGCCAAGTAGAGTCCCATCTGGACACGAGACGAAGTCTTCAATCTTGTATCTTCATAGTCTAACAGTCCGGCCAAAGGATATAGTCCGGCTGTCCAGAGACCCCCTAATCCAGGACTCCCTCAGTAGCCCCCGAACCAGGCTTCAATGACGACGAGTCCAGCGCGCAGTATTGTCTTCGGCATTGCAAGGCGGGTTCCTCCTCCGAATACACCACAGAAGAATTTGAATACAAGGATAGTGTACGACCCTGTAAAATAAGTTCCACATACCACCATAGAGAGAATAATATTTCCACAAATCTAATCTGCTGACATGTGTTGGCAACATGACATTATGCCATGGCCCGGTGATTAATTGAACCGTTTCCTTTAACTAGCCCCACACATAACGTGAGGCAGTTTCTTGACACGTCTTGTCAAAGCAGAGATCGTGCACCCCTTATTACAGGATTCTCATCAATACGGGCGTGGGTAACCCAACCACGCCTAGGACTCCTAGTTTTTAGGCAAGTCCCAAGCGGCCACGAGGAGGACGCTTGATATTCACCCTCTTTATAAAGGGTCAGGGTTTTTACTTTTTTCCTCCCATGCTCAATCGAATCCTTCCCCCGCCTTGAGTTCTATCACTCAAAACCCAGGTCAGGTGCTTCGGACCTTCAATCATGTCCGGATCCAGCCTCCAGGGCCGGTGGATGCCCTCCTCCGTCACGGAAGAGGATATCAAGAAGTTGAGGGAGGCAAGATATTTGACCGCTGAAGTCTCGCATCGGCTGCCCGCCCGAGGGCAGGTCGTCCCTACTCCCAAACCCAACAAAGACGTTGTGTTCATCTCCCACTTCCTCCGAGGACTTGGCCTCACTCTGGATCCCTTCGTTAGGGGTTTGATGTTCTATTACGGGCTTGATTTCCACGATCTAGCCCTGGATTCCTTTCTCCACATCTCGGCATTTATTGTCATATGTGAGGCCTTCCTCCGAATTACCCCTCAGTTCGGCTTGTGGCTCAAGACCTTTGATGTGAAGCCGAAGACGGTCGAGGGGCAATATGCAGCATGCGGGGGTTCATTAATAAGCAAGATTGCTGGAGCTCCGTGGCCAAAAGGTTCCTTTCTAGAGGTGTCCTGATTATGGCAAAGGGAGTGGTTCTACATCACCTCTCCCAGAAGTGCCAAGTGGGTGGCTCCCCCCGCCTTTCGCTCGGGCCCTCCACCACAACTGATGTCATGGATCAGCAGGGGGTTGAGCTAGGGTCCAGCCAAGGATGTGCCCATACTGCATAGCCGCATCCGGGATCTCTTCGAGGGAGATTTTATTTTGGTTATGGTAGTGCAAGTCATGCTGGTTCGTCAAGTACAGCCTTGCAAACGCCGGCCCCTCCGTTTATGGGAATTCAACCCAGAAGGACCACACGCTATTCAGAATTTCCTTGGCCTGACGCACGAGGAGATGTACAAGTCGTTCTTCGGACCCCAGATAGAGTGTCCGGACACCTCTGAGGATGTGAGCTTGAGCAGCAACCGCACTGTGGCCAAAGTAAGTAATCCTCTAACCGAACACACTATCTTTCTTTTATCATGACATCATTCCAAAGAATCGCTCTTTGACCAGGACTGGATAGCAAAGGCGAAGATGATCCGGTGTTCGGCTCCCCTTCCTGAAGGCTTGGACAATCTGGTGCTGGAAAAGATGCTCGAGCCAGCACCTTGCCTGGTGCCCTCAAAGGAATATGAAGGGGGGAATAAAGAGGGACAAAGCGGGCCTCCACCGCTACCTGTTCCAACCGAGGGAACGAGCACCTCCGTGAGGGAGGATAGCCAAGGGAAGGAATCTGACATTCCCTCGCCCCGGGGGAGGAAGAGGACTACCTCTGATGATCCGGAAACCAAGGTTTCCAAACGGGAGAACAAAACTCCACCAGAGGGTCCCGTCTCGGAGGGTGCTCTTGCCGCACAAAGTTCGTGCAGGGATCAGCCCTCTAACGAGTCGTAAGTGATCATAATCTACTTAATAGTAGAGATATTCTACCTTACTTCCGAGGAAAATAACCAAATCGTTTATCTTGCAGTTCGGATCTTAGCCCTTCTCAACAGAGCTCGTCTTCAGGGGACCTTCTTCTGGAGATGATGGAGAGCGAAACGCCTCCCCCGGACTCCCCCGCTCAAGAAGCGGACGACCTTGAAGTGTCATCACGGAGGGCCTCTCTGGATCCGGTGAGGCCAGAAGATAATCCCATAGTCACCTGAAGTCCCCAGCATTCGGCTCTTGAAGAGGGCAGACAAAAGAGTCCGGCGCCGTCTGGTATGCGGTCGGACATACTGAGGGATCTGCTGAAGCGAGCGACCATCTCGGAAGAACACCGTGCGTTGATGGGTACGGTGATGGAAAGGATTTCATCCGCCTAAAGCGGGTTGCATGACGCCTTTATGAGTCTACTAACGGGCTTTGAGGTATGTAAAATGATATACCTTTGTGATAGTACCGCACATTTTTAGGTGTGCCCTGTGTAGATAGTAGCCCCTGAGACTCTGGTTGTCACCGAGAACGGCGGCAAACAGAGGATCATAGTCCCAGGTAATAGGCATACCGCCTTTATGTGCAGGTAGTGGAGGCTCCGGTGGCTAGCCGGACTCATGAGTTTGCCGAACTAAAGCGGCAACTGGATGCGGCGGATGCCGACATCGAGCTTGTTAACAAGCGGCTTGATGAGGCATAGGGTAAGTGATATTTTCTGGTGAATGTCACATAGTAAGAGTAGCGCGATGCCAGTATCTTTAATATGTTGTGACTGCAGATGGAGGTGCCACCATGGAGACCCTTCGGGCGGAACTTGCCCGAGCCAAAGAACATGCAAGGAGTAGTAATGCGGCTACCTTGAAGGCGGCCGATGAGTTAAGAGCCGAGAAGGCCGCCAATTGCGAGAGCAAAGAGAAAATGGCCAAGATGGCTATAAAGTTAAAAGACATTGCCGACCGTTACCAGTTCCTTGAGGAAGAAAACCGAGCGAACGACGGACCTTGAAAAGGCCACGATGGCGACCATAGACACCCGTTCTGCCATGAGAGCGAAGAAGGAGGAGCTGCGTGAAGCCTGTGACATTGTGGCTGCGAAGCCCTTTTCGCTGCGGAGGAAGTTCGGAGATCCGCGGTATGCCCCTCTGGATTGTCTGTGTAGTTCGGTAGACGCATATCTGGACTTGGCGGCGAGCGTTGTCGATGTGGCCGAATACTTCCGAGATCAAGCAGATCGTGAAGTGGACAAGCTGTTCTGGGCGCAGTTTAACGTTCCAGAGCGTCTGCTTCCATTGACCGATCAGCTAGCCGAATGGGCCGAACTCAATAGGTTGTCCGGACTCGCCATGAGGTCTGTCATGGATCAGCTATGGCCGGAAAGGCCAAAGCCGAACATTTATTTTAGCCTGGTGCAACAGTTCCTTGGTGCGGTGCTGCGCATCAATGCGATGAAGAGGTCGGCGTGCATAGAAGGCTCGCGGATGGCCCTTGCCCGTGTCAAAGCATACTGGGCGGATATGGATGCTACCACTGTCGCGGCGCAGGGTTCGGCCATAGGCCAAGTGGCTGCCGAGCACTATTTTGAAGAAGTTCTTGAGGGTGCTCGTTTGATAGAGGCCCAGTGCTCGAAGAATATTATGTTTGAGTGACATGTATTCCCATTGTAAAAACAATGTTTTATTAAATTTATCAAGGCTGTGTTTATACTTTTGCCCGAAAGTATTGTGATGCCTCATGTGCGGCCGTTTATGTATATAACCTGAAAGATTGCATTCGTCGGCTTTAGCCCCCACACATACAATGCGGGGGTGTTCGCAGAAGACACGTATTCACACTTAATCCAACATCTTGGTCCTAGTAAGGAGGTGATAGCGCAGCGAACTAGGCAACCAGACTATAATGCTTTAACACTTTCACTTAGCCATAGGAGTTTGACAGTGGGCTACTATATAGCCCCTGGTGGCTCCACACTCGCCCGGATTCGGGGTGCGTACATGCCTGGCTGGGAAACGACCCTTCGTTAATGCGGAGGAATCCCGGAGATTCCGATAGGTCATCGAGTGGTTGACCAGTCTCACATTATATCATGACAGTCAGTTTTCGGCTTTCTCTACTGAGGTGCTCGTCCGGATGAACCAGGGCACAATCGCAGTAGTTATCCTGGTGCCGCCTTAGCCGATAGAGCGGAATGTAAGGCAGCAAAACACAGGAGCCGGGCAAACCCAACATTTGACCAAAGACATGATTCGGAGCTGATGCACATAAGGCCAAACTCGCGACGCCGAACACTCCCTAAGGTATTCGGTCTTTATGGTGTAAACCGGGTCTAAACAGTACCCTTTGTAATAAGCCCCTGGTGTCTAGGTACGTGCATTATTCTGGCGTGGCCACATGCCAAGATGTCAGCATCCTTCTCGGTTGTACTGAGAATCCATGGGATGTAAATCAACAAGAGACAGTAAAAAAGGTTTACGCAGGGTCTTAATCTACAAAGAATCCTTGACCGGGTCCCTGTTGCACATCTACACCTGTGTCTCCGTTGTGCCGTATTCTGGACGGGTGTAGCACGATGGTCATCTAAAAAAGAGAGGAACTTAATTGAAAAGTTGCCGTGCAAAAGTTAAGTTATACTAAATAAACAATATACACTTGAAAATGAGTGAAGGTGAGCCTTATTGCCACTTTTGCGCGCGCGTTGAGCCCCTTGTATTGTAATAGGGGTATAGCCATCAAACCCGTATTAATTACATATAGTTGAGCTGGACTCGTCTAGCCGTGTCCGTGGTCTTAACGACCTGTCAAATGCTTGAGTTGGTGAGGCCGTTTAGTGTGCGGTGGCGAAGGCGGCCGCACCCTCTTCGGCGCGCAAGGAGCGCTCAATATTTCCATTTAATGTAATGATGCCATGTGGACCGGGCATCTTGAGCTTGAGGGAAGCGTAATGCGGTATTGCGTTAAAGCGAGCGAAATCCTCACGTCCGAGTAGTGCTTGATAGCCACTTTGGAACGGAGTGACGTGGAAGGTTAAATTTTCGCTGCGGAAGTTGTCGGGGGAGCCGAATATAACCTCTAGTAGCAGGGAGCCCCTGCAGTGAGCCTCCGGGGCTGGCGTTACTCCTTTAAAGGTAGCATTGCTGCGGAAATTTTTTGTTGGGTCTATCCCCTTTTTGCGGACTGTGTCCTGATATATCAGATTTAAACTGCTACCGCCATCCATCAGGACTCTGGTGAAGTGGTATTCGTCAATTATTGGATCTAATACCAAGGCAGCCCATCCTGCACGCCGAATACTTGCCGAGTAATCCCGATGGTCGAAGGTGATCGGTTGGGACGACCAGTGGCGGAGCTCCGCGGTGATAGGCCCTGGGGCGTGTTCCTCTAAGGGTGCCGCTTTGTTTCTCCCTTTTATCACATGTAACACGTTGACTGTTTTGAATTCTGGTGGGAATTTCTTCTGTTCCCCTGTGCTTTGATTGCGAGGCTCATCCTCGTCTTCACTTGGTGTATCCTGCCCCTTGTGTTTGGCGTTGAGCTTGCCGGACTATTTGAAGACCCAATATTCTCTGTGGGTGTGATTTGCAAGTTTATCCGGGGTGTTATGGATCTGACATATTTGATCCAGAATTTTGTTTAGGCTGGACAGTTCGTCTCTGTTGCCTTTGGAGTGCGGCTTCTGCTGGCCTGGCCGAGAGCTTCTAAATCCGGCGTTTACCGCCGTGCTCTTCGGGCTGTCTTCCTTATTCCGGCGCTTGTTCTTGCTGCATCGTGATTTCCCGTTTCCATCCCTGACTTCGGAGGTACTTGGGTCGCTGGTGCTGCCTCTGGCTAACCAGCTGTCCTCGCCCACGCAAAACGGGTCATGAGGCTTGTTAATGCTGCCATTGTTCTCGGCTTTACTTGACCGAGGTGTCTGGCAAGCCATTCGTCTCGGATGCTATGTTTAAAAGCTGCTAAGGCTTCGGCGTCCGAACAGTCGACTATTTGGTTCTTTTTAGTGAGGAACCTGTTCCAAAGCTTTCGGGTTGACTCACCGGGCTATTGAGTTATATGACTTAAATCGTCTGCATCTGGTGGTCGGACATATGTCCCTTGAAACTTTGCCCGAAAGGCGTCTTCGAGCTCTTCCCAGCTTCCGATGGAGTTTTCGGGGAGGCTTTTAAGCCAGTGCCGAGGTGGCCCTTTGAGCTTGAGGGGTAAGTATTTTATGGCGTGGAGATCATCTCCTCGAGCCATATGGATATGGAGGATGTAATCCTCAATCCAGACCCTAGGGTCTGTTGTTCCGTCGTACGCCTCTATGTTTACGGGTTTAAATCCCTCTAGAAATTCATGATCCAGCACCTCATCGGTGAAACATAGAGGGTGTGCGGCACCCCTGTATTTGGGTGCACCGTGGTATTCGGATGTTTGTTGTGTCACATTGTATGTTGGAGCGCGCCTGCGTGGTCCATGGATGGATCTGGTTGCGCCCTCCTTTTGATGCGAGCCCTACGTGGATCACGTACTGGTTTATGTGCGGCATTAATTGCCTCTTTATGTTGGCTATGAGGTCGTCTATCCGACCGGATGGCCGTTTTATTTTTTAATTGTGGAGGATCTAAGGCCTCCTCATTGAATTCAGGTCGCAACTTTCGCTTCGGATAACTCTTGGTGTGGTGATTACTGCCGTACTTCGCTACTGTGTTGAGTACTTCACTCCATTTGATTTTGAGTGTGTCTTGTGCAGCCTTGAGCCTTTACTTCTGTTTTTCAGGCTCCTCGCCGTGGCAACAAGCCTTTGGTGGGCATTATGTTGCTCCTGACGCCTGTCCGGTGTGATGTCGTCTGGACTGTTATCTTCGACGGGGTTGGGTTGTTCGGCTTGATTTTCCGTGTTGCCGTGGTCGGGAAATGGTTCACCCTGCTCTAACGCTGGGTCTATGTGATCGTTATTTCTGCCGAGGTGGGATTTGGAGCGGCGTTTACGCCGCCGCTTTGACTGCTGCTCGAGGGAACCACCCTTCGCTGCATCCTTCCGTTCCTTGTCGTTATTTTCTTTGGGTGTATCTACCATGTATACGTCATGTGATGAAATGGGTGTCCAGTGCCCTGTGGGCAGTGGTTCCTCTTCGCCTCCCGCATCATCGTCTATACCGTCGATGTCTTCGGAATAGAAGTCGAGCATGTCGGTTAAGTCATCGACAGTGGCTACTAAATGGGTGGTGGGTGGGCGGCGAATTTCTTCGTCATCCGCATCCCAATCCTACCGGACATAGTTCGGCCAGGATCCTCCTAACAAGGAAAGAGACCTTAATGAGTTCAGTATGTCGCCGAAGGGCGAGTGCTGAAAAATATCCGCGGAGGTAAACTCCATGATCGGCGCCCAATCGGATTCGATAGGAACGGGCGCAGGCGGTTCGGAGTCCGTGGCCGGAGAAGGATCCGGTAGTTTGGCAACACGACTCTCGTGAAGGGTAAGGTCGATATTCGGCTCGATCGCCACAGAGGGTACGACCTCCGTGACGGGGTCTATCCACCCGCCCACGGATGGCGGAACTGGCTCCGAATTGAGGGTCGGAGTGGCTGCCGGTGTGATCTCCTGAATACGGTCCGATGGTAGAGCTAAATCGTACTCATCGTGACCGCGTGGCGCACAAGGCAGGGGCTCGGATCTGTCGAAGATCAAATCTCCGTGGATATGAACCGTGTAGTTTAAGCTTCCAAACTTGACCTGATGGCCAGGGGCGTAACTTTCGATCTGCTCCAGATGGCCAAGCGAGTTGGCCCGCAGTGCGAAGCCACTGAACACAAAGATCTGTCCGGGGAGAAAAGTCTCACCCTAGACCGCATCGCTATCGATGATCATAGGAGCCATCAAGCCTAACGGCGACGACATAGAGGAGCTCTCAATGAAAGCACCAATGTCGGTGTCAAAACTGGCAGATCTCGGGTAGGGGGTCCTGAACTGTGCGTCTAAGGCGAATGGCAGGGGACACGATGTTTTACCCAGGTTCGTGCCCTCTTGATGGAGGTAAAACCCCACGTCCTGCTTGATTTATTCTTGATGATATGAGTATTACAAGAGTTGATCTACCACGAGATCAGAGAGGCTAAACCCTAGAAGCTAGCCTATGGTATGATTGTATGTTGTCCTACGGACTAAAACCCTCCGGTTTATATAGACACCAGAGGGGGCTAGGGTTACACAAGGTCGGTTACAAAGGATGAGATATACATATCCGTATTGCCTAGCTTGCCTTCCACGCCAAGTAGAGTCCCATCCGGACACGAGACGAAGTCTTCAATCTTGTATCTTCATAGTCTAACAGTCCGGCCAAAGGATATAGTTCGGCTGTCCGGAGACCCCCTAATCCAGGACTCCCTCACCTATAAAACCTCGTGCCTCTCTAATAGCCAGCAACCTTTCTATATCATGCACATTTGGTTCTCTCAGATACTCAGCTCCAAACACCTCCACTACGGCACGGGAAAAGTTCACAATTGTCTTTAGGCATGTGCTTGTCGGATTTCGGGTTCCGGCAGACCCTTGAGGTTCGAACACTGGGGTGCGCGCGGAGATCTCTCCCCTACCGATCTACGTCTGATCCTCTCGTGCGAACTAAGATGAAAATGATGAACACCACAAGAGACACGAGGTTTATACTGGTTCGGGCCACCGTTGTGGTGTAATACCCTACTCCAGTGTGTGGTATGGTGGATTGCCTCTGGGGCAGATGAGGATCAGTACAAAGGAAGAACAGCCTCGCGAGAGGTGTTCTTGAGCTGGTGCGATGAACTGCTAGAGTGAGTTCAGTCACCTCTCTCTCTCTATCTCTACTAGGGTTCTACCAGATTTCCAGCCGTTCCTCTACTCTGTGGTGGCTAGCTCTATTTATAGAGGCCCTGGGCCTCTCCCCGAATAATTGAGCGGGAAGGGCGCCAACAATTGGCCATTTTGAAGGGCAACATCTAGTACGAGTTATCCTGACCAAAGGTGGTCTTCGGCTGCCAAAAGCACTGGTGATGACGCCGTCTTGGGCTCCACGGTGACCTCCGTCCGGCTGGTCTTGGTCTCGTTACACCGGAATGGTAACCTTTGCCTGATACCTTGGCCTGTGCTTGCCCCCTTTGCACCAAAGGGTAAACAAGGACCCTGCACAGGCTGGCGCCTGCTTGGCCTTGATCCTCATGGCTTGCGTCATGGGATCCTCGCGAGGTACCCTTGCATTGATCTCTCCACCTCCTCGCGAGCCTGCCTGATGAGGCCGCTCTCGAGGAAGCTTCCTGTCATCCGCCCCACGAGGCTTGGCCCCTTGCGAGGGTCTTGAGCTTGGGCTGATGAAGATGGGCCACGCTGGGCCCCCACCTGATCCACGCCACAGGCCGAAGGCAGGCAAGTCTGGGGACCCCCGTTCCCAGAACGCCGATAGTAGCCCCTGGGCCCAAGGTGCGCACGGGCTTGGCTTAGCAGAGAAGCGAAGGGGCAAGCGCGAAGCGCCGCGGGCCCTAATAGCCTGCGGCCTTGGGCACCGCGTGGCAGTTGATTGGACGTGGGCGTCTGCACTTCCCATGATGCCTTGGCAACTGCATGACTAACAAAAAAGGGGGTGCCCGGGCCAGGCTTACCTGCCCTGCTCTCGTCCGTCTTGCCCTAGATCCCCTTTCTCGCTCTCCTTCTTCTTCTTGGCCACTCGCCGTTCTCATGGCTCCGAAGAGATTCTCGGCCGCAGAGAAGGGAAAAGCCCGCCAGGCAGTGCCCGACTCCCCCCCGACCAAGCGCGGCCGAGGTTGTCCTCGCAAGCATCCCGCGGTCTCCGCAGCGGCTCCTCGCGGCCACGGAGGCGGCTCCCTGCGCGGTGGTGAGCGCTCGGCTGCCGAGGGGAGGCATGTCGTGACCGCGCGGCCCCCCAGGCCACGCTTTCGCTCGGTGGAGGTGCTATCAAGTAGTGTCCCTTAGGGTTAGCACCCTTTGTTTCCTACGAGGAATTAAAGCAACACCCCGCGGGGGCATGTAAGGCGTCTGCCGTGCCTTTTGTAAATACTATATCCTAAATATGAATTGGTGTGAGGTGTCTGTTCTATCCCGGCTAAGCTCCCCCTTTCTATCTTCACGAGGACTTGGCACTCTACACTGACAGGTCCCAGTCCCCAGGCAAGCTTCAGCCATCGCTGGTATGCCAGGTTGCGATGCCATGGTCAAGGCCAGGAGGTGAGCGGCCCGAGGTTCAGTAAGAGCCCCCGAGTCGCGATGCTCGGGTGGTCCCCTTTAGCGCTCAAGCAATCCTTGTTGGGTGAGAAAGGAAGGTAGCGTCGCCGTGACAGAGTTGCACTAGGCGGGGATTTAGCGCTGCGTTGGTCTAGCTCTTGCGAGGGCGCGACTTATCTTGTGCGTCTGACGTAGTTCCTCGGAGAGGCGCCCGGCCCGAGAGGCGGTGGCCGAGGTACTGCTAGGTGAGGCCCTCGCGAGCTTCTTCCCGCTCCCCCGCACTTTCCTTAACGCTCTACGTCCTCAGGTCCTGGCCCTCGAGCGAGCTTAGCCGCCGCTGGTATGACAGGTCGCAATGCCGTGGGTCAAGGCCAGGGGTGAGGGCTGGAGAGCCAGTAGGAGCCCATGAGTCGCGATGCTCAGGTACCCCCCTTTAACGTGCAAGCTGTCCATGCCGAAGAGTGGGAGAGAGAGCTCACGATGCCCCCAACGTTGCTCCTGGAGTAGGTCCTGCACACCAATCATGAGGAGAAACAAGGCCTGTCGTTACGGTCGCCGGCCAACCTATGGTCACTCCGAGGGAGCGGTCAGGGCACTGAGGGCCCGGTGAGGTGGTGCCGTGCGGGGCTGCCGTGGCCAGAGCTCGACCACTCAGGTTTATCAACGCTGCAGGGACGGACCCATGCGCACGCGCCATGCCAGAGCGAGCGGCTCTTCAGATAGGCGTCGATCGAGCAGGTGATTAGGTCAGGTATGTTAAGCACATAGGAAATCCAATTTCAAGCAAGCGCAGGTAAAAGCAACCGCCGCTGGGTCAGGCCCGAGCGGCGTGGGGATGATGCAGCCCGAGGGGCGCCCCCAACAAGGTAAATAAAGAGCATAACCAAAATGGATGCATGTCGCGGGGACGGACCCACGCGGCCTGGGATGAAGTGATGCTGAGGAAGTGAGCAATGTGCGGTGAAGACGTTGGCCCTCATGAGCCCC
Source organism: Triticum urartu (assembly GCF_056163025.1). Taxonomy (NCBI): domain Eukaryota; kingdom Viridiplantae; phylum Streptophyta; class Magnoliopsida; order Poales; family Poaceae; genus Triticum; species Triticum urartu. The sequence goes on from NC_141875.1 coordinate 212,059,695, forward strand.
CAGGCCCAGGGGCCTCGGGAGGCTCCGGTGGCACGTGCAGGTCTTCGGGGACCATCGCCACCTCCGCCAGGACCGCGCGATGCCTGACCTCGTGAGCCTCCAGAATGCTCCTCAACAGGCGCTGATGTGCGGCGACCGCGCTTGGCAGGCTGAAGGGCATGCGAACGTAGCTGTGGGGTGGTCCCTCGCAGCGCCCTATGGCCGAAGGCCATAGGCGCTCCTGGGACGCGGCTCGGTTGATCCCTGGTACATCGATGCAGACGCACAGTTCTCCATCCTCGCCTGGATGTGGGGCCACGGCAGGTAAGCGGCATTTGCCGCGCATGACTCTAGACTCTTGTAGCTCATGGGTGTTCCTTGCGATGAACTCCTGAGGGTTTGGTCTCCTGTGACTTGTGCCTTCCTGAGGGTAGCGTGCTTGAAAGCACCCCTCCAAATGGTGCCCGAGCGCCTCCCCCGCGACCTTGGCAAGGTCGGCAGCTCTCCAAGAGAGAGCCCCTGAGCCCTGCCTGAGGAGGGCGCCGAGCGCGCCTTCCTATGCGTGAGAGGGCGGCGCTCCCTGATCGGGCGCGAATCCTGACGCAATACCTCCGGAGGTGCCTGCCTCCTTGTGGCTTGGGCCAGGTGAGGTCTTCTTCTTCTTGAGGGTCGCCTCGGGAGGCCTCCCGCTCCTGTGATCTGGGTTTTCGATTGCTGCGGCTTGGAATGCACGCTCAAGCGAGCACACTACGTCCCTTTCTTCACAGGGTACGGTGATGACTCCACCGCTTCCTGGCATCTTGAGGACATTGTAACCATGGTGAGTCACTGCCATAAACTTGGCTAGGGCTGGGTACCCGAGGATGGCGTTGTACGGCAGGCGGATGTGAGCGACGTTGAAGTCGATGAGCTCGGTGCGGTAGTTGTTGCGTTGCCCGAAGGTGACCGGAAGGCGAACCTTCCCAATTGGAACAGTGGAACCATCAGTGACTCCTGAGAAAGGCTTGGTCGGCTGAAGCTGGTCGTACGGCACTTGGAGATTGTCAAACGTCTCGACAGACAGGACGTTGAGTCCTTCCTCTCCATCGATGAGGGTCCTGGTGACCTGCATGTTGCTGATGACTGGGGAGCAAAGCATCGGGAGGACTCCGGCCATTGCCGCACACTTGAGCTGGTCTGCGGAACTGAATGTGATTGCGCACGAAGACCACCTGAGAGGGCGCGTGGCCTCAAGCTTGGGAAGGACTACATTCACCTCGCGAGCAAACTGCTTGAAGATGCGTTGTGAGGCTGGGGCCTGGGCGCCACCCAAGATGCAAGCAATTGCACGCGGCTCTTGGAAGCCCCCAGACCCATCGTCTTGGTGTTGGTCTTCGTTCCTCCTTGGTGGAGGCGGCAGAGGAGGGAGGCCTGCGTTGCCGTGCGGGTGGCCCTCACGAGGCCGGTCCCTCCAGCCTCCCTCGTGAGGCTGGTCCTGCCAGCGGTCCTCGCGAGGGCGGTCACGCCATCCCTGGCGAACGCCACGGTCTTCCCATCATCCGCCACCTCTTCCTCGTCCTCAGCCATAGCCCCTGTCGTTGCGCTCTGGGCGCCGGCCGATTCGCCCATCTCGCACGGCTCTGAGCTCTTGACATTCGTTGGTGTTGTGGGTGTGGAGGTCGTGGTACCTGTAGTACCGTCCGCCCTTAGATGACTCAAGCTGATCCCTGCCTCGCTTGGTGTCCGGTTCTGCTGCTAGCACGGCAGCCCCCTTGCGCTTCACGTCTTTGGCCTTGAGCTTCTTTTCTTCTGGGTCGGCTGCCGGGAGCTCGAGGAGGGAGAGACTCCCTTCCTCAGCCCTGGCGCACTTGGTCGCCAAGTTGAACAGCTCCAGGGATGTGCACAGGTCTTCATGGATTGCTAGCTCTTCCTTCATCTTGATGTCGCGCACGCCGTCGGAGAAGGCTAAGATGATAGCTTCTTCAGTTACCTTGGGGATCTTGAGGTGAGCGTAGTTGAAGCGTTGGATGTACTTCTGCAGGGTTTCTCCCGGCTGTTGCTTGATGCGGCGCAGGTCGCTCACGGCCGGGGGATGGTCGCGAGTGCCCTAGAAGTTGGCGATGAAGCGGGTGCGCATCTCGCTCCAGGAGGAGATCATGCCGGGAGCCAGGTTCAGGAGCCAGGTGCGGGCGCCATCCTTGAGCGCCATGGGGAACCAATTCGCCATGACCTTTTCGTCTCCATTGGCGGCTACGATGCCCAGCTCGTAGAGCTGCAGGAACTCCGCGGGGTCCGTTGTGCCATCATAGCGGGGAGGGAGGTTAGGCTTGAACTTGCCTGGCCATGTGACGCCGCGCAGCTCGGGGGTGAAGGCGAGGCAGCCCGCCGTGGCCACCGGCACCCTTTGCTGGTGCTGGACTTATTCTTGCGGGTCACCACGCGCCGCCACTGGGAGCAGCGCGGGGTATCGGCGTGGAAGCACTGGGGCGCGATCTTGGCGCGCCGGCGCTGGGAGCGCGCGAGCACCTTCCCGAGGACGTCGGATCTCTTGGCAGCTCCCTTCCTGCTGCGCAGGTGCCGGACGTGGAGGGTCCCGCCCTAGGGCTGCAAGCCTTGGAGCCAAGGCACCTTCCTGGGGAGGAGGCGGCGGAGGCGCCTCCTGATCCTCGCCCCCTGCACGGGACGGAGGCCGAAGCAGCGAGAGGGACCGCAAGGGGAGCCCCCTACGGCACTGACGAGCTCGGTGATGCGGGCGAGCCAGTCCTCGTAGAGGTCGTCGACGGGGCGATAGTGCAGGAGCTCCCGCGCCAAGAGAAGTGAGGCGTGCGCATCCATGGGTGCGCGACGGGCGTGGGACGATGAGCCAGCTGGAGTCAGCGACGGGGTGGTGGTGCGGCCATCCCGCCGCACCGAAGGATGCTGGGACGAGGCCTGCTGCTTGTTCCCCGCCGGGCCGGTGGCGGCGTTGGCGGCGGGTGACGGGGAACGACGAGGGGGCCACCGACGGGCGCCGTCTGGGTGATGCGAGTGGCACGAGCAGCCCGGCGCTCGGCGCGAGCCCGACGAGCGCCTGCCATGGACACGACGGAAGATCACACATGAACAGCGGAAGAAAGATTCCGACGCACCCCTACCTGGCGTGCCAAATGTTGGATTTCGGGTTCCGGCAGACCCTTGAGGTTTGAACACTGGGGTGCGCATGGAGATCTCTCCCCTATCGATCGACGTCCGATCCTCTCCTGCGAACTAAGATGAAAATGATGAACAACACAAGAGACACGAGGTTTATACTGGTTCGGGCCACCGTTGTGGTGTAATACCCTACTCCAGTGTGTGGTATGGTGGATTGCCTCTGGGGCAGATGAGGATCAGTACAAAGGAAGAACAGCCTCGCGAGAGGTGTTCTTGAGCTGGTGCGATGAACTGCTAGGGTGAGTTCAGTCGCCTCTCTCTCTCTCTCTATCTCTACTAGGGTTCTACCAGATTTCCAGCCGTCCCTCTACTCTGTGGTGGCTAGCTCTATTTATAGAGGCCCTGGGCCTCTCCCCGAATAATTGAGCGGGAAGGGCGCCAACAATTAGCCATTTTGAAGGGGAACATCTAGTACAAGTTATCCTGACCAAAGGTGGTCTTCGGCTGCCAAAAGCACTGGTGATGACGCCGTCTTGGGCTCCACGGTGACCTCCGTCCGGCCGTCCGGATGGTCTTGGTCTCGTTGCACCGGAATGGTAACCTTTGCATGATACCTTGGCCTGTGCTTGCCCCCTTTGCACCAAAGGGGAAACAAGGACCCTGCGCAGGCTGGCGCCCGCCTGGCCTCGATCGTCATGGCTTGCGTCATGGAATCCTCGCGAGGTACCCTTGCATTGTTCTCTCAGCCTCCTCGCGAGCCTGCCTGATGAGGCCGCTCTCGAGGAAGCTTCATTTCGTCCGCCTCGCGAGGCTTGGCCCCTCGCGACGGTCTTGAGCTTGGGCTGATGAAGATGGGTCGCGCTGGGCCCCCACCTGAGCCACGCTGCAGGCCGCAGGCAGGCAAGTCCGGTTCCTACATATTCTACGAAGATTGTCGGTGTCAAAACCGGCGGATCTCGGGTAGGGGGTCCCGAACTGTGCGTCTAAGGCGGATGGTAACAGGAAGTTGGGGACACGATGTTTTACCCAGGTTCGGGCCCTCTTGATGGAGGTAAAACCCTACGCCCTGGTTGATTTATTCTTGATGATATGAGTATTACAAGAGTTGATCTACCACGAGATCGGAGAGGCTAAACCCTAGAAACTAGCCTATGGTATAATGTCAGAGTGTTATTTCGGTGGCGGAGCCTCCGATTGTGTCAGAGTGTTCGGTATCGGGCATTTTAGCCGGGTCCGGACTATTGTTACCGGTGTCCCCTTCTGAGGGAGTCCTGGATTAGGGGGTGTTCAGGTAGCCGGACTATACCTTCAGCCGGACTCCTGGACTATGAAGATACAAGATTGAAGACTTTGTCCCTTGTCCGGATGGGACTTTCCTTGGTGTGGAAGGCAAGCTTGGCGATGCGGATATTCAAGATCTCCTACCATTGTAACCGACTTTATATAACCCTAACCCTATCCGGTGTCTATATAAACCGGAGGGTTGTAGTCCGTAGGCAATCAACCCCATATACAACAATCATACCATAGGCTAGCTTCTAGGGTTTAGCCTCCTTGATCTCGTGGTAGATATACTCTTGTACTACCCATATCATCAATATTAATAAAGCAGGACGTAGGGTTTTACCTCCATTAAGAGGGCCCGAACCTGGGTAAAACATCGTGTTCCTTGCCTCCTGTTACCATCCGGCCTTGACGCACAGTTCGGGAGCCCCTACCCGAGATCCGCCGGTTTTGACACCGATATTGGTGCTTTCATTGAGAGTTCCTCTGTGTCGTCACCTTTAGGCCCGATGGCTCCTTTGATCATCAACAACGATGCAGTCTAGGGTGAGACTTTTCTCCCCGGACAGATCTTCGTCTTCGACGGCTTCGCACTGTGGGCCAATTCGCTTGGCCACCTTGAGCAGATCGAAAGCTACGCCCCTGGCCATCAGGTCAGGTTTGGAAGCCTAAACTACATGGCTGACATCCGCGGGGACTTGATCTTCGACGGATTCGAGCCACAGCCAAGCGCGCCGCACTGTCTCGATGGGCATGATATAGCTCTGCCACCGAACAGTGCCTTGGAGGCCGCACACGCACCGGTTCCGACCCTTAATTCGGAGCTTATTGCGCCGATCGAGGATCAGCGGTTGGACGCTGCCTCAGGGGCTGCGATCTCAGAGGCGATTGAGCCAAACTCCAGCCCCGCACTCCGCATGGCCCGTGACTCCGAGGAGCCGGATTCCTCTCCGAGCTCCGAGCCCCCCGCGCCCCCGCCAATCGAATCCGATTGGGCGCCGATCATGGAGTTCACCGCCGCGGACATCTTTCAGCACTCGCCCTTCAGCGATATCCTGAATTCTCTGAAGTCTCTCTCTTTATCAGGAGAGCCCTGACCGGACTACGGTCAGCAAGGTTGGGATACGGACGACGAAAAAATTCAAAGCCCACCCACCACCCACTTCGTAGCCACTGTCGACGACTTAACCGACACGCTTGACGTCGACTCCGAAGACATCGACGGCATGGACGACGATGCAGGAGACGAACAAGAACCAGCACCTGTAGGGCGCTGGAAGGCCACCTCGTCATATGACATATATATGGTGGATACTCCAAAAGATGGAGATGGCGATGGAATAGTGGGGGATGACGCCCCCAAGAAACAGCAAAAGCGCCGGCGTCAGCAGCGCCGCTCTAAATCCCGCCAAAGCAAAAATGGTGATTCCGGCACGGGAGATAATACTACCCCGGATAGCGCCGAAGAACACCCACCTCAGCAAAATTCGGCACAGGAAGATGGAGAAACCAGCCCTCATGAAAGAGTGGCAGACCGAGAGGTCAAGGATGATAACTATACGCCTCCCTCCGAAGACAAGGCTAGCCTCGATGACGACGAATTCGTCATACCATCAGACCCTGCCGAACAAGAACGTTTTAAACACAGGCTTTTAGCCACGGCAAGCAGCCTCAAGAAAAAGCAGCAACAGCTTAGAGCTGCCTAAGAATTGCTAGCTAACAGATGGACTGAAGACCTTGTGGCCGAAGAGTATGAACTCGAATGCCCCTCCAAGAGTTACCTGAAGCGCAGGCCGCTACCCCGATCAGAGGAGGAAGCACCTACATCACCAACGCATGACATGGCAGACCGGCCACCTCACGGCCGCGACAGAGAGGCCTGTCGGCCCTCCACCCAAGCCATGCCCCGACGCCGCTCAACTAAGGCATGGGAAAATGCGCCCGACCTGCGAGACATACTGGAGGATAAGGCAAGACAAACAAGATCGATCTACGGATCGCGCAGGCGCCCTACGACATGTGACAATGATCTTCACTCCGGATACAACAAATCCGGCCGGGCCGAACACAACAGACATAGCTCTTCCGAGATGCATCGTGATATAGCCCAGTACAGAGGCGCCGCACACCCGCTATGCTTCACGAATGAAGTAATGGATCATAAAATCCTAGAGGGTTTCAAACCCGTAAACATCGAATCATACGATGGCACAACAGACCCGGCGGTATGGATCGAGGATTATCTCCTTCACATCCACATGGCACGCGGCGATGATCTACACGCCATCAAATACCTCCCGGTCAAACTTAAAGGACCGGCCCGACATTGGCTTAATAGCTTGCCAGCAGACTCAATCGGTTCTTGGGAGGACCTGGAAGCCGCATTCCTCGACAACTTCCAGGGCACTTACGTGCGACCGCCGGATGCCGACGACTTAGGCCACATAATTCAGCAGCCAGAAGAATCGGCCAGACAATTCTGGACACGGTTCCTAACAAAGAAAAACCAGATAGTCGACTGTCCGGACGCAGAGGCCCTAGCAGCCTTCAAGCATAACATCTGCGACGAGTGGCTTGCCCGGCACCTGGGACAGGAAATGCCGAAATCCATGGCAGCCCTCATGACACTCATGACCCGCTTTTGCGCGGGAGAAGACAGCTGGCTAGCTCGCAGTAACAACTTATCAAAGAACCCTGGTAACTCGTATACCAAGGACAAAAGTGGCAGGACACGTCGGAATAAGCAAAAACACCGCGTTGACAGCGACAGCAATGAAGACACGGCAGTCAATGCCGGATTCAAAGGCTATAAATCCGGTCAGCGGAAAAAGCCATTCAAAAAGAATACTCAGGGCCCGTCCAGTTTGGACCAAATACTCGATCGCTTGTGCCAGATACATGGCACCCCCGAAAGGCCAGCCAATCACACTAACAGGGATTGTTGGGTGTTCAAGCAGGCAGGCAAGTTAAGGGCCGAAAACAGAAACAAGGGGCTGAACAGTGACGACGAGGAGCCCAAGCCGCCGAACAACAATGGACAGAAGGGCTTTCCCCCACAAGTGCGGACGGTGAACATGATATACGCAACCCACATTCCCAAGCGGGAGCGGAAGCGTGCGCTACGGGACGTATACGCGATAGAGCCAGTCGCCCCAAAGTTCAACCCATGGTCCTCCTGCCCGATCACTTTTGATCAAAGGGACCATCCCACTAGCATCCGTCATGGCGGCTTCGCCGCATTGGTTCTTGACCCAATCATCGACGGATTTCATCTCACAAGAGTCCTCATGGACGGCGGCAGTAGCCTGAACCTGCTTTATCAGGATACAGTGCGGAAAATGGGCATAGATCCCTCAAGGATTAAGCCCACAAGAACGACCTTTAAAGGCGTTATACCAGGTGTAGAAGCCAACTGTACAGGCTCAGTAACACTTGACATGGTCTTCGGATCCCCGGACAATTTCTGAAGCGAAGAGTTAATCTTCGATATAGTCCCATTTCGCAGTGGCTATCATGCCCTGCTCGGACGAACCGCATTCGCAAAGTTCAATGCGGTGCCGCACTACGCATATCTCAAGCTCAAGATGCCAGGCCCTCGAGGAGTAATTATGGTCAACGGAAACACCGAACGCTCCCTCCGTACGGAGGAGCATACGGCGGCTCTCGCAGCGGAGGTACAAAGTAGCCTTCTCAGGCAATTCTCCAGTCCGGCCATTAAAAAGCCAGACACTGCCAAGCGCGCACGGAGTAACCCACAACAGGACCGCCTGGCACACTCTGAGCAAGCGTAGCAATGCGGCCCCAACCCCAGCTTTCGCGACATAGCGAAACCAGCACCTCGCGTACATAACTACGCCCTTGAAATACCATGGGCACAGGGGAAGGGGCACAATAACGGCACGCCCAAAATACGGCTTAAAACGTACTAGGGGCTGCCGGATTCTTTTTTTAATTTTTTCTTACTTTCAGGACTCCATAATTCGGACGACCTGTTCGGCAATTGCCGCACAAACGATGCAAGATCCAGGAAGGCAAACAAGCCATGCCGCATTATGGAACTCCCAGGTGGTCTCTGTTACGAGCGGTATACCTGTTTTAAATACAATTCCGCGGCCTGCCCCTGGTTAGGACATATTGAATAGTCCAATATCTTTTTTCTTATCGCACTACTTGTATCGTTCAACTTTGATAAATAGCCTCTCTATAAACAATGCATAGCTTTTGTCTATTTTCTGCATTACTTTCTTTTATATATGTTCATTAATGACATGTTGCACCCGTACACTGTGGTACGCCAAGTACGCCAGGGGCTTCTGTACCCTTTAATATGGTGTGAGAAGTCTGTACACTTTCACAAGTGCGGCACCCCGAACTTATAGCACTATATGCATCGGCTCCGAATCATGATTTGGGTCAATAGTTGGGTTTGCCCGGCTCCTATGTTTTGGTGCCTTACGTTCCGCTATATCGGCTAAGGTAGCACTAGGAGAACCACTGCGATTGTGCCCCGGTTGAGCTGGGTTAAGCACCTCAGTGGAGAAAGCTAAAACTGACTGTCATGATGAGGCGAGAGACCGGTCACTGTTCGAGAGGTTTTTCGAGTCCCTAAAGACTTATGCCGCTTCGAGCGAGGAGCTGGATAACCCCAGCCAAGGCGTGGATAGCGCCCCGAACTCGGTCTTCCGAACGAGGGGCTTCGCCAAAATTTAAAATTATAAAGTTCTATGGCTAAGTGAGAGTGTTCAAGCATTATAGTCTGATTGCCTGGTTCGTCGTGCTGAGCGCCTCCCTCGAAGGACCCAACCATGGGAAAAAGAGCGCTCAGGTTTATCACCGAACACCCCAGCACTAGTGGCATGGGGGCAGAAGCCGACGACTGGCCATCTCTCAATTTTTGATAAACGGCCGCACAGAAAATAATATTTTAAATTCAATAAGCATTGCTTAGCGCATATGAACAAGTTTTCAGTGCACAGGATAAACACGAGCGAGTTCATTCAAAAATTACACCCTTGGTACACTCATCCGCTACAAGGCGGGCACCCGCAAGAACATCCTTATAGTAGTTCTCGGGCTTGCGATGCTCCTTCCCCGGCGGCGGCCCGTCGCTAACAAGCTTCTCATCGTCCAGCTTACCCCAGTGCACCTTTGCACGGGCAAGGGCCCTACGGGCACCTTCGATGCAGACGGAGCGCTTGGTGACCTCGAGCCTTGGACAGGCCTCCACCAGCCGCCGCACCAGCCCGAAGTAGCTCCCAGGCAGGGCCTCTCCGGGCCACAGCCGAACTATGAAGCCCTTCATGGCCTGTTCGGCCGCCTTGTGGAGCTCGACGAGCTGTTTCAGCTGGTCACTCAAGGGCACAGGGTGTCCGGCCTCAGCATACTGAGACCAGAACACCTTCTCCGTCGAGCTGCCCTCTTCAGCTCAGTAGAATGCGGCAGTGTCAGTAACAAGTAATTTACTTTTATATTTCTGCTTTGCATAAAGAATGCCTTACCCGCTGCTATCTTTTTCACCTCCTCCAACTCTTGGAGGGCCTTTTGGGCTTCGGCCTTGGCAGATTTGGCAGTCTCAAGGGCCGTCGCGAGCTCGGACACTTGGGTCTTTGACTCAAGCTCCAAACTCTCATGTTTTTTCATGAGCGCCTGAAGCTCTTGCTGCACCTCGCCGACCTGAGCCCCAAGTTTCTCTCGCTCGGTGCGCTCCGCGGCCGTTTTCTTTTCGGCCTCAGATAGCGCCTGCTTGAGGGTCGCCACCTCAGTCGTGGCCCCTACAATAAGCAGTACAATCCTGTTATTTTTTGCAATCACGCCTCTCTATAGGCACCCTTTTCAGTAAGGTATTTCTTATCTTCTTTCTCCTCGAGCTGCCGCTTGGCAAGGCCGAGCTCTTGCTCGGTCCGCCTGAGGTCCTGTTTCAGGACACCCACCTCCGTAGTTAGTGCGGCGGTGGATAGCAGCGAAGCCTTCATACGCATATTGACTCTTTATTGTTAGACTCCTGTGAAATTTAATAGATCCTCTATTCGGCTTTTCTTTCCGAACGCCAAACAGAGCATCAGGGGCTACTGTCTATGCGGTAATATTTTTACATATTTTTTACTTACCTTGAAGCCTGTTAGGAGGCTAGCACAAGCTTCACTCAGTCCACTCTTGGCGGACTGAACCTTCTGGATCACCGTACTCATAATAGTACGGTGCTCCTCGTCGATGGAGGTGCCTTCAAGCACCTCCAGCAGATTGTCCGGCACCTCCGGTTGGACGGAGGCAGCCGGCTCATAAGGCTTGCTCCTCTTGGAAGGAGTTCGCCTACCGCGGTCCAGAATCGTTGAAGATTCTGGCACGGTGTCCGGCTCAAAGCCGGACTTGGGGCCCTGGGGGGTCTTGTCCCCTTTACTCCTGGAGTCCCGGAGGTCGCCTTGCGGCTCCTCCAGGACCATCTCCTCCTGCCCCGGAGCCCGTTGCGACGCCACTTCGGCGTCGTCCGCGGTGCGGCAGGAGACAGCGGGCGGAACTGAGTTCACGTCCGATGAATCCAGGGAGCCGCTCGACGACTTGTTGAGTTCGGCCCAGGGCGGGCTGCATGATTATATTCGACATTAGAGAAAGCTGTGCAACAAAAGGAATATCATGAGTTACTCTGGTATCCGAACACTTACGATTTCGCCGGACGCCTGGCCCTGTCCGGCCACTCCTCTTTGTCCTCATCGGCGTCAGGGGCGTAGTCCGGCGGAGGGGTTTTCCTCTTCTTGGACCCTTCGGCCTTCCCCCTTCGGGCGGCCTTCCTTTTCTTTCCTCCCTCCGCTAGGAGGGGAGAGTTTTCTTCTTCCTCCTCCTCGTTTTCATGGGAGGAGGGCGTCTCGGACTCGTCGGATGACGAGTCCGACAACACCATGTTGCGGGTACTCCTTCGAGTCCCCGTGGTCTTCTTCTTCTTGGCCTTCTTTTCAGGCACCACATAAGGCGCCGGAGCCAGCACCTTCACTAGTAGAGCTGGGGCTGGGTCTTCGGGTAGCGGAGCCGGACAGTTAATCGGTCCGGATACCGCCCACCAAGCCTGTCAAAGGTAAGGGAGTTTAGATCCCGCATAGAGTTAAACTATGAAAAAAGCTGAACATCCTGTAAAAGGTGAAAATAGCTTACGTCGCTAGCGTGACGCTGCGAGCTGTATCCGCGGTCCTCGGAGGCGGATGCGGGAGCCTCGGCACCTTTGATTAGCGCCTTCCAGACATCTTCATACGTCGTGTCGAAGAGCCTATTAAGGGTTTAGTGCCGTGCTGGGTCGAACTCCCACAAAGTAAAGTCCCGTTGTTGACACGGGAGGATTCGGCGAACGAGCATGACCTGGACTACATTTACAAGCCTGATCGACTTGTTTACCAGGGACTGGATGCATGTCTTCAGTCCGGTCACCTCTTTCTCGTTACCCCATGATAGGCCCGTCTCTTTCCAGGACATGAGCCGCGTGGGGGGTCCGGATCAGAACTCGGGGGCTGCGATCCATTTCGGATCGCATGGCTCGGTGATGTAAAACCACCCGGCTTGCCACCCCTTTAGGGTCTCTACGAAGGAGCCCTCGAACCACAGGACGTTGGCAATCTTACCCGCCATGGCGCCTCCGCACTCCGCCTGGTTGCCGTGCACCACCTTGGGCTTGACGTTGAAGGTCTTGAGCCAGAGGCCAAAATGGGGGCAGACGCGGAGGAAAGCCTCGCACATGACGATAAACGCCGAGATGTTGAGGATGAAGTTCGGGGCCAGATCATGAATATCCAGGCCGTAGTAGAACATGAGCCCCCGGACGAATGGGTGAAGTGGAAAACCCAGTCCGCGGAGGAAGTGGGGAAGGAATACTACCCTCTCATGGGGCCTTGGGGTGGGGAGAAGCTGCCCCTCCTCGGGAAGCCGGTGCGCAATGTCTTTGGACAAGTATCCGGCCTTCCTTAGCTTTTTTTACGTTGCCTCCATGACGGAGGAGACCTTCCATTTGCCTCCCGCTCCGGACATCGCTGGAGAAGGTCGAGGTGGGAAGTGCGGGCTTGGGCGCTGGAGCTCGAGTGCGCAGGAGATGGATAGGCAAAGGAGGAAGAAGGCGTAGGTAAAAAGGTGGATCCTTATCCCCTTATATGGGCGGATGCGGTTGTGCGTCTCCACCTGCCTAATAAAACTCGCTTGCCTCCCAAAAGGGCACACGATGTCCGTATTGATGAGAATCCCGTAAAAAGGGCACACGATCTCTGCTTTGACAAGACGTGCCAAGGAGACCGCCTCGCAAAACATGCTGAGGTGGAAAAGTAAAAACGATTCGAGTAAAGGACTTGGCCGTAGTGTGATAGCGCACTGCGGAATACGTCAGCAGATTTGATTTGTGTTAATATTATTCTCTCTATGGCAATATGTGGAAGCTTATTTTGCAGAGCCGGACACTACTCTTGGTGTTTACGATCTTCTACAAAGGACTTGGAGGAGGAACCCGCCTTGCAATGCCAAAGACAATTTGCGCGCCGGACTCGTCGTCATTGAAGCCTGGTTTAGGGGCTACTAAGGGAGTCCTGGATTAGGGGGTGTTCGGGTAGCCGGACTATACCTTCAGCTGGACTCTTGGACTATGAAGATACAAGATTGAAGACTTCGTCCCATGTCCGGATGGACTTTCCTTGGCGTGGAAGGCAAGCTTGGTGATGCGGATATTCAAGATCTCCTAGCATTGTAACCGACTTTATGTAACCCTAACCCTATCCGGTGTCTATATAAACCGGAGGGTTGTAGTCCGTAGGCAATCAACCCCATATACAACAATCATACCATAGGCTAGCTTCTAGGGTTTAGCCTCCTTGATCTCATGGTAGATCTACTCTTGTACTACCCATATCATCAATATTAATCAAGCAGGACGTAGGGTTTTACCTCCATCAAGAGGGCCCGAACCTGGGTAAAACATCGTGTTCCTTGCCTCCTGTTACCATCCGGCCTTGACGCACAGTTCGGGACCCCCTAGCCGAGATCCGCCGGTTTTGACACTGACACTTCCCATACTACGGATGGCTTGAACAGCCTTTCCAGAAATATGTTGGGGGGGGGGACTGCATCGCGTTTTGCACCGATGCGGGCGAGGATATCCGCCGCTTGATTGTTTTCCCGGGCCACATGGTGAAATTCGAGCCCCTCGAACCGAGCTGACATTTTTAGGACGACGTTTCGGTAGGCCGCCATTTTCGGATCCTTGGCATCAAAGTCTCCATTTATTTGGGATATTGCAAGGTTTGAATCCCCATGCAGCTCCAGGCGTTGGATGACCATGGAGACTGCCATCCGAAGACCATGCAACAGAGCTTCGTATTCGGCTGCGTTGTTGGAGTCTGTATACAATATTTGCAGTATGTACTGAGCGGTATCTCCAGTTGGGGACGTTAGGACGACGCCAGCCCCTAGACCAGCCAGCATTTTAGAACCGTCGAAGTGCATGATCCAATTGGAGTATGCGCCGTACTCTTTAGGGAGTTCGGCCTCCGTCCATTCGGCGACAAAGTCGGCCAATACTTGCAACTTAATGGCTCGTCGAGGTTTGTATGTTATGTCGAACAGGAGGATCTCAATGGCCCATTTAGCAATCCGGCCCGTAGCGTCGTGGTTGTTTATAATACCATTAAGTGGCACTTCCAAGGCTACTGTAATCGAGCACTCTTGAAAGTAGTGTCGCAGCTTCCGGGATGCCATGAATACCGCATAGGCTATCTTTTGATAATGTGGGTACCGTGATTTGCATGGAGTGAGGACAGTGGATACATAGTATACCGGCTTTTGAAGAGGGAATTTATGTCCGTCAGCTTCTCGTTCGACGACGAGCACTGCGCTTACAACTTGATGAGTTGCCGCAATGTACAACAGCATTGGTTCGCCGATGTTTGGCTCGGCCAGGATTGGGTTGGTTGCCAAAATGGCCTATATTTCTTCCAATCCGGCTGTGGCAGCATCCGTCCACTCAAAGTGTTCGGTGCGCTGAAGGAGGCGATAAAGGGGTAAAGCCTTTTCTCCTAAGCAGGAGATAAAGCGGCTTAGAGCCGCCACGCATCCTGTTAGCTTTTGGATTTGTTTGAGGTCTGTTGGGGTAGCCAACTGTGACAAAGCTTGGATTTTGGCCGGATTAGCTTCAATACCTCTACTGGAGACAATGAAACCTAGGAGCTTTCCGGCTCGTACGCCGAAAACACATTTTTCTGGATTGACCTTAATGTCGTATGTTCGGATGTTGTCGAATGTGAGCCTCAAGTCGTCTATCAAAGAGTCGACGTGTTTGGTTTTGACGACCACATCGTCTACGTATGCCTCTACTGTTTTGCCGATTTGTTTCTCCAGACATGTCTGAATCATGCGCTGATATGTTGCGCCGGCGTTTTTGAGCCCAAAATGCATTGTGTTGAAACAGAAGGGACCGTATGGTGTAATGAATGCCGTTGCGGCTTGGTCGGACTCTGCCATCTTGATTTGGTGGTAACCGGAGTATGCGTCGAGGAAACACAATGACTCGTGTCCTGCGGTAGAGTCGATAATTTGGTCGATGCGGGGGAAGGGGAAGGGATCCTTTGGGCAAGCTTTATTGAGGTCCTTGAAATCGACACAAAGGCGCCAGGATTTATCCTTCTTTGGTACCAGCACCTGGTTTGCTAGCCAGTCCGGGTGTTTTATCTCTCTGATGAATCCGACCTCCAATAACTTGGCTAGTTCCTCTCCCATGGCCTGTCTCTTAGGTTCGGAGAAACGCCGAAGAGCTTGCTTGACCGACTTGAATCCCTTTATGATATTGAGGCTATGCTCGGCCAGCCTGCGTGGTATTCCTGGCATGTCTGAGGGGTGCCAGGCGAATATGTCCCAATTCTCGCGTAGGAACTCTCGTAGTGCGGCGTCCACGGCAGGGTTTAACTGTGCCCCGATGAAGGCTGTTTTTGTAGGGTCCATCGGGTGGACTTGGAATTTGACTATTTCATCCGCTGGTTTAAAAGAGGTGGACTTGGATCTCTTATCGAGTATCACGTCGTCCCTGTCCACTGTGGAGCGTAGCGTGGTTAGTTCCTCGGCCGAGAGGGCTTCGGATAATGCCTCGAGGGCCAGGGCGGCTGTTTTGTTTTCGGCGTGGAGTGTTGTGTCTGGATCACTAGTGAGAGTGATGATTCCGTTGGGCCTGGGCATTTTGAGCTTCATGTACCCATAATGGGGTACGGCTTGGAAGTCGTGAACGCCTCACGTCCTAAAAGGGCATGATATCCACTGCTGAACGGGGCCACTTGAAATGTAATTTCTTCGGACCCGTAATTCTCCAGCATACCCAATACCACATCTAGTGTGATTTTCCCAGCGCATCGTGCCTCCTGACTGGGTATGATTCCCCTGAAGGTTGTGCTACTTTGCTCAATGCGGTTCTAGTCTATTTCTATTTTCTGAAGAGTTTCCTCATAGATGAGGTTTAATCCGCCGCCGCCGTCCATGAGTACTTTGGTGAGTCGAAAGCCGTCCACAATTGGACTGAGGACCAGTGCAGCTGGTGCTCGGGCTGTTCGGAATTTAGGTTTGTCATTGGCATTGAAGGTAATAGCCGTGTCACTCCATGGATTTATTGCTGCTACGTGGAAGATTTCGGCCATGCTACAGAGTGTTTGCTTGCGCCTATTATTTGACGCAAAGGTCTCAAAGACTGTTAACACCGTATTGTTATCCACGGGATGGTGCTCTATGGCATTTGGGATAAGAAGATCCTCACCACTTTTGGCCACCTGTCGGAGTATCCAACATGCTCTAAGGCTGTGTGTTGGTATTGTATCTGTTGTAATGTGAATTTTGCAGGGTCCGTTAAGCCATCCCTCCAGTATGGTTCCATGCCCTGTAGAGGGTTTTTGTTTCTTTGCAACTAACTCAGGTGTCTTATGATAGTGCACCCTTTTACTTCAGACTGGGTGTATATTCGGAGTCGGATAATCCCAATATTTCATTTTGGTTTTCCAGGCGCTTTCCATCGCACAGTACTTTCGTACTATGGGCGCCAAGTCAGCGAAGCGTGATATGTCACAGCGACATAAGGCATTAAGGATTCCCTTGTCCGTGCAATTATTGCAGAAAAGTGAGACTGCATCTTCCTCGCGACAATCCTTAACCTTGTTCATCACAAGGAGGAATCTGGCCCAATAATGATGTACTGTTTCATGGGGCTCTTGCCTGATGTGGGAAAGATCATTTATGTCTGGGTGGGTGGGTGGATTTGAGTCCGAACCCCTACCCGATCTGAGACCCAGGGGCCGAGGAGTTTCCAATCTTGGAAGTTTGGGTTCCGGAGTGTTACCCGATAAGTCTGGCCCGCTGCCTGATTCTAGGTTCAGAGCTTGGGTAATGTCCTCCCGTAAGCGGGTATCCAACTCGGAGAGCTCAGGAATCCGGGCATAGTTAGTCCACAAAATAGAGGAAGAGTTGCCGCATTGTTCCTCCACCACCGCAACATGATGGGTGACCGATGGAGAGTTGATCTCCCTTTGATCGGGTTTAAGCCCAATCCGATCATAGTCTGTAGCGACTCCCAAGGCGGCGATGCGATCCAAGAGTTCGTTTAGGGAAGAGAGCTCCATTGGATCCATCTGCTCGGCAACTTACGAGCCGACGTGGAGGCTGTTTTTGATGACCCGAGAAGTCATCGTCGGTGCAGCGGCCGAACAGGCAGTCATGACGAAACTGCCTAGCCGGAGAGTTTGGCCGACAGCCAAAGCTCCCCCGGTGGTAATGTTGCATTTAACAACAAGACAAGGCATCCTTCCTTACGGCGACATCACAGAGGAACTCTCAATGAAAGCACCAATGTCGGTGTCAAAACCGGCGGATCTCGGGTAGGGGGTCCTGAACTGTGTGTCTAAGGTGGATGGTAACAGGAAGCAGGGGACACGATGTTTTACCCAGGTTCGGGCCCTCCTGATGGAGGTAAAACCCTACGTGCTGCTTGATTTATTCTTGATGATATGAGTATTACAAGAGTTGATCTACCACGAGATCGGAGAGGCTAATCCCGAGAAGCTAGCCTGTGGTATGATGGTATGTTGTCCTACAGACTAAAACCCTCCGGTTTATATAGACACCAGAGGAGGCTAGGGTTACACAAGGTTGGTTACAAAGGAGGAGATATACATATCCGTATTGCCTAGCTTGCCTTCCACGCCAAGTAGAGTCCCATCCGGACACGAGACGAAGTCTTCAATCTTGTATCTTCATAGTCCAACAGTCCGGCCAAAGGATATAATCCGGCTGTCCAGATACCCCGTAATCCAGGACTCCCTCAAAGATCTTTATCGGTCAAACCATAATGACAACATACGTAATTACCTTTGTCATCGGTATGTTACTTGCCCGAGTTTCGATCGTCGGTACCATCATACCTAGTTCAATCTCGTTACCGGCAAGTCTCTTTACTCGTTCTGTAATGCCTCATCCCATAACTAACTCATCAGTCACATTGCTTGCAAGGCTTATCATGATGTGCATTACCGAGAGGGCCCAGAGATACCTCTCTGATACTCGGAGTGACAAATCCTAATCTCGATATATGCCAACTCAACAAACACCTTTGGCGACACCTGTAGAGCATCTTTATAACCACCCAGTTATGTTGTGACGTTTGATAGCACACAAGGTGTTCCTCCGGTATTCGGGATTTGCATAATCTCATAGTCAGAGGAATATGTATAAGTCATGAAGAAAGCAATAGCAATAAAAATTAACGATCATTATGCTAAGCTAACGGATGGGTCTTGTCCATCACATCATTCTCCTAATGATGTGATCCCATTCATCAAATGACAACACATGTCTATGGTCAGGAAACTTAACCATCTTTGATTAACGAGCTAGTCAAGTAGAGGCATACTAGGGACACTTTCTTTTGTCTACGTTTTCACACATGTATCAAGTTTCAGGTTAATACAATTCTAGCATGAATAATAAACATTTATCATGATATAAGGAAATATAAATAACAACTTTATTATTGCCTCTAAGGCATATTTCCTTCATCTATGCCTCCAGTCCCTCCACTACACACAAGAACAATGGTTTGCGCATACGAAAGGGTCGATGAAACCATTCATGAAGTAAAGCAGGTTCAGGAGAAAAGTAGTCCTTGTAGAGTAGCCGTGCTCCAGAGACCCTATCCCGCTTCAGTACTCTTCTCCCTTGACCGAGCCCTTGTTGAGAATGTGCTCCAGCTCTCGATCCATTTCCCATTGGATGTTCATGATCGTGATCATCTCCGCTTCTTCTTTTTTGAATCCGACGAATCAAAGAACTCCTTTTGAATTATTTCATCAAGCTCTAAGGGTCCATACTCCTCGTCCGACGAACCATCTGAATCCATCATTTTGCCTACAAAACAAACACAAAAGAAAGGTTGGACATTCTGTTAAACACATGGAGGGGAAGGTGCAGTCTGAGAGTAGCCGGAGCATACCGCAGAGGTGTCCTGGGCGGCGATCGTGTCCGTGCTGGCGAGAACAGAGGGGATGAGTGTTTTGGCAGTGCTACCGGTGCTACGGGCTCAGTATGGCGGCAGAGCAAGAGTGGCAATGGAGCTAGGGTGGACCGTCGTGGATGAGGGAAAAGAGAGGAGAGGAACAAGGAAGAATTGGCAAGGCCGGAGGGGGATTTGGTGCAATTTGAGGTGGGATCGGCTCCCCGGGCCTCCCCATATTTGGGCTAGATATGAGGGGTGTCGGTCATCCTGGGCATAAGAAGCCGACATGAGGCGTTTGTTTGGGTCAATTTCTTTTACTGGTCAATGACTGCAAAGGGGGGAGGGCTTGGGGAGTCTGGCTATAGATGGGGGGAGGGGGTTGGGGAGTCCCGTTGTAGATGCTCTAACGAAAAACATGATTGCTTTCTCAACAACAAAAGGAACACGTACAAGTGTGGTCCCATAGGAGAAATGCATAGGGAGAGAGCGTACAATATGGCTTGCACCATCGTGTTGACGACAACAGTATCGAGGAAAAATGAATATGACTAGTGATGACCCGCAAGTATAGGGGATCAATTGTAGCTCTTTTCGATAAGTAAGAGTGTCGAACCCAACGAGGAGCAGAGGGAAATGACAAGTAGTTTTCAGTAAGGTAATGCCTGCAGGTGCTGAAATTGTAAGTAACGGAGTAGTTTGATAATAAGATAATTTGTAACAAGCAAGTTACAATAGTAGTAACAAAAGTGCAGCAAGGTAGCCCAATCCTTTTGAGGCAAAGGACAGGCCAAAACGGTCTCTTATGATAAGCAAAGCGTTCTTGAGGGTACACGGGAATTTCATCTAGTCACTTTCATCATGTTGGTTTAATTCGTGTTCGCTACTTTGGTAATTTGATATGTGGGTGGACCGGTGCTTAGGTGTTGTTCTTACTTGAACAAACCTCCTACTTATGATTAACCCTCCCGCAAGCATCCGCAGCTACGAGAAAAGTATTAAGAATAAATTCTAACCATAGTATTAAACTTTTGGATCCAATCGGTCCCTTACGGAATAGCGCATAAACTGGGGTTTAAGCTTCTTCCACTCTTGCAACCCACCATCTAATTGCAACTCCATAATGCATTCCCTTAGGCCCAAATGTGGTGAAGTATCATGTAGTCGACGTTCACATGACACCACAAAGGGAATAACAACATACATACTATCAAAATATCGAACACATATCAAGTTCACATGATTACTTGCAACATGATTTATCCCGTGACCTCAAGAACAAAATTAACTACTCACAAATGATAAACATGTTCATGATCAGAGGAGTATTAAATAGCATAATGGATCTGAACATATAATCTTCCACCAAATAAACCATATAGCAATCAACTACAAGATGTAATCAACACTACTAGTCACCCACAAGTACCAATCTGTAGTTTCGGTAACAAGATTGAACACAAGATATGAACTAGCGTTTGAGAGGAGATGGTGCTATTGAAGATGTTGATGGAGATTTCCCTCCCCAAGATGGGAGAGTTGTTGGTGATGATGATGACGATGATTTCCCCCTCTGGGAGGGAAGTTCCCCCGGCGGAATCGCTCCCCCGGAGGGCAAAAGTGCTCCTGCCCAAGTTCCACCTTGAGGCAGCGGCGCTTCGTCCCGAAAGTCCCCCCCCCCTATTTTTTCTAGGTCAAAATGACTTATATACCAAAATATGGGCACTGGAGGTGGGCCGAGGAGGCCACAACCTACCAGGGCGCGCCTGGGGGGCCTGGCGTTCCCAGGTGGGTTGTGCCCACCTGGTGGCCCCCCTCTGGTGTTTATTGGCTCCAGTATTTCGTAAATAATCCATAAAAAATCTTCATGAAGTTTCAGCTCATTTGGAGTTGTACAAAATAGGTGGCCTGACGTAGCTTTTCTAGGTCCAGATTTCCAGCTGCCAGAATTCTCCCTCTTGGTGTGTTCCTTGCAAATTATGAGAGAAAAGGCATTAGAATTACTCCAAAAAGCATTATTATGGATAAAACATTATAAATAATAGCAATAAAACATTATGCAAAATGGACGTATCAACTCCCCCAAACATTATGCAAACCGAAAGCGAAAAACATGTCCACATGCTTTGAGAGAGAGGTGTCGATAAAAACAAAATACGGACATAGAAGCATCATGTTGATTATTATAACAGCAACAACATTAAACATAGGAATTTTATCATAAAACTTTTATCATATACTTCTCATGAATAAGTAATAGTTCATCAGACAAACGAAGTATAAAGCAAAAACTCTATTCGAAACCGACAAACTATGTTCTTAGTCAACTTTGCAACTACAATTCATCATATTTTCAGGAAGGGTCACGTGTCGGAGCCTTTAGGCATGTCCACATACTCAACCATCATATAGTATTCTATGATTGCTAACATTCACCTCATACCCATGAGCAAAACATTTCAATCGGACACATAGAAAGATAGGGGCTTATAGTTTCGCCTCCCAACATACTCACCTCAAGGGTGATGTCAACAATAATAACTCATGCTATCTATATTCAACTGGACATATGTGCCTAGATCTTTCATCACCACATGATGCTTGCCAAAGGAGAAAAATAAAAGGAATAGAAGGAAACCTTTGACTCTTTGCATAAAAGTAAATGATAGGCCCTTCGCAGAGGGAGGCAGAGGTTTCCATGCGCTTATTTGTTTGTATGCTCAATCCCTTAGTGCAAGAGAATGTCATGTTGTATTGCCCCTTAAGATGACAACCTTTATTATGCAGTATGTCTCTTTTATTCTTTGTCATCCAAGTTCATACAACGCTCAATTTTGTCTTACATTAAATGATCTCACACTTTTAAAAGCAATTTTTATTGCCTTTTGCACCGTTGACAACTTACTTGAGGGATTTTGCTCAATCCCTAGGTAGGTATGGTGGACACTTGAAAAAGGTTTGGGTTTAAGGGTTTTTGGATGCACAAGTAGTATCTCTACTTAGTGCGAAATTTTTGGCTAGCAAAGATAGGGGGCAAGCTCCACATGTTAAAGGATCTATGACAATATGACTTCCGTGTGAATATAAACAAACATAAATCATTAAGTTGACTTCCTTGTCCCATCTCAATAATTTTGGCATATAATATTTTGATGAGGCCAGGCTCACAATCACAAAAGATTTCTAAGATAGTATATCTATACGTGAATCTTCTCTTCCCTTGTTAATTCTTTCATGAGTTGCATCATTGACTAATGCTATGTTTGTCAATCTCTAATAAAATTTTCTACTTATACTTTTCCTTATGTGGTGCCATCACCTACCATAGGATTAGTATATAATCTTATGTATTTATTTCCTTTCTTCATTTATTTCCTTTCTCTTCTTCTTTCTTTCTTATTTGCAACATGAAAGTAAAGAAATCAAAAACTCAAACTGACTTTATTATATAACTTGCACACGATTACAAGGGTAGATCACTAAGCAAACTCTCAAGGAAGAAAGGATCGAACTAAACTTTATTTCTCATAAAAGCGATCAAACTAAAATAAGTAAAAGCAAAAAGATAGTGGGATGATACGATACCGGGGCACCTCCCCCAAGCTTGGCAGAAGCCAAGGGGACTGCCCATACCCGATACTCAGTTCTCCTTTGGTGGCGAAGAAGATGATGGTGGTGATGATGAAGAAGAAGGTAATGGTGGTGGTGAGAAGGTAGAAGGTTTTCCCTTCGCTTCCTCCAGCTTCTGATGGAGGATAAAATTTTCCATCATCAAATCGCAATTATCTATCTCGAGTTTTATTATCCTCTTGCATAATGCCTCCATGCTCTCGTTTTTTAACCGGGGAGGAACCGATTCATCTCCTTCTTATTTGGAGGTCCAGCTATAATGCCCCTCATCCCCATTGGACTTTGGGTTTGCGATGAGATCACCAACGTAGCTCTCACCCTCAGAGTCTTGGGATGACATATTTTTAAAACTATGCAGGAAACAACAAGAAAAGATGACAGAGGATTTCTCCGTGATACGGTGATCAATAGGTTCAGGAAGCATATATAGATTTTTTTATCTTGGAGGCAAGTACATGGAAGAAAAACGGAGTACGGAAGGTGTCCAAGGTGGGCACAACCCACCTGGGCGCGCCAGGCGCCAGGCTTGCCTGGCGCGTCCTGGTGTCTTGTGCCCACCAGGGGACGCTTCCTGGAAGTTTCTTTATTTCCAAAATTTAAAATTTTCCAAAACTGATAAAAAATATTTTTACGGATTTTTCAGAGTATGTTTACTTACCGTATCACGTACCTCTTTATTTTCACGATTCTGGAGTGTTCTGAAGGACTCTTTTATGTGTTCTTCTGGTGTCAAAGTTTGGATAATATTACTTTCAACATTAATAGGCGTACCTGAGATATACTGCTTTATTCGTTTCCCATTGACAACCTTCGGGTTAGTACCTTCGGAGTTATTTATTTTGATGGCTCCAGACCGGTAAACCTCCTCGATGATGTATGGGCCTTCCCGTTTCGAGAGGAGCTTTCCTGCAAAAATTCTAATATGAGAGTTGTATAGAAGAACATATTCTCCAACTTTAAACTCACGCTTCTGAATTCTTTTTTCATGCCATCTTTTAACTTTTTCTTTGAATAACTTTGCATTCTTAGAAGCTTGGGTTCTCCATTCATCTAAGGAGCTTATATCAAATAGCAAGTTTGAAATCATAGTTCAGTTGTTTAACTGCCCAATATGCTTTATGTTCTAACTCAAGAGGCAAATGACAAGCTTTTCCATAAACCATTTTATAAGGAGACATACCCATAGGATTTTTATATGCTGTTCTATAAGCCCAAAGTGCACCATCTAATTTCTTAGACCAATTCTTCATGGACCTATTAACAGTCTTTTGCAAAATTAATTTTATTTCTCTATTTCTAAGTTCAACTTGACCACTAGACTAAGGATGATAGGGTGATGCAATTCTATGGTTAACATCATACTTAGCAAGCATCTTACGAAAAGCACCATGAATAAAGCGTGAACCACCATCAGTCATTAAATATCTAGGGGCTCCAAACCTTGGGAAAATAACTTCCTTAAGCATTTTTATAGAGGTGTTGCGATCAACACTACTGGTTGGAATGGCTTCTACCCATTTAGTAACATAATCAACGGCAACCAAAATATGTGTATACCCATTAGAGGAAGGAAAAGGTCCCATGTAATGAAATCCCCAAACAACAAATGGTTCAACAGCAAGTGAGTAATTCATAGGCATTTCTTCACGCTTACCGATATTACCTATTCTTTGACATTCATCACAAGAAGAGACAAACTTACGGGCATCCTTGAAGAGAGTAGGCCAATAAAATCCAGATTGCAATACCTTGTGAGCAGTTCTATCTCCAGCATGATGCCCTCCTTAAGCCTCGGAGTGACATTTCCATAGGATTTGTCCCTGTTCATGCTCAGGTACACAACGTCTAATAATACCATCTACACATTTATAAAGATGTGGGTCATCCCAAAAATAATGTCTTAAATCATAAAAGAATTTTTTTCTTTTGCTGGTATGTAAAGCTAGGTGGTAAATATTTAGCAACAATGTAATTAGCATAATTAGCATACCAAGGAGTACTATTAGCAACAATTATTGCAGCTAACTGCTCATCAGGAAAACTATCATCAATAGGTAGTTGGTCATTAAGCACATTTTCAAGCCCAGACAAATTATCAGCTATGGGGTTCTCAGCTCCTTTTCTATCAAGGATATGTAAATCAAATTCTTGTAACAAGAGAACCCAAAGAATAAGTCTAGGTTTAACATCTTTCTTTCACATAAGATATTTAATAGCAGCCTGGTCTGTGTGAACAGTTACTTTGGAATCAACAATATAAGATCTAAATTTATCACAAGCAAACACCACTGCTAAGAATTCTTTTTCAGTAGTAGCATAATTTCTTTGAGCACTGTCTAGAGTTTTACTAGCATAATGAATAATATTAAGTTTCTTATCAACTCTTTGTCCTAGAACAGCACCAACAACATAATCACTAGCATCACA
Organism: Triticum urartu; assembly: GCF_056163025.1. Taxonomy (NCBI): domain Eukaryota; kingdom Viridiplantae; phylum Streptophyta; class Magnoliopsida; order Poales; family Poaceae; genus Triticum; species Triticum urartu. The sequence goes on from NC_141875.1 coordinate 212,084,602, forward strand.
CATAATTTCAAAAGGCAAGTTCCAATCAGGTGGTTGAACAATAGGTGAAGATATTAAGGCTTTGTTGAGTGTTTCAAAGGCTTCAAGACAATCATCATCAAAAACAAAAGGAATATCCTTTTGCAAAAGATTAGTAAGAGGCCTAGAAATTTTATAAAAGTCTTTGATAAATCTCCTACAGAAACCAGCGTGACCTAGGAAACTAAGAATACCTTTGATGTCCTTAGGACATGGCATTTTCTCAATTGCATCAACCTTAGCTTAGTCCACTTCAAATCCTCTTTCAGAAATTTTATGACCCAAGACAATGCCTTCATTAACCATAAATTGGCACTTCTCCCAATTCAAGACAAGATTTGTTTGTTCACATCTTTGCAAACTCGCTCAAGATTGCTTATACAATCATCAAAAAACTTCCCATAAACATAAAAGTCAGCCATGAAAACCTCAACAATCTTTTCACAAAAGTCAAAGAATATAGCAGTCATACATCTTTGAAAGGTAGCAGGTGCATTACATAAACCAAAAGGCATAACTCTATAAGCATAAGTTCCAAAGGGACAAGTAAAAGTAGTCTTTTCTTGATCAGGTTGAGAAACAGGTATTTGTGAAAAGCGAGAGTATCCATCTAGGAAGCAAAAGTGTGTGTGCTTATGATACGTCTATTTTGCATCATGCTTTTATATCGATATTTATTGCATTATGGGCTGTTATTACACATTATGTCACAATAGTTATGCCTATTCTTTCTTATTTTACATGGTTTACATGAAGAAGGAGAATGCCGGCAGCTGGGATTCTGGGCTGGAAAAGGAGCAAATATTAGGGACCTATTCTACACAGCTCCAAAAGTCCTGAAACTTCACGGAAGCTATTTCTAGAATATATAAAAAATACTGAGCGCAAGAAGTTCCAGAGGGGGGCCACACCCTGGCCACGAGGGTGGGAGGTGCCCTACCCCCTGGGCATGCCCCTGCCTCGTGGGCCCCTTGGTGGCCCTCCGATTCCCATCTTCTACTATATGAGGTCTTTCGTAGAGGAAAAATCATAAGCAAGCTTTCGGGACGAGACTCCACCGCCACGAGGCGGAACCAATCTAGGGCTCCGGCGGAGCTGTTCTGCCGGGGAAACTTCCCTCCGGGAGGGGGAAATCATCACCATCGTCATCAACAACGATCCTCTCATCGAGAGGGGGTCAATCTCCATCAACATCTTCACCAGCACCATCTCATCTCATCTCAAGCCCTAGTTCATCTCTTGTATCCAATCTTTGTATCCAAACCTCAGATTGGTACCTGTGGGTTGCTAGTACTGTTGATTACTCCTTTTAGTTGATGCTAATTGGTTTACTTGGTGGAAGATCATATGTTCAGATCCATTATGCATATTAACACCCCTCTGATTATGAACATGAATATGCTTTGTGAGTAGTTACGTTTGTTCCCGAGGACATGGGAGAAGTCTTGCTATTAGTAGTCATGTGAATTTGGTATTCATTTGATATTTTGATGAGATTTATGTTGTCATCCCTCTAGTGGTGTCATGTGAACATCGACTACATGACACTTCACCATTGTTTGGGCCTAGAGGGAGGCATCGGGAAGTAATAAGTAGATGATGGGTTGCTAGAGTGACAAAAGCTTAAACCCTAGTTTATGCGTGTCACACCCTGATTTTCATGCCACAACACTTAAGCTAATAAATCATGATAAAGTGTGGTTTGACAAAAACTTTGGCATTATTTGGCTTTTTAATTGGAGTTGGTTTTCTCTCTGTGTTTTTCAAGTGCTCTTTAAAGTCAACACAACTCCACCTTCTATACCTCATCTCCTTGCCCCAAGCTTCTGCCCAATGATCATGCCATGTGTATAGAGCAATATAGTATTTTCTTACAAAAGTAATTTGGCCAAAAAGTATTTTCTAAAATTAGTTTTCCAAAACCCCCTGAATTGAGGTTTGCACTGCAAGTACTTGATTTGGTGTGTGAAAAATCTTTAAAAAGGTATATTTGAATCCTATTAGATATAGGACTCCCATAAACCACAAAAATATAATTTTAAAAGTTATTTTACTATTTTATTCAAAAGCTTTTTCTTAAGGCCAGAAATGGTCTTTAATAGGGAAAAATATTTTATTTCAAAAATATTTGACAAAAATCAGGGGAACTCAGTGGACATATATTTTCCATATATAAGAGTTTCAACACATGGTCATGTTCAAAATATTGGACAAAACCTCCCAAAACCATTTCTGTCCATTTCAAGTATTTGAAAATTTTCTACAAGAAATATTTTCCAATAAACCCAGGAAAATTATAGCAAGTCACATATGCATAATATGATGACCATGAAATGTTTCAGCTCAATCAAAATTGTTTTGGTTCACCAAAGTGCCCAAAAACCTTCTCTGTCCAGATTCAAGTTTGAACAACTTTACATTGACAAATTATTCCAAATACCCCCAAACTTTGTGGTCATGCTAAAAAGCCCAAATTATGACACTACACCAAGTGGTGCATCAAGGGGAATGGTTTTGCATGACTAGATCTTGGTAAATGCATTTCTGTTGATTTCTAGGGTTTACAAAAGTTGCATTGGCAACTTTGCCCAAATGAGCTCAAAATTGGTGGAAAGCCCTAATTATATGTGGCATTTTACCCTGTGGAGTCTCATGCCAAATGGAGTTAATTTGCTTACCCAAACAAGCATCAAACACCTTCTGCCACTTTACCAAAATTCCATTTTTTACCTCTTCCACTAATCTCCATGGCCTCAACTTTTTACCATAGCTACTACTGACCCTCTTATACCTCCAGTAACTTTCCCCTAGCCATTGCTCAATGATTGAGGGGTGAAACACCCCCATTTACCTCCCTGGACAGCCCCTCTCTCCCTCTTCTTCTACCTCTCTCTTCTCCTACTGGCCACCCAGGGCATCCAAGGCCATCTCCCACTTCTTTACTTCCCCCTAGAGCTACCAGACACCTTTGGCCGCACCCACATTGCATAAAAAATGGCCATGCCGGCCATTTGGGCGCTCTGGAGCGCACTACAGTGCGCTCCCGCACTATAGCCGCCCCCTGCCAACCACTCCCGGCCATCTCGGGCCTCCCCAGCGCTCCCGATGATGTGCCTCGGCGTCTGCATCACACTAAACCCCTGTCCCCCTCCTCGTTCTCCCTCCTGCTGCCCCTTCTCGCACGCGCACTGGCCGCCCGAGAGCTCCAATGAGCGGCCTCACACGCGTGTCATCTCTGGCCTTACCCCGCTCTCTCCCTTAGCTCCCCTCGGCGTAGTCCACGCCCAGTAACACCCCAGACACGGCGCCAGCTCCTCCCGAACCCTGTGGCGACGAGCAGGAGCTCGCCCGCGCACAGGTCCACGGCACCCCACCGTTCGCCTATTTAAGGGCCTCCCCAAGCCTCTCCCTCACCACCGCCCGCTCCTACCTACACCAAATCGCCCCCCTGTGCCCTCCACTCTCCTCCAGGAACACGCGCGCGCGTACCGGTTCGCCCCTCGGCTGAAGCCTCATTTTGTATTTATGCCTTCGACGTGGCAGCCTTGCGCGGGCTGGATTCCCCCTGTGCCTGTTGCACTTTGGCCGAATAGGCCTAGTTGCACAGTGCCCTTTTTCCTTTTCTTTTTCTATAACTTTTCCAAAAATTCCACATGATGAAATAATAATCCAAATGCAATAATTCCAACACCTAAATTCTTGTAAAAATCCCACCTATTTATTGGTGCAGCTTCACTCTTATCAAACCAACTTTTCTTCACTGTTCAAATTTAAATTTGAATTTGAGCATTTATGCGTGTCATTTAAAATTCCTAGCACTGTTTCCATGACTCCAAATCCAAAACTAGGAATTTTCCCCTTCTTAGTTTTCACCCTAGTATTTAACAAAAATGAGTTGACATTTTTCTGAGCACTTTGGTTTTTCTATTTTATTATTGCCTTATTTCTTTTCTCGCTGTTATTTTGCGACGATAGATTGCGTTGCTGACAAACGAGTTGGACCAGAAGACTTTGACGACCCGGAAGACCTTGCTGAGCCAGGCAAGCAGCCCTTTGACCATGTCTAAGAAACCCTTTTTGTGCATGTCATATGGCACTTTCATTGCTTGCATCAAAGTCATGATAATGTGGTGACCACTTGAGGTGGTTTGCCACTGTTACTTCCTCGTAGATACTTGCATGGCGCACGGCCCTACCTCCTTATGAGGGTAATGCCGGTGGGAGTAGATAGGATGCTGGAGTAGTTGCTACGCAAAAAGGAACGGGAATATGCATGGTGTTGGAGCCAAAGTATTTTCAAAAGACTTTTCGAAAACCCCGCCGGGTGCCACTTATGCCCAAGGGAGATAATGAGTTGGGTAACCACTTGATGACGAAGTGGTGTACCGAGGCAAGTGTGTGTGTTGTTTTCAAAACGGATTGGTTTAAGTTGCGACCGTTATTCCAACCTTACATGCGCAACCACTCTACCCTTATATGGGAAAGGGCATTATTGATTACCTAGGCCGATACTAGCTTGGAGCCCACATTACTAGTGACGGGAGAGTTGTTGTTGCACCCTCTCAGGACGGGATCGTGCCAAGTAGGGAGGCCATGACTATTTTCACAGGGCACCGGACACACCGTTGGTACCCCATGCTTGTGGTATGTGATGAATATGGGAGCAAGGCTCCACAATTTTAAGATGTGAAATGTTGGGCACGGGGGTTACTACCAATCGAGTAGACTCTATGTTAGTGTCGTCTAGGGAAAGATAGTCATCGGGTGCTTACCCCGGGTACTTGAGGTACCGCGGGTCGTGGACGACACGGAAGTTCCCCGGATCTTGTGGGTAAAGTGTGCAACCTCTGCAGAGTGTAAAACTATTCGAATAGCCGTGTCCACGGTCAATGACAGTTGGGTAACTGCTCTTGGGCTACGTCCACTTGTTTACAAACCAGTGTGTGTGGGAAGTACTACTTGGGTCAAGTCAAAGGACTTGACATGAATGAGTTGGGTTGGAGCCCACTCCCTTTATGTTGATATCTGTAACCAGCCCCTATGGTTACTTGAATTCATGCGATGCATGGTTTACCAGTTATTGAACATGTCATAACACAACAAAATTAGCTTTCTGCAAAAATTTACCTATGTCATGCATTGTTGTATCTTGAGCCAAAACATGGGTTGCTTGCGAGTACATTCAAAGTACTCATTGGCTTGCCACTGGTTATTTAATTGGCCAGGCATGGAAGAACAGGAGTTCAAAGAAGAGTTCTTTGGAGATGAACATGCGAACTAGGACGTTTCCCAGTCAGAATGCCTGTAGGGTTAAGGCAGATGGCATGGGTTCTACTTATCGACAAAGATTTCCGCTGCTTAAGTTTATTTGGTATTCAACCCTTGTGGCTTTATCTATTTAAGACTTGACCATAATGGTCATAATTCGTGTAAGACGGTTTGTATGGATGTAAGACTCTTGTTATTCAGCTTCCGTGTGTTCCGTGAGCATTGATCTCTGGGATCACTGTACACGTGCATTCGGTGATCATGACTTATGAGTCGGGGTCCCCACAGAGCTGGTAACAGAGCCATCGTGACTGTAGGAAGCCTGAGTTAGCATGGGCGTTAGATAGGACAAAACCCGTTTGCAAGACCCTCTATACTCCTCTTCTTTGCTGAGATTTCCCAAACCTAAGGGATATTTCTCATTATTGACCTCCCCTATTCAACTTTTGTAGATGGCCGTGGCCCCCTTGAGACTCCTTATGACAGGATTCCCATCACTCCTAAAAGACTGCCTCCAACAATGCCACTATCGCTTGCTGCCCATGTACACCCTGCATGAACTAGAAAATGATGTGCTCAAGAAGGAGTTCTACGCCAAGGTTTTTGTGCCTGCCAAGACCTCACCCCAGGGGTGGTTCTTCATTGGACAATAGGAGTTAATCATAAGTGCGATGCTTGTCCAAGTAAGGACAGTACCCAAGCACCAGTCCACCCACATATCAAATTATCAAAGTACCGAATGCGAATCCTATGAACGTGATGTAAACTAGCTTGATGATAATTCCCATGTGTCCTCGGGAGCGATTTCCTTCATATAAGAGTTTGTCTAGGCTTGTCCTTTGCTACAAAAAGGATTGGGCCATCTTGCTGCACCTTATTTACTTTTATTACTTGCTACTCGTTACAAATTACCTTATCACAAAACTATCTGTTAATGATAATTTCAGTGCTTGTAGAGAATACCTTACTGAAAACTGCTTATCATTTCCTTCTGCTCCTTGTTGGGTTTGACACTCTTACTTATCGAAAGGACTACGATAGATCGCCTATACTTGTGGGTCATCATAACACTTTTCTGGCGCCGTTGCCGGGGAGTGAAGCGCCTTTGGTAGGTGGAACTTGGTAAGGAAAAATTTATACAGTGTGCTGAAATTTACTGTCACTTGTTAATATGGAACATAATCCTTTGAGGGGTTTGTTCGGGGTATCTTCACCTCGTCCGGAACCATAATTAGTTACTCCTCAACCTACTAAACCTACTGAAAATGTTTACTTTGAATTCCTTCGGGTATGATAGAGAAAGTGCTACCTAGTCCTTTTGCAGGAGATGGAACATTGCATCCCGATTTGCACTTAATCCATGTGGATGAAATTTGTGGATTATTTAAGCTTGCAGGTATGCCCAATGATGTTACCAAGAAGAAGGTCTTCCCTTTATGTTTGAAGGGAGATGCATTGACATGGTATCGGCTATTTGATGATATGGGATCATGGGACTACAAACAGTTGAAATTGGAATTCCATCAAAGGTTTTGTCCTATGCATCTTGTTCATCGTGATCGCAATTATATATATAATTTTTGGCCTCGCGAAGGAGAAAGCATCGCTCAAGGTTGGGGGAGGCTTAAGTCAATGTTATATTCATGCCCCAATCATGAGCTCTCAAGAGAAATGATTATTCAAAAATTTTATGCTCGGCTTTCTGAGAACAATCGCTCCATGCTCGATACTTGTACTGGTTCCTTTATGATGAAGACTATTGAATTCAAATGGAATATATTGGAGAGAATTAAACGCAACTCTGAAGATTGGGATCTCGACGAAGGTAACGAGTCAGGTATAACACCTAAGTTTGATTGTGTTAAATCTTTTATGGATACGGATGTTTTCCGTAAATTTATCACTAAATATGGACTTAACTATGAGATGGTAGCTTCGTTTTGTGAATCCTTTGCTACTCATGTTGATCTACCTAAGGAGAAGCGGTTTAAATATAATCCTCCCATTGAAACAAAAGTAGTTGTACCTATTAAAGTTGAAGAAAAGACTATCACTTATAATGATCCTGTTGTTCCTTCTGCTTATGTCGAGAAGCCACCTTTCCATGTTAGAATAAAGAATCATGTTGAAGCTTCAACTATGGTAAAAAAAGTAATATTAAGACACCTAAACCCCTGAGAAAAATAAAGTTGAACCTAAAATTGCTATGGTTAAAGATCTCTTGGCCGATAATATTGATGGGCATGTTATTTACTTCTGTGACGAAGCTACTAGAATTGCTAGACCTGATGCTAAAGATAAAAATAGACCCGTGGTAGGCATGCCTATTATTTCTGTTAAAATAGGAGATCATTGTTATCATGGCTTATGTGATATGGGTGCTAGTGCCAGTGCAATACCTATTTCCTTATACAAAGAAATTATGCATGATATTGCACCAGGTGAGATAGAAGGTATTGATGTTACCATTAAGCTTGCCAATAGAGGTACTATTTCACCAGTTGGGATTGTAAGAGATGTTAAAGTCTTGTGTGGGAAGGTTAAATATCCTGCTGATTTTCTTGTTCTTGGTTCCCCAAAAGATAGCTTTTGTCCCATCATATTTGGTAGACCCTTCTTGAATACTGTCAATGCTAAGATAGACTACAATAAGGATATTGTTTCTGTTGGTTTAGGGGATATGTCTCATGAGTTTAATTTTGCTAAATTTCATAGACAACCCCATGATAAAGAATTTCCTAGTAAAGATGAAATTATTGGTCTTGCTTCTATTGTCGTGCCTCCTACTGATCCCTTAGAATAATACTTGCTAGACCATGGAAACGATATGTTCATGAATGAAAGAAGGGAAATAGATGAAGTATTCTTTAAACAGGGACCTATTCTGAAACACAACTTGTCTGTTGAAATCCTAGGGGATCCTCCTCCACCCAAGGGTGATCCCGTGTTTGAGCTTAAACCATTACCTGATACTCTTAAATATGCTTATCTTGATGAAAAGAAAATATATCCTGTTATTATTAGTGCTAACCTTTCAGAGAAGGAGGAAGATAAATTATTGAAAACTCTGACGAAGCACCATGTTGCTATTGGATATACTCTTGATGATCTTAAGGGCATTAGTCCCACTCTATGTCAACACAAAATAAATTTGGAGGAAGACGCTGTGACGCCCTCGATTCAATCGTACACTAACCATACACGCAAATGTGTACGATCAAGATCAAGGACTCACGGGAAGATATCACAACACAACTCTAGACACAAATTAAAATAATACAAGCTTTATATTACAAGCCAGGGGCCTCGAGGGCTCGAATACATCAAGTCAAATACACAAGAGTCAGCGGAAGCAACAATATCTGAGTATAGACATAAGTTAAACAAGTCTACCTTAAGAAGGCTAGCACAAAAGCATTTACGATCGAAAAGGCAAGGCCTCCTGCCTGGGAGCCTCCTAACTACTCCAATTCGTCAGCGGCCGTCACGTTGTAGTAGGCACCCTCGGGGTAGTAGTAATCATCAGTGGCGTCGTATGGCTCCTGGGATCCGTCATCTGGTCGCAACAATCGGGTATGGGGGAAAAAGAGGTAGCAAAGCAACCATGAGTACTCATCCAAAGTACTCGCAAGACTTACATCAGATCTAAACTAAGTATGCATCTGTATCAAGCAAATGGGTTGTATCTGTGGACTAAACTGTAGAATTCTAGAAGAGAAGGGGAAAACCTAGCCTATCGAAGACTAGAATCTTCAAGCATCTTGTAGCATATAGAAGAGTACAGATCAACATAATGTAAAGTAGTAGTAGTGTTATCAACCTCGGCCAGAGATCCTTTCTCGACTCCCTGCAAGAAAAGCAATCCCAGAGACATATTATCTGTCGGTGTCAAAACCGGCAGATCTCGGGTAGGGGGTCCCGAACTGTGCGTCTAGGCCGGATGCTAACAGGAGGCAGGGGACTCAATGTTTTACCCAGGTTCGGGCCCTCTTGATGGAGGTAAAACCCTACGTCCTGCTTGATTAATATTGATGATATGGGTAGTACAAGAGTAGATCTACCACGAGATCAGAGAGGCTAAACCCTAGAAGATAGCCTATGGTATGATTGTATGTTGTCCTATGGACTAAAACCCTCCGGTTTATATAGACACCGGAGAGGTTAGGGTTACACAAGGTCGGTTACAAAGGAGGAGATATACATATCTGTATTGCCTAGCTTGCCTTCCACGCCAAGTAGAGTCCCATCCGGACACGAGACGAAGTCTTCAATCATGTATCTTCATAATCTAACAGTCCGGCCAATGGAGATAGTCCGGCTTTCCGGAGACCCCCTAATCCAGGACTCCCTCAGTAGCCACTGAACCAGGCTTCAATGACGATGAGTCCGGCGCGCAGTATTGTCTTCGGCATTGCAAGGCGGGTTCTTCTCCAATTTCCAAGTGTTCATAAATAGTATCCGGCCCCATAAATATTGATCCTCTTGGCTTCTGCGCCCAATAAGGGCAATGTCTCATGCATCTACGAATACGAGGCGTCAGGGCGTTTTTTCATTCACCCCCCTAGCTAGATAAATAAATTGTCTATTAAAGGGATTGGGATTCTCTGATCCGATCCACACCATCCTCCCCTCAGCGAGAATCCATCAGAGCGCATTTTGGAAGGATCCATTCCAGCATGGCCGACCTCCGCAGCTCCTCCTCCTGCCCTCGTAGCCCTAAGCTTGGTGATTGGGAGAGGTGTTCAGTCCCACATAGTCGATTGGTCGAGCTGCAGACCAAAGGATTTCTTCCTCCGGCATACATGGTGCCCGTTCGAGCCTGGCTTGCCACCTACAATGGCGGGGGCAAGCGGAGAGCTTTCCCTATCCCTCCATGGGGGAACGGGTTTGCTTTGTTCCTTACTTACTAAGGGGACTTGGATTTCCAATTCCTCCACGGGCTCCTGGAGTTCTATGGCCTCCAACTTCATAATCTCACCCCTGCCTCCATCCTACACATCGCCGGCTACGTTGCCGTCTGTGAGTTGTTCCTGGGATGCGAGGCTCACTTCGAGCTGTGGAAAAGGCTATTTTGCCTTGTCCCTCACACACAAAGGGAATCACTTTATCAAGTGGGCGGAGCTGAAGTATGGCACATCGCCGATACCGGATATCTTCCCGGTACCCCGAAGAAGCCGTCCGAAGACTGGCCTTCAGAATGGGTTTATATGGAGGACGTTCCCCTTCCGGACCCTGTTCGGCGGGGTCTTCCTGAGTTCAACAATACTCCTCTGAAGAAGCGCCGAAGTTGGCGCCCACGGAGCCCCCAGGTGGAAGACGATAGAGAAGTCCTTTATCTGATGAACCAGATTAAGGCACTAGCTCAGTCAAGATTGACAATAACCGAAGTTATGTCAATTTGCATAATGCGGGGAGTGCAACCACTTCAATATCATGGGCACCCCTTGTGGTGCTTCAACAGAGAGGATGATGCCACCCGCTATGGACGTAAGGGTCCGGGCGATGCTGCCGCTTTAACCAAAATCCTGTCCGAACTGTTCAAGGGAGAGGAGGAGGAGTTCGCCCGCATCAGGCCACGGGACGGATTCTCCATGTACAATCCTCCGAGCTGGGTAAGCTATATCCCTTTACTTCCACCTTCCCACATTTTTCCTTGTAAGTATTCACCTTGCCAATTTACCGAAGGAACTACGAAAGGCCATAAGGGAGGTCAGCAACCCTTCTCCATAGCCGGAGGACCCGAACCGGGCCCTCGACCTCTGGACTCGAAGAAGTTCCGGTTATTTCCGTGGAGCTGATAAACATGCAGTTCTACCAGCTAAGCTGCGACGATGCCATGGTGGCCATTACGGCCGACTACCCCGGACTGCTCCCTGCATCGCATGTAAGAAAAACCGAAAAGTCCCAACTCAAAAAGTAGGATCCCCCTTCTAGATACCTCACCCACCATATTCATGGTCTTTTTTACAGGGAAGGCATTTGGGACGCCCTGCAAGAACGCGCCAACAGGAGGCATCGAGGCAGGGTAGGCCAAAAAGGAAGGCGGTTAGGATGGAGATGCCGGCGCAAAGGTACAACAAACCCCGCTCCGTGGTTGTCGTCTTTTGCAAAATACAATGACGCTCGTGTTTCTTTAACAGAAAAAATGCTCGCCGGAATATGTCCGGCGATGTCGCCGATCACGCTTCCACTAGTCGGGCACTAGGGCCGGACACGGAGGTAGAAGCCGATATGAGGCAGGCGCCGGATAATCCCTCGAAAGAGGATGCAGATAGATTATCCGCTACAAACTCAGAAGTGGAGAGTGCCATGAATCATAGGCGCCGCCGGGCCGTACTCCGCGACGCTTGTTTTTCACCAGAGGCGTTTGACGCCTTCAACTCTGGAGAAGCGTACTTCAGTGCTGCTCAAGATGGTCTGGCCAGAGCCATAGATCAGTATGTAAAGGATGTATGGGTGAGTGAATCTGACGAGATATATGGATCGGTAGCCCCTGAGACTTGAAGCAGTTAGCAGAACTGATTTAAGGATCATCTTTGTTGTGCAGGTTCTTATAGAGAAGAATACCAAGCTGTCCCAGGAGCTGGAGGAATGCAAGACCCAACTACGGGCCGCTGTTGCCGCATTGTAGGAACAGAAAAAGCCTCCAGCTGGTAACTTTTACTGTAAAGAATGATGGTTACCATATAGTGTGCTGCATGGCTACAGATCTAATAATAGATTTTGTAGATGAGTCCAGAGAGAATCCGGGGGACCAGTATATTATGCGACAGCTAGAGGCTGGCAAACGCGTGCTGACGGAGGTGAGGCGGGAGAAAAACAATCTCCAAGACGCTAATATATAGCTGAACGTGGAACTAAAAGACGTTCGGGGACAGCTTGCAGACTCCAAGAAGGAGAATAAGAGGCTTCGGCGCAACATTTTCAGTAAGTGCTTGAGCGAATCCTTTAAAGGTATTCGGTGAAGAAGCCCACTAACAGCATTATGTCTGTAGGTATGCTGACGGGTCGTCCCGCGGAGGAAATGCCCGGGTCTACGGGTGATCTTCTGTCCGAGCTATCACATCTACACGAACAAGTTCGGCAGGTGATGCAGGGTGTTGCCCAGGCCTTGTGGCCGTCTGTCTCCCTGCCCGAGGGCGTTGCAGAGCTTGCGGAGAAGCTCAAAGGAGCACGGCGGTGCTTCCGATTATGGAAGATATGAGCCTGCTGACAGGGTGCCAGAGAAGCGTGGACCATGGTGAAGACGCGGTATACCAAAGCAGACCCGAATCACATGGCCGAGGTTGGGCCTGTGGGGCCCGACGGAAAGGAGATTCCCGTTAGCTTAGTGTATGGGCAAGTAGAATTAACCGCCAAGTATTCCCAATAGGATTGTAAGCTAGACCGCCTGTTGGATGGTATAGAGGAAGAATTTAGTCAGTCTGCATGACTATGTATTTAAAGTGACATGTATAATGCCTTCTAGCCGGATTGTAGATCATTTGTCATTGCAGACCTTTTCGCTTTAGCCTCCGGGCCTAATAGTCCAGAGTGTATCCGAATACCCGCTCAGTTATATAAGAACAGGGGTATGCGTGGAGACCAGGCGTAGGGGTCATGAGTGCTTTATCAGACAAGTGCCCAACTAGTTATGTTATATTGCATGGGTAGCAAGAAACATCTTCCAGGGAGAATAGTTCCGTTAAGGGTTCCTTTCCCTGGGTAGGCATGCCCTAAAGGGCATGTCCGGACTATGATAGGAAACGTCAAAAAAACATCTGGGGGCAGATATGAAAAATAAAAATCATCTTTTGTTCACCGACCGAATATTCCCTTAAGAACGCTAGCTTTTGGCTTCACCCAGTCTGAGGTACACATCCGGCTGACCCGGCGGTAACAATCACAGAGGTGCTCCCCTTATGCCCTAGCCGAATTAACGGGAACGTAGGGCATAAATACAAGAGCCAGGCAACCCAGCTTGGCCAAAACTTAAGTCATATCGATGCATATAATGGTGAAAAAAGGTACATGCGGAAGTATAACGCATGTGCTGGGTAGGAAGCCCAGATAAATAATTTAAGCTTCTGTGAAAGAAGCCCCCAGGTATGAAGAGTGCGGTTGGCACATCGATGATGTGCAAGCAAGGCACAAGGTGACCTTTGAAGGCTTAGAGAGATAAAAAAGAAAGAAAGAAAGGAAAACAAGACAAATAATGTACTTGTGAAAAAATGGACAAAGGGAGGGGACTAACATAGAGTCCGGCGCTAGGCGTAGAATCTTTGGAGCCTGGCCGCGTTCCATGGGTTCGGCTCGAGTCGACTAGTCGATGCCTCCCGCAGTCGGTACACTCCACCGGTCAGAACTTGGTCAATAATGAAGGGACCTTCCCATTTGGGCTCGAGCTTGGTCTTCTTCTTATCCGCCAGGCATATAACTAGTTCGCCAACGTTATAAGTTTTGGCCCGTACTTCTCTGCTTTGGTATTTGCGAGCCTATTGCTGATAAAATGCGGAACGAGCTTTGGCTACGTCGCGCTCCTCCTCCAAGGTGTCCAGACTGTCCTGCTGATCGAGCTCGACTTCTCTTTCTTCGTACATGCGCACTCTAGGTGAGTCATGAATTATGTCACAGGGCAAGATTGCCTCTGCGCCGTACACCATAAAGAAGGGTGTATATCTGGTACTGCGATTCAGCGTGGTCCGCAGCCCCCAGAGTATGGAGTCGAGCTCCTCTTCCCAGTGCGTGTTAGACTCTGTTAAGGAGCGCACTAATCTAGGTTTAATGCCGCTCATTATAAGACCGTTTTCTTGCTCGACTTGACCGTTGGTTTGTGGGTGATAGACTGAGGCATAATCGAGCTTGATGCCCATTTTGCTGCACCAGAGTTTTACCTCATCAGCAGTGAAGTTCGTGTCGTTATCAGTGATGATGCTATGGGGGACACCATAATGGTGTACAACCCCGGATATGAAATCTATCACCGGTCCGGATTCGGTTGTTTTAACCGGTTTGGCCTCTATCCATTTGGTGAATTTATCCACCATGACCAATAAGTATTTTTTCTTGTGGGTTCCCCCTTTAAGGGGTCCGACCATGTCAAGCCCCTAGACCGCAAAGGGCCATGTAATGGGGATTGTTTGGAGAGCGGTGGGTGGCATGTGGCTTTGATTTGCCAAGAGCTGGCAACCGGCGCAATGTTGGACCAAGTCCTGTGCATCTGCCCGGGCCGTTGGCCAATAGAATCATGTACGGAAGGCCTTGCTTACAAGAGCCCGGGCTGCGGCGTGATGACCGCCGAGTCCGGCGTGAATTTCTGCCAAAAGATTCCGCCACTCCTCTTCGGAGATGCACCTTTGAAGGACTCCGGTAGTGCTTTTCTTGTACAATTCTCCCTCGTGGACCTTGTAGGCTTTGGATCGCCGCATTATGCAGCGTGCCTCATTTTGGTCCTCCGAAAGTTCCTGTTTAGGTAGGTAAGCCAAGAATGGTTCTGTCCACGGGGCAATAATGGCCATTATTTCATGGGCTGAAGGTGTTATTTTGGTGGCGGAGCCCCCGATTGTGTCAGATAGTTCGGTATCGGGTATTTGGACTGGGTCCGGACTGTTGTTTCCGGTGTCCCCTTCCCATACTATGGATGGCTTGAAAAGCCTTTCCAAAAATATGTTGGGGGGACCGCGTCGCATTTTGCGCCAATGCGGGCCAGGATATCCGCCGCCTGATTGTTTTCCCGAGCCACATGGTGAATTTCGAGTCCCTCAAACCGAGTTGACATTTTTAAGACGACGTGTCGATAGGCCGCCATTTTCGGATCCTTGGCGTCAAAATCTCCGTTTATTTGGGATATTGCGAGGTTTGAATCCCCACGCACCTCCAGGCATTGAATGCCCATGGAGACTGCCATCCGAAGACCATGCAACAGAGCTTCGTATTCGGCTGCATTGTTGGAGTCTGTATACAATATTTACAGTATGTACCGAACTGTATCTCCGGTTGGGGATGTCAGAACGACGCCAGCCCCTAGACCGGCTAGCATTTTAGAGCTGTCAAAGTGCATGATCCAATTGGAGTATGCGCCGTACTCTTTAGGGAGTTCGACCTCCATCCATTCGGCGACGAAGTCGGCCAGTACTTGCGATTTAATGGCTCGGCAAGGTTTGTATGTTATGTCGAATGGGAGGAGCTCCATGGCCCATTTGGCAATCCGGCTCATAGCGTCGCAGTTGTTGATAATGTCATTAAGTGGCACTTTCGAGGCTACTGTAATCGAACACTCTTGAAAGTAGTGTCGCAATTTTCGTGATGCCATGAATACCGCATATGCTATCTTTTGGTAGTGCGGGTACCGTGATTTGCATGGAGTAAGGACAGTGGATACATAGTATACCGGCATTTGAAGGGGGAATTTGTGTCCGTCCGCTTCCTGTTCGACGACGAGCACCACGCTTACAACTTGATGAGTTGCCGCGATGTACAATAGCATTGGTTCGCCGATGTTTGGCGCATCCAGGATCGGGTTGGTTGCCAAGATGGCCTTTATTTCTTCCAATCCGGCTGTGGCCGCGTCCGTGCACTCAAAGTGTTCGGTGCGCTGAAGGAGGCGATAAAGGGGTAAAGCCTTTTCTCCTAAGCGGGAGATAAAGCGGCTTAGAGCCACCACACATCCAGTTAACTTCTGGATTTGTTTGAGGTTTGTTGGGATAGCCAACGGTGACAACGCTCGGATTTTGGCCGGATTAGCTACAATACCTCTACTGGAGACAATGAATCCCAGGAGCTTTCTGGCTGGGATGCCGAAAATGCATTTTTCCGGATTGAGCTTGATGTCATATGTTTGGAGGTTGTCGAATGTGAGCCTCAAGTCGTCTATCAAAGAGTCTACGTGTTTGGTTTTGACGACCACATCGTCTATGTATGCCTCTACTGTTTTGCCAATTTGTTTCTCCAGGCATGTCTGAATCATGCGGTGATACGTTGCGCCGGCGTTTTTGAGCCCAAAAGGCATTGTGTTGAAACAGAAGGGATCGTATGGTGTGATGAATGCCGTTGCGGCTTGGTCGGACTCCGCCATCTTGATTTGGTGGTAACCGGAGTATGCATCGAGGAAACACAATGACTTGTGTCCTGCGGTAGCGTCGATGATCTGATCGATGCGTGGGAGAGGGAAGGGATCCTTTGGGCAAGCTTTATTGAGGTCTTTGAAATCGATGCAAAGGTGCCAGGATTTGTCCTTTGGTACCATCACCAGGTTTGCTAGCCAGTCCGGATGTTTTATTTCTCTGATGAATCCGGCCTCCAATAACTTGTCTAGTTCTTCTCCCATGGCCTGTCTTTTAGGTTCGGAGAAATGCCAAAGAGCTTGCTTGACCGACTTGAATCCTTTTATGATATTGAGGCTATGCTCGGCCAGCCTGCATGGGATTCCTGGCTTGTCCGAGGGTTGCCAGGCGAATATGTCCCAATTCTCGCGTAGGAACTCTCGTAGTGCGGCATCCACGGTGGGGTTTAACTGTGCCCCGATGGAGGCTGTTTTGGTAGGGTCTGTTGGGTGGACTTGGAATTTGACTATTTCATCCGCTGGCTTAAAAGAGGTGGACTTGGATCCCTTATCGAGTATCACATCGTCCCTGTCCACTGTGGAGCGTAGCGTGGTTAACTCCTCGGCCTCGAGGGCTTCGGATAATGCCTCGAGGGCCAATGCCGCTGTTTTGTTTTTGGCGCGGAGTGCTATGTCCGGATCACTGGCGATAGTGATGATTCCGTTGGGCCCGGGCATTTTAAGCTTCATGTACCCATAATGGGGTACGGCTTGGAAGATTGTGAACGCCTCCCGTCCTAAAAGAGCGTGATAGCCGCTGCTGAACGAGGCCATTTGGAATGTAATTTCTTCGGACCTGTAATTGTCCGGCGTGCCGAATACCACATCTAGTGTGATTTTCCCAGCACAGCGTGCTTCCCGACTGAGGATAATTCCTCTAAAGGTTGTGCTACTTTGCTCGATGCGGTTCCAGTCTATTTCCATCTTTTGAAGAGTTTCCTCATAGATGAGGTTTAGTCTGCTGCCGCTGTCCATGAGTACTTTGGTGAGTCGAAAGCCGTCCATGATTGGACTGAGGACCAGTGCGGCTGGTGCTCGGGCTGTTCGGAATTTGGGTTCATCACTGGCATTTAAGGTAATAGCCGTATCACTCCATGGATTTGTTGCTGCTACGTGGTAGATTTCGGCCGTGCTGCGGAGTGTTCGTTTGCGCCTATTATTTGACGCAAAGTTCTCGAACACTGTTAACACCGTATTGTTATCCACTGGATGGTGCTCTGTGGTATGTGGGATAAGAAGATCCTCACCACTTTTGGCCACCTACCGGAGTATCCAACGTGCTCTAAGGCTATGCGTTGGTGTTATATCCGCCGTGCTATGAATTTTGCAGGGTCCGTTGAGCCATCCCTCCAGTACGGTTCCTTGCCCTGTAGAGGGTTTTTGCTTTTTGGTAGTTGATCTGGGTGTATTGTGATAATGCACCCTTTTATTTCAGACTAGGTTTGTGTTCAAGGCCGAATTATCCCAAAAGTTTCCTTCGGTTTTCTAGGCACTTTCCATCGCACAGTACTTTCGTACTATGGATGCCAAGTCAGCGAAGCGTGTTATCTCACGGTGATTTATGGCATTAAAGATTCCCTTGTCCGTGCAATTATTGCAGAAAAATAAGATTGCGTCTTCCACGCGACAGTCCTTAACCTTGTTCATCGCAAGGTGGAATCTGGCCCAGTAATGATGTACTGTTTCGTGGGGCTCTTGCCTGATATGGGAAAGATCGCTTGTGTTTGGGTGGGTTGGTGGAATTGGATCCGAACCCCTACCCGATCTGGGATCCAGGGGCAAAGGAGTTTCTAATTTTGGAAGTTCCGGTTCCGGGGTGTTACCCGCTAATGCTGGTCCGCTGTCTGACTCTAAGTTCAGAGATTGGATGTTGTCCTCCTGCGAATGGGCATCTGGCTCGGAGAGCTCGGGAATCCGGACATATTTGGTCCTCAGGATAGAGGAAAAGTCGCCGCATTGTTCCTCCACCACTGCAATATGATGGGTGACCGGTGAAGAGTTAATCTCCCTTTGATCGGGTTTAAGCCCAATCCGATCATAGTCCGTAGCGACTCCCAAGGCGGCGATACGATCCAAAAGCTCGTTTAAGGAGGAGAGCTCCATTGGATCCATCTGTTCGGCAAGTGCTGATTTGACGTGGAGGCTGTTTTCGATGACCCGAGAGTTCATCGTCGGCGCGGCGGCCGAACAAGCGGTCATAATGAACCTGCCTAAATGGAGAGTTTGGCCGACAGCCAAAGCTCCCCCAATAGTAGTACCGTCTTTAAAGACGAGACGAGACATCCTTCCTTCTGGCGACGACACAGAGGAACTCTCAATGAAAGCACCAATGTCGGTGTCAAAACCGGCGGATCTCGGGTAGGGGGTCCCGAACTGTGCGTCTAGGCCGGATGGTAACAAGAGGCAGGGGACACAATGTTTTACCCAGGTTCGGTCCCTCTTGATGGAGGTAAAACGCTATGCCCTGCTTGATTAATATTCATGATATGGGTAGTACAAGAGTAGATCTACCACGAGATCAGAGAGGCTAAACCCTAGAAGCTAGCCTATGGTATGATTGTATGTTGTCCTACGGACTAAAACCCTCCGGTTTATATAGACACCGGAGAGGTTAGGGTTACACAAGGTCGGTTACAAAGGAGGATATATACATATTCGTATTGCCTAGCTTGCCTTCCACGCCAAATAGAGTCCCATCCGGACACGAGACAAAGTCTTCAATCCTGTATCTTCATAATCTAACAGTCCGGCCAATGGAGATAGTCCGGCTGTCCGGAGACCCCCTAATCTAGTACTCCCTCACTATCCATTCTCATACCCATTTCTCATCTCAAGTATCCAGTTCTAGTTGTATCGATCGGGATACAACTCCAAGTGTCCGTTACCGTAGGACAGGCTATCGATAGATGTTTTCTTCCCTGCAGGGGTGCACCAACTTACCCACCACGATCGATTAACTCTGGCCGGGCACACTTTCCTGGGTCATGCCCGGCCTCAGTCAAACAATACGCCGCAACCCGACCTAGGCTTAATAGAGAGGTCAACACGCCGGACTAAACCTATGCCCCCAGGGGTCTTGGGCCATCGCCCCGGGAACGCCTGGATGTTGCGTGGGCGGCCGGTGAGCAGACCTAGCTACCTCCTTAAAAGGCACGTGCTTACCAGTCTTAGCCCGGCGCACGCCGCTCAATCGCCGACGTCTATTAAGCTTCGGCTAATGCATACGACAGAGAACGCCCATACAATGCCCATGTGATGGTTAGTGCTATCAGGCCAGAGGCCCCTCGGGTCAAATATCCAAACCGTTAGTGTGTTGGTAGTGCGGTCACGAGCAGAGACTCACGAAAGATGTGACCCCGTCGCCCCATCTCGATTACTTGAGGCAAGGGATAAGAATGCCCGGCCATGCCTCATAAGTATCTCGCGGGCACCTACCAGGTTAACCCGACTCCACATCACTTGCTATTAAGCTCGCGCGGGTACCCCTTAGGGCCGACCCATCTTTAGTAACATGGTTCAGTGTAAAGTCATAGTAACCATAGTAACTGTGTGTCTAACACCAAGGGGGGAACCCGAGGAATCACCCCCCGTGAATTCCACTCGATGTTATCATCAAGGTGAACGTAAGAGGATCCACCCTCGAGGTTCACACTTGAGGGGTTGCACGACAGAGTCGTAACAGAAGTGGTTAAGGAGGAAACCTCCCTCGATGACCTCGACCGTATAGCTACACTACAGAGATCTCATCAGGAGTGATGTAAGAGCTTCCACCCTCGGCACTCAATGGTAACTCTACAGAGTCGTACAACTAGGCGGGTGATGTGTGCTGTCGGGACCTGGACGTCGATCACGTTGATCGAGTCATCAAACATAAAGCGAGGCAACTGGGACAAGGCGGGGTCACTGATGGATCTCTAACCAGCCTATACTAAGTAGTTTAGGATAAGCAGGTAAGGTATGAAAGCATGTAACAAAAATAGGCTATGCATCAGAGTAGGATCATACAGAAAGCAGTAGAAGTTCTAATGCAAGCATGAGAGGGAAAGAAATGGGCGATATCGGAATGCTCAAGGAAGGTTTGCTTGCCTGGAAGCTCCGCTGAAAAAGAAGAAGTGTCGTCGACGTAGTCGATCACAGGGGCGGCATCGATCTCGGGGTCTATCGGAGAGAAGAGGGGGAAGAAACAGTAAATATAGAGCAAACAGATGCATCACTAAGCATTACATCATGATAGGCAGAGCTAGGGTTGTCCTAACGTTGTACTTCACGTTGCAGACGGAGGGGATAAATATCCAAGGATGAATTCCTGGCGTTAGACGAATTCCGGACAGATGGAAGAGAGGGGAGTTCCATGTTCAGCATGCTAGGGGCATGTGATAGGTGAATGGACCGCGCATTCGGATTCATGGGATTTTTCTGAGCAACTTTCATATAGAAAACATTTTCATCGGAGTTACTGTTTATTTTCTATGAATTTTCAAAGTTCTATAGTATTTTCTGGAATTAATTAAATTAACAGAAAAGAAAATATGACGTCAGCATGACGTGCTGATGACGTCAGCAGTCAACAGACTTGCTGACCAGGTCAAACCTGACCTGTGGGTCCAGTGGGACCCACATGTCAGCCTCTGTTAGCTTAACAATGGATTAAACTAATCTAACCAGCTAATTAGAGGGGTGGGCCCCTGGTGTCAGTGACTAACTAATGATTAAAACTAATAAACAGATTTATTTATTTATAAAACCATTTAAACAAGTGGGGCCCACCTGTCAGTGGCTGGGGCTGCCCAGTCAGCACGTTGACTGGGTTAACCCAGTCAACGGGGCCCCCAGGACCCACTAGTCAGCGACCCAGGGGCGGGGCCCATAGATCCACGTTGGCATCGGCGCCGGAGAGAGCTCCGGCGACCAAATCCGCGGCGGCGCGTCGTCGGAGTCGTTCGGAAAATTGCCACAGGGGGTCGTTTCGCGCGCGACTACTCACGTTTGAATGGGCGCATGCTTGCGCATCAAACTGTGGGGGGGGGGCTTGGCCGGATACGGCCGAAGACGGCGGTGGCGAGCGGCGGAGCGGACGCCGGAGTCAGCGACAGGGGGCACAAACGAAGGCACGGGTGGGCTGTTTCGAACGCCGGGTCGACGCCGCGCCCTGTGGTGGTAACTGGCGACGCTGGGGTGCTGGAGCTGGCCGGAGCAACGACGGGTAGCGACGGTGGCGCTCGGGCCCTGTTCGAATCGCGTCGGGAGCAGCCTAGGTGGGTGGTTGGGGCTGCAGCTCGGTGATGTGCGCGCCCTGGAGGGCGCAAGTGGCTCGTGCGGGGGGGGGGGGTACTGGAGCACGCATGGCGCGCGAACGGCGGCCATGGCAGGCGGCGGAGGTCGGCAATGCGATGGAGCGGCTACGGCTAGGCAGAGGGACATGGGAGAGCGGGGAGAGGAGGGCGAGCTCACTGTGGAGCCGTAGGGAGTGGCAGCGAGCTCGGGGATGGCGCGAGGTAGCCGGAATCGAAGACGATAGCGGTGGTGCTCGAGGAAGAAGAAGAAGAAGACGGGACGGCGATGTAGTGGCTCCCGTCCCCAACGGCTTGCTGTAGAGTACGTAGGTGACGACGGAGGTGCTCGGGAACGCGTTGGCGAGGTGAGGCGTGGACGGTGGCCGCGTCGTCGACGGAGAACGGCGGCGAGCTCTCGGGTAAGGTGGGGAAAAGAGAGAGGCGAGGCGCATGGGGCAAGTGGGGGCAGGGGAGAATGGACGAGGACGCCAGGGGGAGTGGGGGTGAGTGGAGGCAGGGATCGAGGAGGCGGGCAGGTGCGGGGCCTTATCGCCTCCCTCGTCGTCGACGGCGAGGCGGTTTGGCGGGGACGCGCGGGAGGAGCCCCGGTCGGCTGAACAGGGGATGAAGAGAGCGACCGGGGGAGGTGGGCCGCCTAGGATGTACCGGCTGGTCCGTATGGCCCAAGGCCCATGGAGGGAGGGGCTTCCTCTTCTTCTTTTTCTCCTTGCTTTTCCTTTTTCTTTTTCTTTTTAAAGCTTTTCTGTTTTAGCTATTTTAGGCCACCTAGGCATTTTGCAAAAATGTTGGTTCACCACCAATATTACCAGAAGAATATGTTCCACATGATGAAATTTTAGTATTCATGTCTGAGCATTTTTGAATTTCACACATAAATTCAAATTGAATTCAACGAGAATTTGAAATGGAATACTGATTAAAGTGAGTAAGCACTATTATAGCAAAATGATTAGCTTGATCTCTGGGATTACTATAGCATCATTACACCGGGGTGTTACAACTCTCCTCCTCTAAAAGAAATTCTCATCCCGAGAATTAAGAGGTAGAAGGGAACAGGTCGGGGTATTCAGCCCGGAGGTTATCTTTGCGTTCCCAAGTGGCTTCATCTTTAGTATGATTTGACCATTGCACCTTGAGAAACTTGGTAACCTTCTGGCGGGTTCGACGTTCATCTTCTTCAAGAATGTGGATCGGGTACTCTTTGTATGTGAGATCATCCTGAACTTCTATAAATTCAAGATCCACTTCACGTTCCGGATCCTTGAAGCATCGACGAAGTTGCAACATGTGGAAGACGTCATGGACGTGAGAGAACTGAGGTGGCAACTCCAATTGATAAGCCACCAGTCCACGATGGGCGAGGGTACAAAAGGGACCAATGTAGCGCAGAGCTAGCTTGCCCTTGACTCCGAACCGATGAGTGCCTCTCAAAGGAGTGACACGCAAATAAGCTTGTTCACCAGGTTGATAAGTTGAACCCCAGTGTTTCCGGTCATAGTTGCTCTTCTGACGGGACTGGGCCACCTTGAGATTATCCCAGACAATGCGAACTTGCTCTTCAGCTTGTTGAATAATGTCTGGACCAATGAGCGTCTGTTCCCAAGTTTCTGACCAATTCAGAGGGGTTCGGCACTTACGTCCATATAGCACTTCGAAGGGTGCCATCTTCAAGCTGGCTTGATAACTGTTGTTATAAGAGAACTCCGCATAAGGGAGAGATTCTTCCCACTTCTTTCCAAAAGAAATAACATGAGCTCGAAGCATATCTTCAAGAATTTGATTGACTCACTCGACTTGGCCTTAGGATTGGGGATGATAAGCAGTGCTCCAGGTAATATGAGTTCCCATTGCCTCTTGGAAACTATCCCAGAATTTCAAAGTGAATATACTACCGCGGTCTGAACTGATCTCCTTCGGAATGCCATGGAGTGACACAATTCGGGAGATCGACAAGTTTGCTAATTGACTAGGAGTGATTGTCTCCTTGACTGGCAGAAAGTGAGCAATGTTCAAGAATTGGTCGATAACGACGAAGATAACATCGTTACCTTTCTGAGACTTGGGAAGGCTAGTGACAAAGTCCATCTGAATCTTATCCCATTTCCATTGAGGAATAGGGAGAGGTTGTAGAAGTCCAGCCGGTTTCTGATGTTCTGCTTTGACATGACAGCAAACGTCACATTCTTTGATATATCGAGCAATGTCTTGCTTCATTTTAGACCACTAGTACTTCTGACGGATGTCTAGATACATCTTGGTACTTCCCGGATGAATAGAGAGAGGGGTGTCATGCGCTTCTTTCATCACCTTCTCTGTCATAAGATCGAACCGGGGTACTACAATGCGATCTCTGAAGTATAAGGTTCCATCTTCACCAAGTGAGAAAAATCTTGATTTCTCTAAGACAAGATCCTTTTTCATCAGATCAACATGAGCATCTTTGGCTTGAGAAGACTTGATTGCTTTCAAAAGAGTTGGTTCCAAGACAAGGTTATTCAGAGAACCCTGTGGAACTAGTAGAAGGTTCAGCTTGCATAGCTCTTCATAAAGGCGGGGTTGAGCTTTGTAGACCATTTGATTATTGCAATAAGACTTACGGCTCAGGGCATCAGCCATTACATTAGCCTTACCAGGGGTATAGGATATACCTCAGTTGTAGTCAGCAATAGCTTCCATCCATCGCTACTGATGGAGGTTCAGATCTGGCTGAGTAAACAGGTACTTCAGACTCTGATGATCAGCGAAGATATCACAACGATTACCGAGAAGATACTATCGCCATAGCTTCAGTGCAAAGATAACTGCGGCAAGCTTGAGGTTGTTAACTGGGTAGTTCTCTTCGTGAGGACGCACTTGACGGGAGGCATAAGCAATTACTCTGCGCTCTTGCATTAGGACACAGCCAAATCCTTGTCGTGAAGCGTCACAATAGATGACGAAGTCCTTGCGAGAATCTGGGGGAGCCAGCACTGGGGACGAAGTCAGCTTGTCCATGACTGCCTGGAAACTTTCCTGACATCTGTCTGTCCAATCGAACTTAATGCCCTTGTGAAGCAGATTAGTCAGGGGCTTGGCGATCTTGGAGAAGTTCTCGACAAAGCGTCGACAATAGCTGGCTAGTCCGAGAAAGCTTCTAACTTGCTTGACAGTCTTCGGAGGGGTCCAGTCAAGAATAGCCTGAATGCGCTCTGGGTTGACGACAATACCATCCTTGGAGATAAGATGACCAAGGTAGGTGACTTCGGGTAGCCAGAAGTCACACTTGGAATACTTGGCATAAAGTTGCTGCTCTCAAAGCTTTTCCAGAACAAGTCGAAGATGTTCAACATGTTGTTCTTTGTTATTCAAATATACAAGAATATCATCCAGATAGACTACGACAAACTTGTCGAGGTAATCCATGAATATGTAGTTCATCAGACGAGAGAATGTAGCTGGAGCATTGGTTAAACTGAATGACATGACGGTGTACTCGTAAGAACCATAACGAGTCACGAATGCGGTCTTCGGAATATCCTCTTCACGAACACGGATCTGGTGGTAACCCAACCTCAAGTCGAGTTTAGATAATATCAATGAACCATCCAGTTGATCATACAGATCATTGATCCGAGGAAGGGGATATTTGTTTGGAATTGTAGCTTGGTTGATAGGACGATAGTCTTGGACCAAACGGTTCGTTCCATCCTTCTTCTTCACAAAGAGAGAAGGTGCTCCCCAAGCAGAGGAACTCGGACGAATGAAACCACTACAAAGAGATTTGTCAATTTCCTCCTTAAGTTCATGGAGTTCGTGAGGCAGCCTCTTGTAGGGTCGTTTGGCGATAGGAACGGTGCCTGGTTTCAAGTCGATGATGAACTCGACAGCCCTGGCCGGGGGTATTCCTGTGGTTCTTCTAGGAAGACATCGAGGAAGTCGCGAACAATTGGAATCTTTTCAATTCCCTCAAGAGGTGCTGCATTCAACGCATTCAAGGCATAAAGTCGTGCTTCAGCGTTTTAAACAATCTGAGCATGGTAGCTTACTATCTCATCGGAAGGATGTAGGAGATGAACGACTTTGGTGGCACAAATGATAGAGGCGGTATGTGCTTTCAACCATTCCATTCCCAGAATGAGGTCAATGTTGGAAGACTCCAGAATAATGGAAGATAAATGTTGTGGGGAATCCATATCTGACCCTTCTGCGCTGACGGGATCCCTGGTGTTCCTGAAGACCAGTCTCAACCTGAATAGCCATGTTCACCAAGGTGGCAAAGTCGGCAAAGTCATGAATGAGCAGTGCTAGCTTGATATCAGGGTGAAGTCCATCACGAAACTTCTCTTGCTTACGAGCATCAGTTGGATTGTCTTCTTCAGCATAACGTGACAAGTCCAGAAATTCCCGCTGATAAGCATCTACAGTCTTGTTGCCTTGGGTGAGGTTGCGGAAATCTCGCTTCTTCCTGTCCATGATTCCTTGAGGAATGAAGCGGGCACGAAAAGCAGCTTGGAAATCCGGCCAAGTGATGACCGTTCCAGTAGGCAGGGTACGCCTACGGCTGTCCCACCATTGAGCAACGGGACCCTTCAGAAAGAAAGATGCAAAGGTGACATAGCTAGTAGGGGCCACACTAGCAGATTCCATTTCATACTTGATGTCGCGGAGCCAGTCATCAGCATCAAGGGGTTGAGTTGAGATACGGTAGATAGTTGGGTTGAGGCGCAAGAAGTCTTGCAGAGTTACTGGGGTTGGCTGTTGATTCATGTTCGGACGAGGAAACTGAGCCATCATTCCTTCCATGAACTGGCGGTTTAGCTCAAATTGTTGCATCATTCCAGCAAAGAATTCGGGCGGCGGTGGATCGTTGGCACCAAGACCACGACCAGCAGTTCTAACCATCCTGCTAACATGTAACAGGGGTAGTTCAGTATCGAGCATTTGCAAATACAAGGATTATTCATGATGAAACAAGCATAATGAAAGAGGCACGATGGATACCACATAGTAGTCAACACGATAGTGTGTGTACTATTCAGAATACTATTCTAAGGAATAACTATGGCTTATCCAACTTTGGGGTGAATGTGGTCACGGGATCCTAATGTTAGAGTTAGTAAATTCGTTTAACCCGAATGGAAGAGAGATCAGAGTCCCAGAGTATAGACGAGGAATAAAAGATCCTAATACCACCCATATGGCGGCGTGGGCCCGTAAGCCACACAGCCATGTTAGTAAAAGTTTTTGTAGTGACTAGACTCAACTTCGGCCAAGGAGTTGGAAAGGGGGCTACCTACAGGCAGTCGACTCTGATACCAACTTGTGACGCCCTCGATTCAATTGTACACTAACCATACACGCAAATGTCTACGATTGAGATCAAGGACTCACGGGAAGATACCACAACACAACTCTAGACACAAATTAAAACAATACAAGCTTTATATTACAAGCCAGGGGCCTCGAGGGCTCGAATACATCAGCTCAAATACACAAGAGTCAGCGGAAGCAACAATATCTGAGTACAGACATAAGTTAAACAAGTCTGCCTTAAAAAGGCTAGCACAAAAGCATCTACGATCGAAAGGAAAGGCCTCCTACCTGGGAGCCTCCTAACTACTCCAAGTCGTCAGCGGATGTCACGTTGTAGTAGGCACCCTCGGGGTAGTAGTAATCATCAGTGGTGTCGTCTGGCTCCTGGGATCCGTCATCTGGTCAAAACAATCGGGTTTGGGGGAAAAAGAGGTAGCAAAGCAACCGTGAGTACTCATCCAAAGTACTCACAAGACTTACATCAGATCTAAACTAAGTATGCATCTGTATCAAACGAATGGGTTGTATCTATGGACTAAACTGCAGAATGCCAGAAGATAAGGGGAAAACCTAGCCTATCGAAGACTAGATTCTTCAAGCATCTTCAAGCATCTTGCAGCATATAGAAGAGTATAGATCAACATATTGTAAAGTAGTAGTAGTGTTATCAACCTCGGCCAGAGATCCTTTCTCGACTCCCTGCGAGAAAAGCAATCCCAGAGCCATACTATCCATTCTCATATCCATTTCTCATCTCAAGTATCCAGTTCTAGTTGTATCGATCGGGATACAACTCCAAGTGTCCGTTACCATAGGACAGGCTATCGATAGATGTTTTCTTACTTGCAGGGGTGCACCAACTTACCCACCACGCTAGATTAACTCTGGTCGGGCACACTTTCCTAGGTCATGCCCGGCCTCGGCCAAACAATACGCCGCAACCCGACCTAGGCTTAATAGAGAGGTCAGCACGCCGGACTAAACCTATTCCCCCAGGGGTCTTAGGCCATCGCCCCAGGAACACCTACACGTTGCGTGGGCGGCCGGTGAGCAAACCTAGCTACCTCCTTAAAAAGGCAGGTGCTTACTAGTCCAACCCGGCGCGCGCCGCTCAATCGCAGACATCTATTAAGCTTTGGCTGATGCATATGACGTAGAACACCCATATAATGCCCACGTGATGGTTAGTGCTATCAGGCCAGAGGCCCCTCGAATCAAATATCCAAACCGTTAGTGTGTTGGTAGTGCGGTCACGAGTAGAGACTCACAAAATATGTGACCCCGTTGCCCCGTCTCGAGTACTTGCGGCAAGGGCTAAGAATGCGCGGCCACGCCTCGTAAGTATCTCGCAGGCACCTTCCAGGTCAACCCGACTCCACATCACTTGCTATTAAGCTCACGCGGGTACCCCTTAGGGCCGACCCGTCTTTAGTAACATGGTTCAGTGTAAAGTCATAGTAACCATAGTAACTGTGTGTCTAACACCAAGGGGGGAATGTGAGGAATCACCCCCGGTGAATTCCACTCGATGTTATCATCAAGGTGAACATAAGAGGATCCACCCTCGAGGTTCACACTTAAGGGGTTGCACGACAGAGCCATAACGGAAGTGGTTAAGGAGGAAATCACCCTTGATGACCTCGACTGTATAGCTACACTACATATATCTCATCAGGAGTGATGTAAGAGGTTCCACCCTCGGCACTAGATGGTAACTCTATAGAGTCATACCACTAGGGGGGGTGATGTGTGGTGTCGGGGCCTGGACGTCGATCACGTTGATCGAGTCATCAAACATAAAGCAAGGCAACTGGGACAAGGTGGGGTCACTAATGGATCTCTAACCAGCCTATACTAAGCAGTTTAGGATAAGCAGGTAAGGTATGAAAGCAGGTAACAAAAACAGGCTATGCATCAGAGTAGGATCATACAGAAAGCAGTAGCAGTTCTAATGCAAGCATGAGAGGGAAATAAATGGGCGATATCGAAATGCTTAAGGAGGGTTTGCTTGCCTGGAAGCTCTGCTGAAAAAGAAGAAGTGTCGTTGACGTAGTCGATCAAAGGGGTGACACCGGTCTCGGGGTCTATCGGAGAGAAGAGGGGGAAGAAACAGTAAATACAGAGCAAACAAAAGCATCACTAAGAAATACATGACGATAGGAAGAGCTAGGGTTGTCCTAACGTAGTACTACACGTTGCAGACGGAGGGGATAAACATCCGAGGATGAATTCCTGGCGTTAGACGAATTCCGGACAGATGGAAGAGAGGGGACGGTTCCATGTTCAGCATGCTAGGGGCATGTGACGGGTGAATGGACCACGCATTCAGATTCGTGAGATTTTTCTGAGCAACTTTCATATAGAAAACATTTTCATCGGAGTTACGGTTTATTTTCTATGAATTTTCAAAGTTTTATAGTATTTTCTGGAATTAACTAATTAATAGAAAAGAAAATATGACATCAGCATGACGTGTTGATGACGTCAGCAGTCAACAGACTTGGTGACTAGGTCAAACCTGACCTCTGGGTCCAGTGGGACCCACATGTCAGCCTCTGTTAGCTTAACAGTGGATTAAACTAATCTAACCGGCTAATTACTGGGGTGGCCCCCTGGTGTCAGTGACTAACTAATGTCAGTGGCTGGGGCTGCCCAGTCAGCATGTTGACTTGGTCAACCCAGTCAACGGGGCCCCCAGGACCCACTGGTCAGTGACCCAGGGGCGGGGCCCATCGATCCACGTCAGCGTCGGCCCCGAAGAGAGCTCCGGCGACCAAATCCGTGGCGGCCTGTCGCCAGAGTCGTTTGGAAAATCTCCACAGGGGGTCGTTTCGCGTGTGGCTACTCGTGTTTGAACGGGCGCACGCTTGCGCGTCGAACTATGGGGGGGGGGCTTGGCTGGAAACGGCCGAAGACAGTGGTGGCGAGCGGCGGAGCGGACGCCGGAGTTCGTGCGTCGACGGAGTCAGCAACAGGGGCACGAACGGAGGCACGGGTGGGCTCTTTCGAATGTCGGGTCGACGCCGCGCCCAGTGGTGGAAACTGGCGACGCTGGGGGCCGGAGCTGGCCGGAGCAACGACGGGGAGCGGTAGTGGTGCTCGGGCCCCGTTTGAATCGCGTCGGGAGCGGCCTAGTGGAGCGGTTGGGGCTGCAACACGGTGATGTGCGTGCCCTGGTGGGCGCCACTGGCTCGCGCGCGGGGGGTGGGGGTGCGGGAGCATGCACGGCGCGCGGACGGCGGCCATGGCGGGCGGCGGAGGTCGGCAATGCGATGGAGCGGCTACGGCTAGGTAGAGGGACATGGGAGAGCGGGGAGAGGAGGGCGAGCTCACAGTGGAGCCGTAGGGAGTGGCAGCAAGCTCGGGGACGACACGAGGTAGCCGGAATCGAAGACGATGGCCGCGATGCACGAGGAAGAAGAAGAAGACGGGATAGCGATATAGTGGCTCCCGTCCCCAATGGCTTGCTGTAGAGGACGTAGTCAATGACGGAGGTGCTCGCGAACGCGTTGGCGAGGCGCGGCGTGGACGGTGGCCGCGTGGTCGACGGAGAATGACGGCGAGCTCTCGGGCAAGGTGGGGAAAAGAGAGAGGTGGGGCGCATGGGGCAAGTGGGGGCAGGGGAGAACGGACGAGGACACCGGGGGAGTGGGGGTGAGTGGAGGCGGGGATCAAGGAGGCGGGGAGGCGCGGGGCCTTATCGCCTCCCTCGTTGTCGACGGCGAGGCGGTTTGGTGGGGACACGTGGGAGGACCCCTGGTCGGCTGAACCGGGGAGGAAGAGAGCGACCGGGGAATGTGGGCCGCCTGGTCCGGATGGCCCAAGGCCCAGGGAGGGAGGGGCTTCCTCTTCTTCTTTTTCTCCTTGCTTTTCCTTTATCTTTTTCTTTTTAAAGCTTTTCTGTTTTAGCTATTTTAGGCCACCTAGGCATTTTGCAAAAATGTTGGTTCACCATCAATATTACCAGAAGAATATGTTCCACATGATGAACATTTTAGTTTTCATGTCTGAGCATTTTTGAATTTCACACATAAATTCAAATTGAATTCAACGGGATTTGAAATGGAATATTGATTAAAGTGACTAAGCACTGTTATAGCAAAATGATTAGCTTGATCTCTGGGATTACTGTAGCATCATTACACCAGGGTTGTTACAGACGCCAAACCAGTTATTGATCATCAACGACGGCTGAATCCTAAGATGAAAGAAGTGGTAAGAAAGGAAATATTAAAGCTCCTTGAGGCAGGTATAATTTATCCCGTTGCTGATAGTCAGTGGGTAAGTCCTGTCCATTGTGTCCCTAAGAAGGGAGGTATTACTGTTGTTCCTAATGATAAAGATGAATTGATTCTGCAAAGAATCATTACAGGTTATAGGATGGTAACCGATTTCGGCAAATTAAATAAGGCTACAAAAAAGATCATTACCCTTTTCCTTTTATTGATCAAATGCTATAAAGATTATCCAAACATACACATTTTTTCTTTCTAGATGGTTACTCTGGCTTCTCTCAAATACCTGTGTCAGGTGATGATCAATCAAAGACCACTTTTACTTGCCCTTTCGGTACTTTTGCTTATAGGCGTATGCCTTTTGGTTTATGTAATGCACCTGCTACCTTTCAAAGATGCATGATGGCTATATTCTCTGACTTTTGTGAAAGGATATGTGAGGTATTCATGGATGATTTCTCCGTTTATGGATCCTCTTTTGATGATTTCTTGAGCAACCTTGATCGAGTTTTACAGAGATGTGAAGAAACTAATCTTGTCTTGAATTGGGAGAAGTGCCACTTTATGGTTAATGAAGGTATTGTCTTGGGGCATAAAATTTCCGAAAGAGGTATTGAAGTTGACAAAGATAAAGTTGATGCTATTGAAAAGATGTCGTGTCCCAAGGACATCAAAGGTATAAGAAGTTTTCTGGGTAATGCCGGTTTTTATAGGAGGTTCATTAAGGACTTCTCAAAAATTTCTCGGCCTCTGACTAACCTATTACAAAAAGATATTCCTTTTGTCTTTGATGATAATTGTGGAGAAGCATTGGAAATACTTAAGAAAGCATTGATTTCTGCACCTATTGTTCAGCCACCTGATTGGAACTTACCCTTTGAAATTTTCTGTGATGCTAGTGATTATGCTGTAGGGGCTGTTCTAGGGCAAAGAGTTGATAAGAAATTAAATGTTATTCAATATGCTAGTAAAACTCTAGACAATGCGCAGAGAAATTATGCTACCACTGAAAAGGAATTTTTAGCAGTTGTTTTTGCTTGTGATAAGTTCAGAACTTATATTGTTGATTCTAAAGTAACTATTCACACCGATCATGCTGCTATTATATATCTTATGGAAAATAAAGATGCTAAACCAAGACTTATTAGATGGGTTCTCCTGCTACAAGAATTTGATTTGCATATTGTTGATAGAATGGGAGCTGAGAACCCCGTTGCGGACAACTTGTCTAGGTTAGAGAATGTTCTTGATGACCCACTACCTATTGATGATAGCTTTCCTGATGAACAATTAAATGTCATAAATGCTTCTCGAACTGCTCCATGGTATGCTGATTATGCTAATTATATTGTTGCTAAATTTATACCACCTAATTTCACATATCAGCAAAAGAAAAGGTTCTTCTATGATTTGAGACATTACTTTTGGGATGACCCACATCTTTATAAATAAGGAGTGGATGGTATTATTAGACGTTGTGTACCTTAGCATGAACAGGAACAGATCCTACGCAAGTGTCACTCCGAAGCCTATGGAGGACACCATGCTGGAGATAGAACTGCACATAAGGTATTGCAATCCGGTTTTTATTGGCCTACTCTCTTCAAGGATGCCCGTAAGTTTGTCTTGTCTTGCGATGAATGTCAAAGAATTGGTAATGTTAGTAGACATCACGAAATGCCTATGAATTATTCACTTGTTATTGAACCATTTGATGTTTGCGGCTTTGATTATATGGGACCTTTTCCTTCCTCTAATGGGTATACACATATTTTAGTTGCTGTTGATTACGTTACTAACTGGGTGGAAGCTGTTCCAACTAGTAGTGCTGATCACAACACCTCCATTAAGATGCTTAAAGAAGTTATTTTCCCGAGGTTTGGAGTCCCTAGATATTTAATGACTGATGGTGGTTCACACTTTATTCATGGTGCCTTTCGTAAAATACTTGCTAAGTATGATGTTAATCATAGAATGGCATCTCCTTATCACCCACGGTCTAGTGGTCAAGTAGAATTAAGTAACAGAGAGCTCAAATTAATTTTGCAAAAGACTATTGTCGGTGTCAAAACCGGCGGATGGTAACGGGAGGCAGGGAACACGATGTTTTACCCAGGTTTGGGCCCTCCTTATGGAGGTAAAACCCTACGTCCTGCTTCATTTATTCTTGATGATATGAGTATTACAAGAGTTGATCTACCACGAGATCGGAGAGGCTAAACCCTAGAAGCTGGCCTATGGTATGATTGTATGTTGTCCTACAGACTAAAACCCTCCGGTTTATATAGACACCGAAGAGGGTTAGTGTCGGTGTCAAAACCGGCGGATCTCGGGTAGGGGGTCCCGAACTGTGCGTCTAGGCCGGATGGTAACAGGAGGCAAGGGACATGAAGTTTTACCCAGGTTCGGGCCCTCTCGATGGAGGTAAAACCCTACGTCCTGCTTGATTAGTATTGAAGATATGGGTAGTACAAGAGTAGATCTACCACGAGATCGACGAGGCTAAACCCTAGAAGCTAGCCTATGGTATGATTGTTGATGTATATGTTGTCCTACGGACTAAAACCCTCCGGTTTATATAGACACCAGATAGGGTTAGGGTTACATAGAGTCGGTTACAATGGTAGGAGATCTGCATATCCGTATCGCCAAGCTTGCCTTCCACGCCAAGGAAAGTCCCTCCCGGACACGGGACGGAGTCTTCAATCTTGTATCTTCATAGTCCAGGAGTCCGGCTGAAGGTATAGTCCGGCCATCCAGACACCCCCTAATCCAGGACTCCCTCAGTAGCCCCTAAACCAGGCTTCAATGACGACGAGTCCGGCGCGCATATTGTCTTCGGCATTGCAAGGCGGGTTCCTCCTCCAAGTACTTCATAGAAGATTTTGAACACAAAGATAGTGTCCGGCTCTACAAAATAAGTTTCCACATATTGCCATAGAGAGAATAATATTTACACAAATCTAATCTGCTGACGTATTCCGTAGTGTGACATCACACCACGGCCAAGCTTTTATTCGAACCATTTTACTGTCCCATCTCAGCGCGTTATGCGAGGCGGTTCCCTTGGCACGTCTTGTTAAAGCAGAGATCGTGTCCCCTTATTCCGGGATTCTCATCAATACAGGCGTGGGTAACCCAACCGCGCCATTGATTACGGCGCTTGGGAGATAAGCGAGTTTTACCAGGCTGGTGGGGACACGTAGTCGCATCCACCCATATAAGGGGATAAGGATCCACCTTTTCACCTACGCCTTCTTCCTCCTTTGCCTATCCATCTTCGCGCACTCGAGCTCCAGCGCCCAAGTCCGCACTCCCCACCTCAACCTTCTCCAGTCATGTCCGGAGCGGGAGGCAAGTGGATGGTCTCCTCCGTTACGGAGGGACACATCAAAAGACTAAGGAAGGCCGGATACTTGTCCAACGACATTGCGCACCGGCTTCCCGAAGAGGGGCATGTCATCCCTACCCCTAGGCCCCATGAGAGGGTGGTGTTCCTCCCCCATTTCCTCTGCGGACTGGGTTTCCCTCTCCATCCATTTGTCCGGGGGCTCATGTTCTACTATGGTCTGGATTTCCACGATCTGGCCCCGAATTTTGTCCTCAACATCTCGGCGTTTATCATCGTGTGCGAGTCTTTCCTCCGCATCCGCCCCCATTTCGGCCTATGGCTCAAGACTTTCAACGTCAAGCCGAAGGTGGTGCGCGGCAACCAGGCGGAGTGCGGAGGCGCCATGGTGGGCAAGATGGCCAACGTCCTATGGCTCGAGGGCTCCTTTGTGGAGACCCTAAAGGGGTGGCAATCGGGGTGGTTTTACATCACCGAGCCGCGCGACCCTAAGTGGGTCGCAGCCCCCGAGTTCCGGTCCGGACCCCCAACGCGGCTCACGTCCTGGAAAGAGACGGGCCTGTCGTGGGGCAGCAAAAAGGAGGTGACCGGACTGCAAACATGCATCCAATCCCTGGTGAACAAGCAGCTCAGGCTCGTCAACGTAGTCCAGGTTATGCTCATACGCCTGAGCCTCCCGTGTCAACAACGGGCCTTCCATCTGTGGGAGTTCAATCCGGCGCAGCACCGAACTCTGAGCAGGCTCTTTGACACGACGTATGAAGATGCCTGGAAGGTGCTTTTCAAGGGCGCCGAGGCTCCCGCATCCGCTACCGAGGATCGCGGATTCAGCGCGCAGCGTCACGCTAGCGCGGTAAGTTTTTTGTACCTTTTACAGGGCACTAGTTTTTCATAGTTTAACTCTGTGCGGGATTTAAGCTCCCTTACCTTTGACAGGATTGGCAGGCGAAGTCCGGACAGATCAACTGTCCGGCTCCTTTGCCCGAAGGCCCAGCGGACGCTCGCTTGGCGAGGCTGCTGGTTCCGGCACCCTATGTGGTGCTGGAAAAGAAGGTCAAGAAGAAGGCCACGGGGAATCGAAAGAGTGCCCGACGCCCATAGGTGTCGGATTCATCATCTAACGAATCCAAGACGCACTCCTCCCACGAAGACGAGGTGGAGGAAGAAGAGTCCTCTTCCCCTCCAGCGGGGGAATGGAAGAAAAGTAAGGCCGCCCCAACGGGGGAGGCCGAAGGGTCCAAGAAGGGGAGAACCCTTCCTCCGGACTGCTCCATCGACGCCGACGACGGCGAAGAGGAGTGGCCGCCCAGGGCCAAGCTCCTGGCGAAATCGTAAGTATCCGGATACCAGAGTAATTCATAGTATTCGTTTATTGCATAGCTTTCCCTCACGTCGAATATGTTTATGCAGGCCACCCAAAGACCAGCTCGACGCATCGTCGAGCGGCTCACTCGACTCGTCGGATGTGAACTCGCTTCCGACGGCTTCCTCCCCCCGCCCTACGGACGACACGGAAGTGTGGTCCCAACAGGTTCCAAGCCGGGAGGAGGTGGTCCTGGAGGCGCCGCAAGGAGACCTCCCGGACTCCAGGAGCAAAGGGGATGAAACCCCCCAGGGCTCCAAGTCCGGCTCTAGGCCGGACACTGCTCCGGAACCTTCAAAGGTTCCAGAGTCCGGCGGGTGACCTCCTTCCAAGAGGAGCCAGCCCACTGTGTCGATGGCCCCCGTCCAACCGGAGGCGCCGGACAATATGTTGGAGGCGCTCCAAGGCGCCTCCATCGACAAGGAGCACCGTGCCATTATGAGTGCAGTGATCCAGAAGGTTCAGTCCGCCAAGAGCGGACTGACTGAAGCTTGTACTAGCCTTTTGACAGGCTTTGAGGTAAGTAAAGAATGTGTAAATAATATTACCGCATAGACAGTAGCCCCTGTTGCTCTGTTTGGCGTTTGGGAAGAAAAGCCGAGTAGAGGATCAAATAAAATTCACAGGAGTCTAACAAAAAGGAGTCAATATGCGTATGCAGGATTCTCTGCTTGCGTCCGCCGCACTGACTGCGGAAGTGGACACGCTAAAGCAGAACCTCGAGCGGTCCGAGCAAGAGCTCTGTCGTGCCAAGAAGCAGCTCGAGGACAATGAAGGTAAGAAATACCTTGTTTAAATATATATATATATATATTTAAAAGGTGCAATTGCAAAAAATGACAGGATTATCGTGGCTATTGTAGGGGCCATGTCTGAGGTGGCGACCCTTAAGCAAGCGCTGGACGAGGCCGAGAAGAGGACGGCCACGGAGCGCATCGAGCGGGAGAAGTGTGAAGCCGAGGTTGGCAAGGTGCGGCAAGAGCTCCAGGCTCTCATGGAAAAACATGAGAGTTTGGAGCTTTACTCAAAGACGCGAGCGTCCGAGCTCGCGGTGGCTATTGAAAATGCCAAGTCTGCCAAGGCCGAATCCTAGAAGACCCTCTAGGAGTTGGATGAGGTGAAGAAGATAGCGGCGGGTAAGGCATTCTTTTTGAAAAGGAAACACATAAACGTGAGTTACTTGTTACTTACCCGAATCCGGAGCTCTCCAGGAGCGTTCGCAGATCTTCCCTGGAGTGTGTTCGATGCCGCTGCATTCTATCGAGCCGAGGAGGGCAGCTCGATGGAGAAGGTGTTCTGGTCTCAGTACGCCGAGGCCGGACACCCCGTGCCCCTGAGCGACCAGCTGAAGCAACTAGTCGAGCTCCACAAGGCGGCCGAACAGGTCATGAAGGGCCTCATTGTTCGGTTGTGGCCTGGAGGGGCTCTGCCTGGGAGCTATATTGGGCTGGTGCAGCGGCTGGTGGAGGCCTGATCAAGGCTCGAAGTCATCAAGCGCTCCGTCTGCATTGAGGGTGCCCGTAGGGCCCTTGCCCGTGCTAAGGTGCACTGGGGCAAGCTGGATGCTGAGAAGCTTGTGATGGACGGGCCACCGCCGGGGAAAGAGCATCGCAAGCCCGAGAATTACTATAAGGATGTTTTGAAGGGTGCCTGCCTTGTGGCGGATGAATGTTCTAGGGATGTAATTTTTGAGTGAAACTTGCTTGTTTTGTCCTGTGCGCTGAAAACTTGTTTATATGCGCTAAGCAATGCTGTTAGAATTTAAAATATTACCTTCTGTGCGGCTATTTATCAATTCTGAGAGATGGCGAGTCGTCGGCTTCTGCCCCCGTGCCGCTAGTGCTGGGGTCTTCGGGGATAAATCTGAGTGCTCTTTTTCCCATGTTTGGGTCCTTCGAGGGAGGCGCTCAGCCCAACGAACAAGGCAATCGGACTATAATGCATGAACACTCTCACTTAGCCATAGAATTCTATAATTTTAAATTTCGGCGAAGCCCCTGGTATTCGGAAGACCGAGTTCGGGGCGCTATCCATGCCTTGGCTGGACAGAGCCGGCTCCTCGCCCTAAGCGGCATAAGTCTTTAGGGTCTCAAAAAAACCTCTCGAACAGCGACCAGCTCGCGCTTCATCATGACAGTCAGTTTTAGCTTTCTCCACTGAGGTGCTCGACCCAGCTCAACTGGGGCACAATCGCAGTGGTTCTCCGGTGCTACCTTAGACGATATAGCGGAATGTAAGGCACCAAAACATAGGAGCCGGGCAAACCCAACTATTGACCCAAGACAAGATTCAGAGCTGATGCATATAATGCTATAAGTTCAGGGTGTCGCACTTGTTAAAGTGTTCGGACTTCTCACACCATATTGAGGGGTACTAAAGCCCCTGGCGTATTTTGGCCGTACCAACGTGTACGGGTGCAACATGTCATTAAGGAACATATATAAAGAAAAAAGGTAATGCAAAAATAGACGAAAGCTATGCATTGTTTATTAAAAAGGGCTACGATCAATGCAGAACGATACAAATAATGCGATAAGTGGAAGGTTGGACTAGTTAACATGTCCATTCCAGGGGCAAGCTGCGGAATATTATGCGGAACAGGTATACTGCTCGTGATAGAGACCACCTAGGAGTTCCGTACTGCGGCGTGGCTTGTCTGCTTCCCTGCTTCTTGCATCGTTTGTGCGGAAATTGAACTACCGAACAGGCCTTCCGAAGGATGGAGTCCTGAAAGTAAGAGAAAATTAAAAAATCGGCAGCCCCTGGTACGGTTTAAGCCATGTTTTGGCGTGCCGTGATGGTGCCCCTCCCCCTGTGCCCATGGTATCTCTAGAGCGAAGTTATGTACGTGAAGTACCGGCGTCGCCTTTTTGCGAGGGTTGGGGTTGGGGCCGCATTGCCACGCCTGCTCGGATCGTGCCAGGCGGTCTTGTTGTAGGTTACTCCGGGTGCGCTTGACGGTGTCCGGTCGTTTAGTGGCCGGACTGGAGAACTGCCTGGAGAGGCTGCTTTGAACTTCCGCTGCAAGGGCCGCCGTGTGCTCTTCCATTCGGAGGGAGCGTTCGGTGTTTCCATTGGCCGTAATTACTCCTCGAGGGCCTGGCATCTTGAGCTTAAGGTATGCGTAATGCGGTACCGCATTGAACTTAGCGAATGCGGTTTGCCCGAGCAGTGTGTGGTAGCCCTGCGAGACGGGACTATGTCGAAGATTAACTCCTCGCTTCAGAAATTATCCGGAGATCCGAAGACCACTTCAAGTGTGACTGAGCCTGTACAGTTGGCCTCTACACCTGGTATTATGCCTTTAAAGGTCGTTTTGGTGGGCTTAATCCTGGAGGGATCTATGCTCATTTTCCGCACTGTATCCTGGTAAAGCAGGTTCAGGCTGCTGCCGCCATCCATAAGGACTCTAGTGAGATGAAATCCGTCAATAATTGGGTCTAGGACCAATGCGGCGAATCCTCCATGACGGATGCTAGTGGGATGGTCCCTTCGATCAAAGGTGATCGGGAAGGAGGACCATGGGTTGAACTTTGGGGCGACTGGCTCTACCGCGTATACGTCCCTTAACGCGCGCTTCCGCTCCCTTTTGGGGACGTGGGTTGCGTATATCATGTTCACCGTCCGCACTTGTGGGGGAAAACCCTTCTGTCCACTGTTGTTCGGCGGCCGGGGCTCCTCATCGTCATCGCTATGCAGCCGCTTGTCTTGGTTTTTGGCGTTTAACTTTCCTGCCTGCTTGAACACCCAACAATCCCTGTTGGTGTGATTGGCCGGCTTTTTGGGGGTGCCATGTATCTGGCACAAGCGGTCGAGTATTCGGTCCAAACTGGACGGGCCCCTAGGATTCCTTTTGAATGGCTTTTTCCGCTGACCGGATTTAGAGCCTCTGAATCCGGCATTAACTGCCATATCCTCAGCATTGTCGCTGTTAATGCGGCGCTTCTGCTTGTTGCGACGCGACCTGCCACTACTGTCCCTGGTGTTTGAATTACCAGGGTTCTTGGTCATATTGTTGCTACGAGCAAGCCAGCTGTCTTCTCCCGCGCAAAAGCGGGTCATGATTGTCGTGAGTGCTGTCATAGATTTCGGCTTTTCCTGACCAAGGTGCCGGGCCAGCCACTCGTCACGGATATTGTGCTTGAAGGCTGCTAGGGCCTCAGCGTCCGAACAGTCGACTATTTGATTTTTCTTTGTTAGGAACCGTGTTCAGAATTGCCTGGCCGATTCCTCTGGCTGCTGAATTACGTGACTTAGGTCATCGACATCTGGGGGTCGCACGTAAGTGCCGTGGAAATTGTCGAGGAATGCGGCTTCCAGGTCCTCCCAACAACTGATTGATCCTGTTGGCAAGCTGTTAAGCCAATGCCGAGCTCGTCCCTTAAGCTTGAGTGGGAGGTATTTGATGGCGTGGAAATCATCGCCGTGGGCCATGTGGATATGAAGGAGATAATCCTCGATCCATACCGCAGGATTTGCTGTGCCATCATATGATTCGATGTTTACGGGCTTGAAACCCTCGGGGATTTGATGGTCCATTATTTCGTTTGTAAAGCAGAGTGGGTGTGCGGTGCCTCTGTACTGGGCTATATCATGACGTAGCTCCAGTGAGCCTTGTCTACTGTGTTTGGCCCTGCCGAATTTGTGGCCGGCGTGACGGTTGCCGTCTCGAGCCGTGGGGCGCCCACGCGATCCGTAGATTGATCTTGTTTGCCTTGCCTTGTCCTCCAACATGTCTCGTAAGTCCGGCGCATATTCCCGTGCCTTGGTACGGGGTGCGGCTTGAGTGGAGGGCCTAGAGGCCTCTCTGTCGCGGCCACGAGGTGGTCGGTCAGCCGCATCAAGTGCTTCCTCCTCTAATCGGGGTAGCAACCTGCGCTTTGGGTAGCTCTTGGAGGGGCGTTCGAGTTTATGCTCTTCGGCCGCAAGGACTTCAGTCCATCTGTTGACTAGAAAATCTTGATCAGCTCTAAGCTGTTGCTCTTTTTTCTTGAGGCTTCTTGCCATG
Source organism: Triticum urartu (assembly GCF_056163025.1). NCBI lineage: Eukaryota > Viridiplantae > Streptophyta > Magnoliopsida > Poales > Poaceae > Triticum > Triticum urartu. The sequence continues at coordinate 212,125,509 of NC_141875.1, forward strand.
GCCATAAGCCTGCGTTGAAAACGCTCTTGCTCGACGGGATCTTCTGGCACGTCGAATTCGTCGTCGTCGAGGCTTGCCTCGTCTTCGGAGGGAGGCATATAATTATTGTCCTCGACCTCTCTGTCTGCAGCTCTCTCATGAGGGCTGGTTTCTCCATCCTCCTGTGCTAAATCTTGCTGGAGGGGGTTTTCTTTGGCGCTTTCCGGAGTATTATTATCTCCCGTGCTGGAATCTCCGTGTTTGGTTTGGCGGGATTTTGAGCGGTGCCGCTGACGCCGGCGCTTAGGCTGTTTCTTGGAGGGGTCATCCTCCGCTGTTCCATCGCCATCTCCCTCTTTTGGGGTGTCCACCATGTATATGTCATACGACGAGGTGGCTTTCCAGGGCCTTGTAGGGGCTGGTTCCTCATCATCTCCTTCATCGGCGTCCATACCGTCGATGTCTTCGGAGTCGAAGTCGAGCATGTCGGTTAAGTCGTCGACAGTGGCTACAAAGTGGGTGGTGGGTGGGCTTTGAATTTCTTCATCGTCCGTACCCCAACCTTGCTGACCATAGTCCGGCCAGGGCTCTCCTGATAAAGAGAAAGACTTCAATGACTTCAGGATATCGCCGAGAGGTGAGTGCTGAAAGATGTCCGCGGCAGTGAACTCCATGATCGGCGCCCAATCGGATTCGATCGACAGGGGCGCGGAGGGTTCGGAGTCCGGAGAGGAGTCCGGCTCCCTGGAGTCACGAGTCTCGCAGAGTACGGGGCTGGTGTTCGGCTCAATCGCCGTTAGGGTCACAGCCCCCGAGGTGGCGTCCAACCGCCCATCCTCGATCGGCGCAGCCGGCTCCGAATTAGGGGTCGGAGCTGACGCGGGTGCGGCCTCCAGGGCACTGTTTGGCGGCAGAGCTAAATCATGCTCATCATGACAGAGCGGCGCGCTCGGCAGTGGCTCGAATCTGTCAAAGATCAAGTCTCAGCGGATGTCAGCCGTGTAGTTTAAACTTCCAAATCTGACCTGATGGCCAGGGGCGTAGCTTTCGATCTGCTCCAGACGGCCGAGCGAATTGGCCCACAGTGTGAAGCCACCGAAGACGAAGATCTGTCCGGGGAGGAAGGTCTCACCCTGGACTGCATCGCTATTGATGATCGCAGGAGCCATCGAGCCTGACGGCGATGACACAGAGGAACTCTCAATGAAAGCACCAATGTCGGTGTCAAAACCGGCGGATCTCGGGTAGGGGGTTCCGAACTGTGCGTCTAGGCCGGATGGTAATAGGAGGCAACGGACACGAAGTTTTACCCAGGTTCGGGCCCTCTCGATGGAGGTAAAACCCTACGTCCTGCTTGATTAATATTGAAGATATGGGTAGTACAAGAGTAGATCTACCATGAGATCGAGGAGGCTAAACCCTAGAAGCTAGCCTATGGTATGATTGTTGATGCATATGTTGTCCTACGGACTAAAACCCTCCGATTTATATAGACACCTTATAGGGTTAGGGTTACATAGAGTCGGTTACAATGGTAGGAATCTGCATATCCGTATCGCCAAGCTTGCCTTCCACGCCAAGGAAAGTCCCTCCCGGACACGGGACGAAGTCTTCAATCTTGTATCTTCATAGTCCAGGAGTCCGGCTGAAGGTATAGTCCGGCCATCCGCACACCCCCTAATCCAGGACTCCCTCAGTTAGGGTTACACAAGGTCGGTTACAAAGTAGGAGATATCCATATCCGTACTGCCTAGCATGCCTTCCATGCCAAGTAGAGTCCCATCCAGACACGAGACGAAGTCTTCAATCTTGTATCTTCATAGTCCAACAGTCCGGCCAAAGGATATAGTCCGGCTGTCCGGAGACCCCCTAATCCAGGACTCCCTCAGTAGCCCCTGGACCAGGCTTCAATGACGATGAGTCCGGCGTGCAGTATTGTTTTCGGCATTGCAAGGCGGGTTCCTCCTCCGAATACACCAAGGAAGAATTTGAATACAAGGATAGTGTACGACCCTGCAAAATAATTTCCACATACCACCGTAGAGAGAATAATATTTCCACAAATCTAATCTGCTGACTTGTTTTGGCAACATGACATTAAGCCATGGCCCGGTGATTATTCAAACCGTTTCCTTTGACTAGCCCCGCACATAACGCGAGGCAGTTTTTTGACACGCCTTGTCAAAGCAGAGATCGCGTCCCCCTTATTACGGGATTCTCATCAATACAGGCGTGGGTAACCCAACCGCACCATCGATTACGGCGCTTGGGGGATAAGCGAGTTTTACCAGGCTAGTGGGGGCGCATAGTTTCGGCCGCCCTTATAAAGGGACAAGGTTTAACCCTTTTTCTACCCACGCCTTCTTCCTCCTTGACCATCCACTCTTGCGCACTCGAGCTCCAACGCCCAAGCCCACATCCTTCCCCCCAACCTTCTCCAATCATGTCTGGAGCGGGAGGCAAATGGATGGCTTCCTCCGTTACGGAGGGACACATCAAGAAGCTGCGCGGAGCCGGATACTTGGCCGCGAATATCGTGCATCGGCTGCCCGCTGCGGGGCAGATCGTTCCTACCCCTGAACCTCACGAGAGGGTAGTCTTCCTCCACCACTTCCTCCGCGGACTGGGGTTTCCCCTCCATCCATTCGTCCGTGGTCTCAGGTTCTACTACGGGCTGCACTTCCATGATCTGGCCCCAAACTTTGTCCTCAACATTTTGGCGTTCATCGTCATGTGTGAGGCTTTCCTCCGCATCCGGCGCCACTTCGGCATGTGGTTAAAGACCTTCAATATCAAGCCGAAGGTGGTGGGAGGCCAACAAGTAGAATGCGGCGGAGCCATGGTGGGCAAGATGCCCAACATTATTTGGCTTGAAGGCTCCTTCGTGGAGACCATAAAGGGGTGACAATCGGCGTGGTTATACATCACCGAGCCGCGTGACGCCAAATGGGTGGCTGCCCCTGAGTTTCGATCTGGATTCCCTACATGACTCACTTCCTGGAAAGAGAAGGGCTTGTCGTGGGGTTCATTGGTGGAGCTGGATGGACTCCAAAAATGTATCCGGAGCATGGCAAGGAAGAAGCTCAAGGTTGTCAACATAGTCCAAGTCATGCTCATCCGCCGGATCCTCCCGTGTCAACAACGGGATTTTAACTTGTGGGAGTTTGACCTGGCCCAGCACCAGACTCTGAGCGAGCTAATCGATACGACGAACAAGGACGTCTAGAGGGTGCTGTTCAAGGGCGACGTGGTCCCTCCCTCTCTCGCCGAGGACCGCGGGCTAAGCGCAAAGCGCCTAGCGCGTTCGGTGAGTTCTATACATCCAGCAGCATATTTATTTCCCCTAGCTTAATCATGTGTGGGGTCTGAGCTCCATACCTTTGACAGGACTGGGTGGAGACGTCGGGGTAGATTAACTGTCCGGCCCCTCTGCCCGAAGACACTTCGGACGCTCTCCTGACAGAGATGCTGACTCCGGCTCCTTACAAGGTGCCGGAGAAGACCAAAAAGGCCAAGGGAACCCGAAAGAGTTCCCGGCGCCAGGTGATATCGGACTTATCGTCCGATAACTCTGCGATGCACTCCTTCCCCGAAGACGAGGAGGGAGATGAAGATGCTCCCCCTCCAGTCGGGGGAGACAAGAAAAGGAAGGCCGCCCTAACCGGGGGGCTGAAGGATCCAAGAAGGGAAGGACTCTCCTTCCGGACTACTCGACCACCACCGCCGAAGGCGAAGACGAGTGGCTTCTCGAGGCCAAGCCCCTGGTGAAGTCGTAAGTATTCGGATGCCAGAGTAACTCATAGCATACCTTTGTCGCACTGCCTCTCCTAACGCCAAATTATGACTATGCAGACCGCCACGAGCCCGTATCGACGTATCATCGGATGGCTCCCTGGGCTCGTCGGATATGGATAGCGATCCACTTCCGACTACCACCTCCCCTTGCCCTACGGACAACGCCGAGGTATTGTCTCAAGAGGCACCAGGTCGAGGGGAGACAGTCCGGGAGGCGCCTCAAGGTGACCTTCCGGACTCCGAGAGCAGAGGGAACAAGGCCCCCGAGGGCTCCGAGTTCAACCCTCAGCCGAACACCACGCCGGAACCTCCAGTGGTTCCGAACTCGGGCAGGCGGCCTCCTTCCAAGAGGGGCAAGATGCCTGCGCCGGTGACCTCTGTCCATCCAGAGGCACAGGACAATCTGCTGGGAGCTCTTCGCAGCGCTTCCATCGACGAGGAGCACCGCACAATTATGAGTGCGGTGGTCCAGAAGGTTCAGTCCGCCAAGAGCAGACTGACTGAAGCCTGTGCCAGCCTTCTAACAGGCTTTGAGGTAAGTTTTTGAAGTATGGGAAAAATATTACCGCATAGACAGTAGCCCCTGATGCTCTGTTCGGTGTTCACAAAGAAAAGCCGAACAGAGGATCAAACAATATCGCAGGAGTCTAATATAAGTATGTCAATATGCGTGTGCAGGCTTCGCTGCTGGCATCTGTTGCACTGACTGCGGAGGTCGCCACACTGAAGCAGGACCTTAAAGGGTCCAAGGACGAGCTCGGCCTTACCAAGAGGCAGCTCGAGGAGAACAAAGGTAAGTAGTACCTATTCTATGGATATGTATAAAAGAATGCGATTGCAAAATGACAGGATCATCATAAATTTTCCAGGGCCACGACCGAGGTGGTGACCCTGAAGCAAGCGCTATCCGAGGCCGAAAACAAAGCGGCCAAGGAGCACACCGAGCGGGAAAGGCATAAGGCTCGGGTGGGCGAGGTGCAACAAGAGCTCCACGCTCTCGTGGCAAAGCACGAGGCGTTGGAGCTTGACTTGAAGACGCGAGAGTCTGAGCTTGCCGCGGCCCTCGAGAGCGCAAAGAGTGCCAAGGCCGAAGCCCAAAAGGCCCTCCAGGAGATTGATGCGATGAAGAAGATAGCGGCGGGTAAGGCATTCTCTATGCAAAGCAAGCATGTGAAAGTAAATTACTTGTTACTTACCCGAATCCGGAGCTCTCCAGGAGCATTCGCAGATTTGCCCCGCAGCGTGTCGGATGCCGCAACGTTGTACCAGGCCGAGGAGGGAAGCTCAACGGAGAAGCTGTTCTGGTCTCAGTATACTGGGACCGAACACCCGATGCCTCTGAGCGACCAGCTGAAGCAACTGGTCGAGCTGCACAAGGCGGCCGAACATGCCATGAAGGGCTTTATAGTCCGGATGTGGCCTGGCGACGCCCTTCCCAACAGCTGCTTCAGCCTGGTGAGGTGGCTTGTAGATGCCTGCCCACGGCTGGAAGTCATCAAGCAGTCCGTCTGCATCGAAGGTGCACGCTGGGCTTTCTTCCGTGTCAAGGTGCAATGGGCCAAGCTGGACGCCGTGAAGCTGATTAAGGAAGGGCCGCCGGAGGGCAAGGAGCATCGCCACCCCGATATGTACTATGAGGGAGTCGTGAAGGGTGCTCGTCTTGTAGCGGACGAGTGTATGAAAGATATAATATTCGAGTGAACTCGCTCATGTAATCCTGTAGTTATGAAAACTTGTTCATATGCGCTATGCAACGATTGTTTGAATTTAAAATATTACCTTATGTTCAGCTGTTTATCAAATCTGAGAGATGGCTAGTCGTCGGCTTCTGCCTCCACACCACGAGTGCTGGGGTGTTCGGGATAAACCTGAGCACTCTTGTTCCCATTGTTGGGTCCTTCGAGGGAGGTGCTCAGCACAACGAACAAGGCAATCGGACTATAATGCGTTACCACTCTCACTTAGCCATAGAATTCTATAATTTTAAATTTCGGCGAAGCCCCTAGTATTCGGAAGGCCGAATTCGGGGCGCGATACACGCCTTAAGCCGGACAGGGCCGACTCCTCGCTCTAAGCGGCATAAGTCTTTAAGGACTCGAAAACCTCTCGAACAGCGACCAGTCTCTCGCCTTATCATGACCGTCAGTTTTAGATTTCTCTACTGAGGTGCTTAGCCCAGCGGAACCGGGGCACAATCGCAGTAGTTCTCCCAGTGCTACCTTAGCCAATATAGCGGAACGTAAGGTACCAAAACATGGGAGTCGGGCAAACCCAACTATTGACCAAAGACATGATTCGGAGCTGATGCATATAATGCTATAAGTTTGGGGTGCCGTACTTCTGAAAGTGTTCGGACTTCTCACACCATATTGTGGGGTACTTAAGCCCCTAGTGTATTGGCCGTACCAAAGTGTACGGTTGCTGGATGTCATGAATGAACATATATATATATATAAAGAAGAATGCAATAATAGTCTTAATGCTATGCATTGTTTATTCAAAAAGGTGCGTTAAAGCAGAATGATACATGCAGTGCAATAAGCAAAAAAAAGTAGGACTATGTCCCTTCCAAGGGCAAGCTGAGGAATAGTATTAAAGAAAATATTTCACTCGTTATCGTAATCCACCTGGGAGTTCCGTGGTGTGATGCAGCTTTCTGCCTCCTTGGTTGCTGCATCATGTGTTCGGCAATCATGCTGCCAGACAGGGTTTCCAGAGATTAAGGTCCTGAAAGACAAAAATAACAACGCGGGAAGCCCCTAGTGCGGTTTAAGCCGCGTATTGGGGCGTGCCGTAGTTGTGCCCCCCTCACCACCGGTGCCCATGGTATTTTTAATGCGTACTTATGTACGCGTGGCTCGAATTTCGCCGTTTGGCTGGGGCCGGGGTGGGGGCCGCATTGCTACACGAGCTCGGGACATGCCAGGCGTTCCAATTGCCGATTACTCCGGGCGCGCTTGAAGTTGTCCGGGTCCTTAATCGCCGAACTAGTGGATTGCCTTAAGAGGCTTTTGCTGCAAGGGCCGTAGTGTGCTCCTCCGTGTGGAGAGAGTGCTCTGTGTTTCCATTGAATGTGATGACCCCCCGAGGTCCTGGCATCTTTAGCTTGAGGTATGCATAATGTGGTACCACATTCAATCTTGAAAATGCGGTTCGCCCAAGCAGTGCATGATAACCACTGCGGAACGGGACTATATCGAAGATTAACTCTTCGCTTCGGAAGTTATCCGAGGATCCGAAGACCACTTCCAGTGTGACTGAGCCTGTGCAATGGGCCTCTACACCTGGTATGACGCCTTTAAAGGTCGTTTTTGTGGGTTTGATCCTTGAGGGATCTATGCCCATTTTGCACACTATGTCCTGATAAAGTAGGTTCATGCTGCTGCCGCCATCCATAAGGACTCGAGTGAGGTGAAATCCGGCAATGATTGGGTCTAGGACCAGTGCGGCGAATCCTCCATGACGGATACTAGTGGGGTGGTCCCTGTGATCAAAGGTGATCGGACAGGAGGACCATGGGTTGAACTTTGGGGCGACTGGCTCCAACGCATATATGTCCCTGAGCGCACACTTCCGCTCCCTCTGGGGGATGTGAGTTGTGTATATCATGTTCACCGTTCGCACTTGTGGGGGGAACCTCTTCTTTCCTCCGGTGTTCGGCTGCCGGGGCTCTTCCTCGTCATCGCTATGTGGCCCCTTATCTTTGTTTTCGGCATTTAACTTGTCGGCCTGCTTGAATACCCAACAATCCCTATTGGTGTGGTTGGCTGGCTTGTCGGGGGTGCCGTGTATTTGACACGAGCGATCGAGTATGCGGTCCAAACTGGACGGGCCCGGAGTGCTTCTTTTAAATGGCTTTTTCCGCTGACCGGGTTTAGAGCCTTTGAATCTGGCACTGACTGTTGTATCCTCGGTATTGTCGCTGTTAATGTGGCGCTTATGTTTGTTGCGACGTGACCTACCATTGTCGTCCTTGGTATCCGAAGTACCACGGTTCTTTGATATGTTATTACTGGGATCCAGCCAGCTGTCTTCTCCGACAGAAAAGCGGGTCATGAGTGCCGTGAGGGCTGCCATAGATTTCGGCTTTTCCTGACCAAGGTGTCGGGCTAGCCACTCGTCGCGGATGTTGTGTTTAAAAGCTTCTAGGGCCTCTGCATCCGGACAATCGATGATTTGATTTTTCTTTGTTAGGAACCGTGTCCAGAATTGCCTGGCCGATTCCTCTGGCTGCTGAATTATATGGCTTAGGTCATCGGCGTTTGGTGGTCGCACTTAGGTGCCCTAAAAGTTGTCGAGGAATGCGGCTTCCAGATCTTCCCAACAGCCAATGGACTATGCTGGCAAGCTGTTGAGCCAATGCCGAGCTGGTCCTTTAAGTTTGAGTGGGAGGTATTTGATTGCGTGTAGGTCATCACCATAGGCCATGTGGATGTGCAGGAGGAAATCCTCGATCCATACCGCAGGATCTGTCGTGCCGTCATATGATTCTGTGTTTACGGGTTTGAAACCCTCTAGGATTTGATGATCCATTACTTCATATGTGAAGCATAAGGGGTGTGCGGCACCTCTGTACTGGGCTATATCGCGACGCAGCTCCAACGAGTCTTGCCCGCTGTGTTAGAGCTAAATCGTAGTCATCGTGACCGCGTGACGCACAAGGCAGAGGCTCGAATCCGTCGAAGATCAAGTCTCCGCAGATATCGGCCGTGTAGTTTAAGCCACCAAACCTGACCTGGTGGCCAGGGGCGTAACTTTTGATCTACTCCAGATGGCCAAGCGAGTTGGCCCGCAGTGCGAAGCCGCGGAACACAAAGATCTGTCCAGGGAGAAAAGTCTCACCCTGGACTACATCGCTATCGATGATCATAGGAGTCATCAAGCCTAACAGCGATGACATAGAGGAACTCTCAATGAAAGCACCAATGTCGGTGTCAAAACAAGCGGATCTCGGGTAGGGGGTCCCGAACTGTGCGTCTAAGGTGGATGGTAACAGGAAGCAGGGAACATGATGTTTTACCCAGGTTCGGGCCACCTTGATGGAGGTAAAACCCTACGTCCTGCTTCATTTATTCTTGATGATATGGGTATTACAAGAGTTGATCTACCACGAGATCGGAGAGGCTAAACCCTAGAAGCTAGCCTATGGTATGATTGTATGTTGTCCTACGGACTAAAACCCTCTGTTTTATATACACACCGGAGAGGGTTAGGGTTACACAAGGTCGGTTACAAAGGAGGAGATATCCATATCCGTACTTCCTAGCTTGCCTTCCACGCCAAGTAGAGTCCCATCCGGACACGACACGAAGTCTTCAAACTTGTATCTTCATAGTCCAATAGTCCGGCCAAAGGATATAGTCCGGCTGTCCGGAGACCCCCTAATCTAGGACTCCCTCAACTGTTAATAGATCTAGAAAGAATTGGTCCAAGAAACTTGATGATGCATTATGGGCCTGTAGAACTGTATATAAAACTCCTATGGGTATGTCTCCGTATAAAATGGTTTATGGTAAAGTGTGTCACTTACCTCTTGAGCTAGAACATAAGGAATATTGGGCCATTAAAGAGCACAATTATGATTTCAAACTTGCTGGTGAGAAGAGGCTTTTTGACATTAGCTCACTTGATGAATGGAGAATCCAGGCCTATGAGAATGGTAAACTGTTTAAAGAAAAAGTTAAAAGATGGCATGACAAAAGGATACAAAAGCGTGAGTTTAATGTAGGTGATTATGTATTGCTATACAACTCTCGTTTAAGATTTTTTGCAGGCAAACTTCTCTCTAAATGGGAAGGCCCTTACATCATCGAGGAGGTCTATCGTTCTGGTGCCATAAAAATCAACAACTTCGAAGGCACAAATCCGAAGGTGGTGAACAGTCAAAGAATCAAACATTATATCTCAGGTAAGCCCATAAATATTGAAACTAATATTATTGAAACCATAACCCCAGAGGAATACATAAGAGACACTTTCCAGAACATATCAGACTCTGAAAAGGAATAGGTACGTGGTACGGTAAGTAAACCGACTCCAAAACAGTTCTAATGGCAATATTTCTACGTTTTGGAATATTTAAGAAAATAGGAAAATAAGAAGCAGACCAGAAAGGACACGAGGCTTCCACGAGGGTGGGAGGCGCGCCCTAGCCCCCTGGGCACGCCCCCTGACTCGTGGGCACCTCGTGCGCCCCGAAGGTTTTGACCACCGTATCACTCAAATATCTCCTGTCTTTGTTTCGAGCTATCCTACTGCAGATCAGAGCAACATGTCGTCCCAGGATTTGGAAGGAGAAAGCTACGTGGCTGATTACCTTGCAGATCCTAAGGTCTATGGGGATGTGGAGCATTGTGGCTGGACTACGAAAGAAGAAGAGGACTATGAACCCAAGGGAAAGGAGGAGACGAGCTCAGATGAAGATGAAGTCCCATTACTTCAACCTGGGGACATGCATGTGGAGTTCAAAAAGTCAAGCCTCCCTGATAGAGCAAAGAGACTTAAGATCGAGTTTATCCCTTTTTGCCTCTTGCAGGAAAATAAGCAAGAATTATGCAAAAAGATACTAAGACTGGAGCAGGAGATCGATGACCTGAGGGATCAAAATTCTGTCCTCAAGCGCAAATTAAGGAAGAAGCCTACACCACCAACAAAACCATCACCTTCTTCACCAACAAAGAAGAACTAAGCCTCGGGTATGGGCACTCCCCTTGGCAACTGCCAAGCTTGGGGGAGTGCCCCGGTATCGTATCATCATCACTTTTATCTTTACCGTTTTTCTTAGTCCGATCCTTTTGATAATATCTTGATCTAGTAGAATAAAGTTTTAGTATGATCTAGTTGTGAGTTTTGTTTTATGATCCTTCTATGTAATCGAGTCCATGAGCTATATATAATAAAGATTAGTGTTGAGTCAAGGGCTTGATTATTTTGCCATGATCTTGAGGGAATAAAATAAAAAGAGAAAGAATAAAAAGAAATAAAGAGAGCATATGGATCTTATGGAGAGTAATGACTTCACATATAAGAGTATGAAGAATAAAAGTTGTTGAGAGTTGACAAACATAGTTTTGGTCATTTTTGCAATTAATAAAAAGTAATAAAGAAAGAGAGGTTCACATATAAATACACTATCTTGGACATCTTTTATGATTGTGAGCACCCATTAAAGTATGACATGCTAAGAGTTGACGTTGGACAAGGAAGACAACGTAATGGGCTATGTTTTCTTACATCAGATAAATTATATTGGCATGGATCATCCAACATGTTGAGCTTGCCTTTCCCTCTCATGCTAGCCAAGTTCTCTGCACCAAGTAGAAATACTACTTGCGCTTCCAAATATCCCTAAACCCAATTTTGCCATGAGAGTCCACCATATCTACCTATGGATTGAGTAAGATCCTTCAAGTAAGTTCTCATCGGTGTAAGAAATAAAAAATGCTCTCTAAATATGTATGACTTATTAATGTAACAACATGTTTATGATGCTTGAAGTTTATGAGTTTGTTAGTCCATATATGTTGCTTCTCTAAGAATGATCATGATGCCCTCATGTCCGTATTTATTTTTATCGACACCTCTACCTCCAAACATGTGGACATATTTTTTGATTTCGGCTTTCGCTTGAGGACAAGCGAGGTCTAAGCTTGGGGGAGTTGATACGTCCATTTTGCATCATGCTTTTATATCGATATTTATTACATTATGGGCTGTTATTACACATTATGTCACAATACTTATGCCTATTCTCTCTTATTTTACAAGGTTTACATGAAGAAGGAGAATGCCGACAGCTGGGATTCTGGGCTGGAAAAGGAGCAAATATTAGAGACCTATTCTGCACAGCTCCAAAAGTCCTGACACTTCACGGAAGCTATTTCTAGAATATATAAAAAATACTGAGCGCAAGAAGTTCCAGAGGGGGGGCACACCCTGGCCACGAGGGTGGGGGTGCGCCCTACCCCCCTGGGCGCACCCCCTACCTCGTGGGCCCCCTAGTGGCCCTCGATGCCCATCTTCTGCAAGCTTTCGGGACGAGACTCTGCCGCCACGAGGCGGAACCTTGGCGGAACCAATCTAGGGCTCCGGCGGAGCTGTTCTGCCGGCGAATCTTCCCTCCAGGAGGGGGAAATCATCACCATCGTCACCACCAATGATTCTCTCATCGAGAGGGGGTCAATCTCCATCAACATCTTCACCAGCACCATCTCATCTCAAACCCTAGTTCATCTCTTGTATCCAATCTTTGTATCCAAACCTTAGATTGGTACATGTGGGTTGCTAGTAGTGTTGATTACTCCTTGTAGTTGATGCTAGTTGGTTTACTTGGTGGAAGATCATATGTTCAGATCCATTATGCATATTAATACCCCTCTGATTATGAACATGAATATGCTTTGTGAGTAGTTACGTTTGTTCCTGAGGACATGGGAGAAGTCTTGCTATTAGTAGTCATGTGAATTTGGTATTCGTTCGATATTTTCATGAGATGTATGTTGTCATCCCTCTAGTGGTGTCATGTGAACGTCGACTACACGACACTTCACCATTGTTTGGGCCTAGAGGGAGGCATTGGGAAGTAATAAGTAGATGATGGGTTGCTAGAGTGACAGAAGCTTAAACCCTAGTTTATGCGTTGCTTCATAAGGGGCTGATTTGGATCCATATGTTTCATGCTATGGTTTGGTTTACCTTAATACTTTTGTTGTAGTTGTGGATGCTTGCAATAGGAGTTAATCATGAGTGGGATGCTTGTCCAAGTAAGGACAGTAACCAAGTACCGGTCCACCCACATATCAAATTATCAAAGTACCGAACGTGAACCATATGAACATGATGAAAACTAGCTTGACGATAATTCCCATGTGTCCTCGGGAGCGCTTTCCTTCATATAAGAGTTTGTCCAGGCTTGTCCTTTGCTACAAAAAGGATTGGGCCATCTTGCTGCACCTTATTTACTTTTATTACTTGCTACTCGTTACAAATTACCTTATCACAAAACTATCTGTTACCGCTAATTTCAGTTCTTGCAGAGAATACCTTACTGAAAACTGCTTATCATTTCCTTCCGCTCCTCATTGGGTTCGACACTCTTACTTATCGAAAGGACTACGATAGATCCCCTATACTTGTGGGTCATCATCTTAGATAATCTTTCAAGCATTTGGTCAATAAAAGGCAAGGGGTAATGATCTTTTCTAGTTGCTTTGTTTAATTTTTTGTAATCAATTACCATTCTATAGCCTGTAACAATTCTTTATGGAATAAGTTCATTCTTATCATTAGGAACAACAACAATACCTCCTTTCTTAGGGACACAATGAACAGGACGTACCCATCTACTATCAGCTATAGGATAGATTATACCTGCTTCCAGAAGTTTTAAGATTTCCATTCTTACCACTTCCTTCATTTTTGGATTCAACCGACGTTGGTGATCAACAACGGGTTTAGCATCAGGTTCCATTTTAATTTTGTGCTGACATAGAGTGGGACTAATGCCCTTTAAATCATCAAGAGTATATCCAATAGCAGCCCGGTGCTTCCTTAGAACTTTCAATAATCTTTCTTCTTCATGTTCTGAAAGGTTAGCACTAATAATAGGATATATCTTATTTTCATCGAGATAAGCATATTTCAAAGTGCCTGGCAATTGTTTTAATTCAAACACAGGATCACCTTTATGTGGAGGATGACCTCCTAGAGTTTCAATAGGAAGATTGTGTTTAAGCAGAGGACGTTGTTCAAAGAAAACCTTATCTATTTCATTTCTTTCATGCATATGTAAATTATTTTCATGGTCTAGCAAATATTGTTCTAAAGGATCAGTAGGTGGAAGAACAATAGAAGCAAGACCAATTAATTCATCCTTACTAGGCAATTCTTTTTTATGATGATTTCTACTAAACTTGGAAAAATTAAACTCATGAGACTCATCACCAAAGCTAACACCAAGAGTTTGTTTCTTACAATCTATCTTAGCATTAACTGTATTCAAGAAAGGTCTACCAAAGATAATGGGAAAAAGTCATCTTGTGGGGAACCAAGAACAAGAAAATCAGTAGGGTATTTAGTTTTCCCACACAAGACTTAAACATCTCTAATATCGCAACTGGTGATGTGGTGTCTCTATTAGCAAGTTTAATAGTAACATCTATTTCTTATATCTCAGCAGGTGTTATGTCTTTCATGATTTCTTCATATTAAGTGTAAGGAATAGCACTCACACTAGAACCCATGTCACATAAACCATGATAACAGTGATCTCCTATTTTAACTGAAATAACAGGCATGCCAACAACATGTCTATGTTTATCTCTTTTATCAGGTTTAGCAATTCTAGCAGCTTCTTCACAGAAGTAAATAACATGCCCATCCATATCTTCTTCCAGGAGATCTTTAACCATAGCAATACTAGGTTCAACTTTAATTTGTTCATCAGGTTTAGGTGTTCTAATATAGCTTCTGTTAACCATGGTTGAAACTTTAGCATGTTCCTTAAACCTAACAGGGAAAGGTGGTTTCTCAAAATAAGCAAAAGGAACAACTGGATCAACATTATAAAGTATAGTTTCTTCTTTAACTGGTACCGGTTCTTTAATTTCTTCTTTAATAGGTGGGTGATATTTAAACCACTTCTCCTTAGGTGGTTCAACATGAGTAGCAAATGATTCACAAAGAGAGGCTACTATCTCAGAGTCAAGTCCATATTTAGTGCTAAACTTTTGAAAAGCATCAGTATCCATAAAAGATGTAACACAATCATACTTAAGTTTAATACCTGACTCTTTACCTTCTCGAGTTCCCAATCTTCAGAGGTGCGTTTAATTCTTTCCAAAAGATCCCACCGGAATTCAATAGTCTTCTTCATAAATGAACCAGCACAAGAAGTATCAAGCATGGTTTGATCATTACGAGAAAGCTGAGCATAAAAATTCTGGATAATAATTTCTCTTGAGAGATCATGATTGGGGCATGAATATAATATTGACTTAAGCCTCCCCCAAGCTAGAGCGATACTTTCTCCTTCACAAGGCCAAAAATTATATATATAATTCTGATCACGTTGAACTAGAAGCATAGGATAATTTTTTTGGTGGAACTCCAATTTCAAATGATTCCAATTCCGTGATCCAATATCATCGCATAGCCTATACCATGCCAATGCTTTTACCTTCAAAGATAATGGGAAAACCTTTTTCATCACTTCATCCCTGGATAAACCTGCAAGCTTAAACAATCCACAAATTTGTTCCACATATATCAAGTGCATACCAGGATGTTCGGTTCCATCTCCTGCATAAGGATTAGCTAGCAGTTGTTCTATCATACCTGAAGGAATTTCATATTCAACATTTTCAGTAGGTGCAGTAGGTTGAGGGGTTGCTAATTGTGGTTCCGGACAAGGTGAAGATACCCTGAACAAACCCCTCAAAGGATTGTTTTGTTTTCCATAGTAGCAAGTGACAATAAATTTTAGCACACTATATAAATGTTTCCTTACCAAATTCCACTTACCAAAGGCGCTTCACTCCCTGGCAATGGCACCAAAAAATAGCCTTGATGACCCACAAGTATAGGGGATCAATTGTAGCTCTTTTCGATAAGTAAGAGTGTCGAACCCAATGAGGAGCAGAAGGAAATGACAAGTAGTTTTCAGTAAGGTAATGTCTGCAGCTGATGAAATTGTAAGTAACGGAGTTGTTTGATAGCAAGATAATTTGTAACGAGCAAGTAACAATAGTAGTAACAAAAGTGCAGAAAGGTAACCCAATCCTTTTGAGGCAAAGGACAGGCCAAAACGGTCTCTTATGATAAGCAAAGCGTTCTTGAGGGTACACGGGAATTTCATCTAGTCACTTTCATCATGCTGATTTAATTCGTGTTCGCTACTTTGATAATTTGATATGTGGGTGGACCGGTGCTTAGGTGCTGTTCTTACGTGAACAAACTCCTACTTACGATTAACCCTCCCGCAAGCATCCGTAGCTACGAGAAAAGTATTATGAATAAATTCTAACCATAGCATTAAACTTTTGGATCCAATCGGTCCCTTACAGAATAGCGCATAAACTGGGGTTTAAGCTTCTTCCACTCTCGCAACCCACCATCTAATTGCAACTTAACAATAAATTCCTGTCGGAGTAATGGGCCACGGGTAGGCCAACCCGAGTCACATAACCTTTCAAGACATCGGGGCAGGCTGCGCCCCTCAAGACCCCAGGACAAAGAGCCGCCTCCTGAGGAGTGGACGGCAAGGCGGCCGACTGCCCGCTCACGTTCGAGTCCCAGGGACGACTTCCAGAGAAGCCAGCTTTGGGGAGTTGGCCTGCGACTCCAACAAACCCCATGACCTCATCAAAGGGGACGAGGCAGGGGCGTGGCTACAGCGATGCCCACCCCCGCACTCACCAAGGGCAGGCATGGCCACAGCACGCCGTACCCTGGAAGATCTCCGCGCGGCGTGGCACTGTTGCCATGCCGGCCCTGACATCAGCACCGCAGGGCCGAATCCTGCACCCACGACGGCTTGTCTGTATGGCCTGGAGGCAGGAGGCCCCACCAGTCAGTGAGACCTCAGGAGACGGCAGGAGAACCACCAGTCGGACCCGTCGGGAGTCGGCCGAGCCCTCCCCCGGGGCCCACGCGCCATTAATCAAGACGTGATGGGGAGTGGCAATAGTGATCGCCCGCCAGGCGGCGGGGCTGTTGCCGTGACCTCATGATCAAGCCCGTGTCATCAGAAGCACGGCTATAGTAATCAGCAGCCGGCAAGCCCGCCCGCGGCGGACACAGCCTATCGGCTCCGTACCAGGCCAGTCGGCGGGCCCCGGCGGTCGGCAGAGAAGACGGAGGCCAGAGGCACTGACGGCTGGGCCCACGTCCTGCCAGATTACCATTTTACCCCTGGGGGGTAGGCCTATATAAACCCCCCAGGGCACCCATGCAAAGGGTTGGAACCCATTAGCTCTAGACCAGATCGTATAGAAGGGAGAGAGCTAGCCTTGCCCTCTCCCACCACCAGAAAACAGCTCAAGGAGCAACTGTGTAAACACTTTCGCCATAGTGATCATGCGGAGATCCCGCAGAGCAGCAGTAGGGGTATTATCTCCCCGGAGAGCCCCGAAGCTGGGTAAGATTCGCCGGCATGCATGTCTTCGCCTCATCCCGTTTCCAGGCACCGGCGACGTTCTACTCGCCCCCACCATGATAAGCCATCCGTTGGCATATGTCGCACCAAACCACCGACATTTGGCGCCCACCGTGGGGCCTGGTGCACCGCCGCCCGGAGATTGCGCCAACGAGCCAGACGGGAACCCTTTTCCTCCCTGGCGAGCGCAGCCAGCCAGGCACGCCAGACGGAGTTTGCGCCGACGCGCTAAGCGGCATCGAGATCGCCTGCGCGGTCAGCTCCTTGGCCGAACTTGTCGGCGAGGTCCGCCTCTCCGACGAACCTGCATCCAACGCAGGCACGGGCGGCCCCGAGAACCTCCTCGCGGGCCTCCTAGATCAACTCCACGTTTCCGGCGAGCCTGCCATAGACTTGGAGTCCGTAGACTCCACCGACCCGATGCTGGTCGACTCCGACACCGCGTCGCTCGACGCGTTCCCCACCAATGTGGTGGTCTACAACGAACCTCTCCCCCACGCAGAGAGCAACGGAAGCACCGTCACCGAGGTGCTAGTCATCAGTCATGACGAGCTCCCCGGTGGAGCGCATGACTCGCTCGGCGCGGCGCTGCAAGACCTAACTATGCCCATTCCGGAAGACACTGACGCAGAGACGTTGGAGGCGCGCCGCCTTCAGCTCGTTGAAGGCGCGAAGAAGCTGGCCAGCATGAGGTGCTTGTCAGAAGCCTACCAGCGGGTGATGGATCGCGTCGGTGGCGGCTCGCCGGCCCCAGTGGGGCCCAGCTGCCTTGGCACAGTCCGGCAGCGTGGCGTAGCCATCGCCAACCTGTTTGGGGCAAGCCGCCCTATGTACGCTACACCAGCGGAGAACACCCGAGCCGCCCAGGCAGCAGCGGACGAGCTGGACAATTTCGAGGGCGAAGAATGCCGCCTCATGATGGAGCGAGTCCAGCGGCTTCTCGACGCGGCTGCCGCGCAGAACGAGGCCGACTGTAGCGCGGAGGCGCCTGAATGGCCCGTCGACGACCTTCACCGAGATCAAGGCGCGACGTCTCGGACGCCGACTGGCGGCGCCCGAGGAAGAAGAGACAAGGAGCCGACTGTCAGCCACAGTCGGATTCGCATTACCATAGAACGCGACCGAGACAGCCGCCCGAGAGCAGTGGAATGACGAGACGACTGTCCGCCTCCCCCTCCCCGCAAGGAGAGGCGAGTCTCCCTGCCGCCTGTTGACCATCCGAATCTCGGTGACCGCCTTGGCCGCTGAGAGGGAGTTGGAGAGAACGACACCCGCCACCGGATCGACCGACTCCATCGATCCTTACTGCTGGAACAAGAAGACGAGCTGGGTCCGCCTTGTTTCAGGCCCCGCATTCGGGACGAACCCTTTCCCAGAGGGTTCACACTCCCAAGAGACACGCCCAAGTATATCGGCTCTGTGAAGCCGGAAGACTGGCTAGTCGACTACTCCACGGCTGTCAGCATAGCAAACGGCAACAAGCGCGTCTCCGTAAAGTACGTTCCGCT
Organism: Triticum urartu; assembly: GCF_056163025.1. NCBI lineage: Eukaryota > Viridiplantae > Streptophyta > Magnoliopsida > Poales > Poaceae > Triticum > Triticum urartu. The sequence goes on from NC_141875.1 coordinate 212,143,944, forward strand.
CATGCTCCAGGGCACGGCCCGGACATGGCTGAACAGCCTAAAGCCCCGCAGCATCAACAGCTGGGCCGACTTCACCGAAGCGTTCGTCCGCAACTTCACCAGCACGTACAAGCGTCCTCCCAAGCCTCGTCAGCTCTCCTTGTGCGTGCAAGGCCCCGACGAGTCGACTCGTGATTACCTCACGCGTTGGGCCGAGCTCCGGAACTCCTGTGAGGGCGTGCACGAGGTGCAGGCCATTGAGTACTTCATGGCCGCATGCAGAGAAGGCACCCTCCTCAAGCGCAAGCTCCTTTGCGACGATCCAGAAACCCTCGACGAGCTGCTGATCATAGCGGACAAGTACGCCACAGCCGACTCCTCCATTAAGGCGGAAATTCAAATCAGCACAACTGGCAAAGTGGCTCCTCAAGCTCCCAGAACTCCGGCGGCAGATGCCGGCCGGCGACAACAGCAGGGCGACAACAAGCGCAAGGCCCCACAGCCGGCTTCCAGCAGCCGGCAGGTCATGACCATTGAAGCCCAGCAGCCAGATGAGCAGCCCCCGCCCAAGCGATAGAAAGGCGGCAAGCCAAACTGGTTGCCTGCCTTCTCCTATGAGCAGACCTTGGATGGACCTTGCAAGTTCCACAGCGGCGCAAAGCCGTTGAATCACACCACCGGGAAGTGCCACTGGCTCACCAGGATCGCCAAGGGAGACGGCCTCCTACCTCCCTCGCCTGTTGGGCAGCCGCCTCCGCCGCCGCCCCAGCAGCTGGCGGTCAGGCCAGTCGGCGCGGTACAAGACGAATACCCTGAAGAGCATGGAGCCTATGTGGTGTTCACCAGTGTGGCTGATGATCGACGCAGCAGGCGGCTACAGCGACAAGAGGTGAACGCAGTAGCGTCGGAGACGCCAGAGTTCATGCACTGGTCTGAGAAGCCCATCAGCTGGAGTAGGGCTAACCACCCAGAAGTGATGCCGAGTCCGGGATCCTATGCTTTGGTCCTGAATGCCACATTTGCTACGTACAGACGAGCCGCGCGTTTCTCGCGAGTTCTGATAGACGGGGGCAGCAACATCAATATCCTGTACAAGGACACCATGGAGAAGTTAGGAATCAAGCAAAGACAGCTTTAGAACAACCGAACTGTGTTCCACGGCAATGTTCCTGGGCTTTCCTGCTCGCCAATTGGCAAGATCCTGATGGACGTCCTCTTTGGGGACAAAGATCACTTTCGTAGAGAGCCCGTTTGGTTTGAGGTGGTGGATCTTGAGAGCCCATACCATGCGCTGCTTGGCCGACCTGCCTTGGCAAAGTTCATGGTGATCCCCCACTACGCCTACCTCAAGATGAAGATGCCCAGTTCCATGTGAATTCTGACTATGGCTGGCGACTACCGGAAGTTGTCTGCTTGCGCAGCAGAGAGCAGTCGGCTAGCCGAGTCCTTGGTAATCACAGTTGAGAAGCGGCTCCTTGAGCGAGTTATGGCGGTGGCCGGCAAGAAGCCTGAGGTGTCGCCCAACCCAAAAGATTCGGAGGCTGAGGGTTCGTTCAAGCCGGCCAAAGAGACAAAGAAGATACCCTTGGACCCGGAGCACCCAGAGAGGTACGCCGTCGTAGGTGCAAACCTCGATAGCAAATAGGAAGGCGAGCTCGTCGATTTCCTCCGTGAGAATTAGGACATCTTTGCATGGTCCCCCAAAGACATGCTAGGTGTATCGACGGAATTCGCCGAGCACAAGTTACATGTCCGATCTGATGCAAAGCCGGTCAGACAGCCCCTGCGCCGCTTATCAGAAGAGAAGAGAAGAGTTGTCGGAGAAGAGATAGCCGACTCCTAGCAGCCGGCTTCATTATGGAAGTATTCTTTCCAGAATGGCTAGCAAATCCGGTCCTGGTACTAAAGAAGAATAAGCAGTGGCGAGTGTGTATTGACTACACGAGCCTCAACAAGGCCTGCCCCAAGGACCCATTTGCTTTACCAAGAATCGATCAGGTGATAGACTCCACAGCCGGATGCAGGCTGTTGAGTTTTTTGGATGCATATTCAGGATATCACCAGATCAAGCTAAACCCGGCTGACAGACTGAAAACTGCTTTCATCACGCCGTTCGGAGCCTTCTGCTACCTCACCATGACGTTCGTCTTAAGGAACATCGGCGCCACCTTTCAGCGTTGCATGCAGAAGTGCCTCCTCAAGAAGCTCGGCAAGAACGCCCACGTTTACGTGGACGACGTGGTGGTGAAGATGGAAAAGCATGGAACACTGCTGGAAGACCTCAAGGAGACTTTTGAGAACCTGCGCCGGTTCCAGATCAAGCTCAACCCCGAGAAGTGCGTCTTCGGAGTACCAGCCGGCCAGCTCCTAGGTTTCCTGGTCTCTGAACGCGGCATAGAATGCAACCCAGTAAAAATCAAGGCCATTGAGAGAATGGAGGTACCCAGCCGACTGCAGGATGTGCAGAAGTTCACCGGCTGCTTAGCGTCCATCAGCCGATTCATCAGTCGGCTGGGCGAGAAAGCTCTCCCCTTATACCAACTCATGAAGAAGACCACTTTTTTCGAGTGGAACCATAAGGTGGACGAAGCTTTTCACCAGTTGAAGAAGATGCTGACTACTCCACCCGTCCTGGCGGCTCCGACTCCCAAGGAACCTATGCTCCTGTACATCGCCGCCACCAGCCGAGTAGTCAGCACGGTCATTGTAGTGGAGCGCAAGGAGGAAGGCAAGGCGCTACCTGTCCAGAGACCGGTATATTACCTGAGCGAGGTACTGTCGACCTCCAAGCAGAACTACCCCCACTACGAGAAGATGTGCTATGGCATACACTTTGCTGCCAAGAAATTGAAGCCTTACTTTCAAGAGCATCCAATCACGATGGTCTGCACGGCCCCACTTGCCGAGATCATCGGTAGCCGAGATGCTTTTGGTCGAGTGGCCAAGTGGGCCATAGAGCTGGCTCCTTACACCGTCCACTACCAGCCCCGCACCGCCATCAAGTCACAAGCACTGGCCGACTTCCTCGTCGACAGGGTCGAGACCCAGTACCTACCTCCAGCACCTGATTCCACCCATTGGCGGATGCATTTCGACGGCTCCAAGATGCGCACTAGCTTGGGAGCCAGCGTCGTCCTCACCTCTCCCAAAGGCGACAAGCTCAAATATGCGCTGCAAATCCACTGCGCCGCCTTCAATAACGTCGCCGAGTACGAGGCGCTCATTCACGGGCTCCGGCTTGCCAAAGAGCTTGGCATCCGCCGGATCTTGTGTTATGGCGACTCGGACTTAGTGGTCCAGCAATCATCTGGCGACTGGGACGCGAAAGATGCAAACATGGCGAGCTACCGTTTCCTCATGCACCAACTCAGCAGGTATTTCGAAGGGTGCGAGTTCCTCCATGTGCCAAGAAATGACAACGACCAAGCAGATGCATTGGCGCAAATCGGCTCTACCCGACAAGCAATACCATCTGGTGTCGCCCTTCAACACCTCCTCAAGCCGTCTGTCAAGCCTTCACCAGAATCAGACTCCATTTTTGTGCCGGCTCCTCCCGAAGACGTCGGATCCGACTCCAGAGCTCCGGCAGTCGGAACAAGGATTTTGGCAGAAGACCCCAAGGCTGCCACAGCCAAACCCGGCCCAGGGGCTGCGGTGGCGGACTCGAAGACTCCAGAACCCGGCCCAAGGACTGCGCCAGTCAGCGTGGGGACTTCATCAACCCAGCAAGCGGCTGTTGACTCCAACCCGCCGCCTCCCAGCCCAACCGCCCTCGTCCAAGTCGCAGTTCTGGCAGTCGAAGAAATAGCAGCACCCTCATGGGCCCAACCCATCCTCAAATTCCTGGTGAACAAAGAGCTGCCGACTGATGAAACTTCAGCTCGGCAAATACAACGCCGGGTGGCAGCCTACACCATAGTCAAGAGAGAGCTGGTCAGGCACAGCGTCACTGGTGTCTACCAGCACTGCATAGAGCCAGAGCAAGGCCAAGCGATTCTCAAAGACATCCATCAAGGCGAGTGCGGCCACCATGCGGCTTCAAGAGCACTCGTCGCCAAAGCCTTTCGACACGGTTTCTTCTGGCCAACTGCCTTGGATGAGGCCAAGGAGCTGGTCCAAAGATGCAAAGGGTGTCAGAAGTTCAGCTCCAAGCCGCACCAGCCAGCTTCTGCACTCAAGACCATCCCCATTGCCCGCCTTTCACAGTTTGGGGTCTAGACATGGTGGGACCATTCAAAATAGCACGAGGTGGTTTAACTCACTTACTTGTCGTAGTGGACAAGTTCACCAAGTGGATAGAAGCACAGCCAATCAAGAAGCTGAACAGTCCGACTTCCATAACTTTCATCTCCAATATCACAATTTGGTACGGCATACCACACAGCATCATCACCGACAATGGCACAAATATCGCCAAAGGCGCCTTGGCCCGTTTCTGCGCAACACAGGGCATCCGACTGGACCTAGCGTCCGTCGCCCACCCGCAGTCAAACGGCCAAGTGGAGCGAGCAAATGGCCTCATCCTGTCCAGCATCAAGCCTCGGCTGATCGAGCCTCTGGAGCGCTCGACCGGCTGCTGGCTCGACGAGCTGCCAGCCGTCCTCCGGAGTCTGCGCACGACTCCAAACAAGTCAACCGGCTTCACGCCCTTCTTCCTCGTCTACGGTGCCAAAGCCGTCGTCCCAACGGACATAGAGTTCGACTCCCCACGAGTCACCATGTACACCAAGGAGGAAGCAGAAGAAGCACGACAAGACGGCGTCGATCTGCTGGAAGAGGGCCGGCTGTTGGCACTCAGCCGGTCCAGCATCTACCAGCAGAGCCTGCGCCGATACCACAACAGGAAGGTCAGGCCAAGATCTTTCCAAGATGGCGACCTTGTGCTCCGGCTAATCCAGCGAACAGCCAGCCAGCACAAGCTGTCGGCGCCTTGGGAAGGCCCTTTCATCATCAGCAAAGTACTGGGCAACGATTCCTACTACCTGATCGACGCTCAGAAGCCCCGAGCACGCAAGAGGGACGACTCCGGCAAGGAGACAGAGTGGCCATGGAATGCAAATCTCCTCCGAAGATTTTACAGTTGATGCAGTATGTACCACGCTACCTTTTGTATTAAAGTACCAAGACTTCGGGCCCCCCGAGGCGAGCTCAGGGACTGCCCTCTTTTGTCTGTATGATAAAAATTATGACTGCGAGTATGTTACTCCTTTTTGTGCCGTTTGGCACCGGGCTCGACAAGTCGGCCCGGGGACTTGCCGCTTTGCACTATGAAATGCTTCCTGCAGTCGGACAAGTAGTGTGTAAACGCCTAAACCGTCTCCTGTCAGAAGCCGTAACTCGCAGAGCGACTGTAAGGTGGGGAGCAGTAAGGTAGAATGGGCATTCGCATGAAAAATGACTAAGGACTCAAAGCATAAAACATAGCTCAAGACAGCTTCTAGCCTTTCTCGCAAACCGACTCTCGGATAGTCGGATTGCCGTCTTCTATCTAACTTGGTCAAAAAATCTTGAAAACGGCTAAGTACTTGCTTTCCCAAAGTAGCCTAGCAATTGATCCAGCGATAGTCCGCAGAGCGGCTGTCCGATTGGCAAGGCAGGCAACTAAGAGAAAGCGGCAAAGGAAAAAAGCCAAAAGAGCAATGAGCAAGAAAAGATAGAACTCGGATAAATATATTTACATAACATAGGCCCTTGGCCGAATTTTCGAGCAGAGGTTCAAAATACACCCCGTGGGTGGAATTGTGCGAAATAACAAGTTCTTCAAAGACTACTGAAGCAGACAAAACAAAGATACAGCGGCAGCTCAGGAAGCAGCAGATGGATTCGGAGGGTCGGAGGAGGCGCCAGTGCCAGGCGTCGGGGCGGCCGGCTGGCTAGTCTCGGCTTGATCACCTCCGGCGGCGGTCGGGTCGGTCGCACGCGGTTCGTTGCTGGAGGCACAGTCGAGCTGAGGCTGGCCGTCTGCTCCGTCTTCTGGGGCCTCCACCTCGCCCTCTTCCTCGACGCTAGATCCAATCACCTCCGCCGAGTCCTCGCCGTAGTCTGGATTCATCCCAAACCACTCCGGCGGTACCTCGTTGCCGTCTTCAGACCGCTCGGGGACGAAGATGCTGGTGTCGGTGTACTCAACGATCGCCGCAGCACACTTGACGAGGGCGTCTTCCGCGGCTGCCAGCTCCGCCTGGGCCTCCGACCAAAGCGTGGCCAGCCGGTCTAGGTCCAGCCCCGGATACCATGCCTTGACGAACTCCAAGGCCCGGCACGCTCTAGCTCGGGCCGAAGAGCCCTTCCAGGCCTCAAGACGACCAGCCGCGACCTCCAGCCAGTCGGCCGTCAGGCTGGGGGTGCGCGGAGCCTGCATATCCGGCCACAGGGCGGCAATTGCCTAGGCACCGACACGCTGAAGCCGGCGCATCATCTGGTGAGCTGGCCGAAGGCGAGCCTCGATGCTCAGGATGTGCTCGTCAAGAGTTCAGGGGGCATCGGCGGCAATCTCTGCGCCCTCCGCCCTCCGACCTTCACGGTCAGCCTCGATGGCTTGGATGGCGGCCTGCGACTGCCCAAGGAAGAAGTCTGCAAAGACACGAAGAAACGAAGAAGCAAGTCAAAAACCAGGAGTCGGCACGATTTAAGTCGGTAGCTCGAAGAAAGAAAATAAAGAAACTCACCATCAATAATATCTTCAATCTCGTGGAAGCCGGAGGACAGCAGCGCCTCCTTGTCAGACCAGGAGGAGCGCTCGCTCACGAACTCGGCTAGGAGGGCGGTTTCCGTCTCCTCCGCCTCCCTCTGCGTCTTCACAGGCAACTCCTTCTGCTCTGCCAATTTAGTGGCCAGCAGATCGCGCTCCATGGCGAGCTTGCCGCACTCCTCCTCTTTGGCGCGCAAAGCAGAGTTGGCGTCGCTCAGCTGCTGTTGACGAGCAGCGTTGGCCCCTGAGAAGAAGAAAGAAAGAAGGCATCAAGTCATCATTAAAGAAGGTCGCCGGGGAGATCCGGCCCGACTGCTCAGCAGTCGGCCCGAATCTCGGGGACTACAGCCCGCGGGTGCGCCAGCGCGCCCCCGCGAAGAAGGAAAAAGGACTTACTCCGGCTCTCCGATAGATCGGCGGTCCGCTTGCCCAGCTCTTCGATGTTACGGTTGAAGGCAGTGATGCGGAGGTTGTGGTAATCCTGCGACGAATGTTTCAGACAAAAAGTTAACACCCAAAGTTCATCAATTGGAGTCCGAGCTGCCTGCTCAGCAGCCAGCCCGAAACTTGGGGACTACACCCAGTGGGTGCGCTGGCGCGCCCCCACAGAGAGGAACAAGAAAAACAAAGACCAAAGGAAAAAAACATACCCGGACGGCTGCCCGCGACGCCAGGAATGCCTTGGTGCAACTCTGGAGAGCGTCGCCCTCAGCACGAAGCTTTGCCTGGACGTCCAGGAGCGCCTGGTTCAGTGGCCCTGTGCTGCCTCCTCGCACCCACCCAGTAGGCGCGGCGCTTGTCGCTTCGGCGTCTGGGATCGCCGAGCTGGCGGTGCCGGCTTCCCGGGGGCGGGGTGCCGAAGTCGCCTTCTCCGGACGGCGGTGCGTTGGCGAGCCGACTTGAAGGAGTAGCCTCGCCACGGCCTCGTCTTCGGTGGGCGGCACAGGAGGCCCCACCGGCTGCTCGCCCTGTGCACCTTCAGACGGTGGCGGAGGCGGCGGCGGAACGTTCACATCCGGCGTAGAGGGGTCGCCGCCCTCCCCCTCCATGACGGGGTTCTCCCCGCCGGCTTCCCCAGTCTGCCCCGTGAACTCCGGAGGCGGGGGCGCAGAGTTCAACAGGGTAACGAGCACCGCCGACTTGCGGCGTGCGGCTTCCTCAGCCTGCCGCTTCGCTGCGGCGGCGGCTTCGGCCTCCGCCGGTTTTTTCTTGGCAGAGGCCTCCGCCCTGTCGGCCTCCTCCTTCTCCAGGCGGAGGGCCTCTTCTTCATTGCACTTCTCCTGCACATTCCGCTTTGTCACCTCCCGGAGGTCAGCAGCGGGGTCAATCCGCCGAGTGGTGGTGGATGTCTCCGCTGACCCCATGACGGAGGCGGCGGTGACCCTCTCAAGAGAGAGGGGAGCCCTGAAGCAAGAGGGGCAAGCAGAGACTTAGACAAAGTCACAAAGAAAGAATAAAACTTTGAAGACAGAATACTTACGCGGAGACCAATGGCGGCTTCTTCACTTCCGTACGGAAGCGGATGGCCTTCGCGGCCGCCTCGTCCCGCCGGGTCGCCGTAGCCGAACCCTTGGGCTTCTTCGGCCGACTGCCGAACAAGGTCGGCATGGCCCTGCGCTTCTTTCCGCCGCCTGGAGCGCCCGGCGTGCCAGAAGAGCCCGCGCAAGGTTGGCTGGCTCCTGGCCGATGGCGAGGGGCGACTTCTCCCTCGGCGTCGTCGTCAGGCCAGTGGGCGATAGTGGCCGAAGGCCTGAAGTCGCCTGCTGTCCCTCCTCCTCCCTCGATGTCGTCCTCCAAAGCCGCTGCCCCTAGATCGGGGTCGTCGACGTCGCTCTCCGCCCGGTCGGCAAGGAACTCGCGGGCCGGCCCCGAGGTGCCGGCTGGTGGGTGGAGGAGGGGATTCTAACCAAAGTCGGCTGGTCAAAACAAAACTCGGCAAGAAGAAAAAAATGGAAAGGCGACTCACCACGGGTGAGGGGTTGGCGCGGGAGTATGGCTCCTTGCTGAACCGCCAATCCTCCAGGAGCTTGCTGTCCGAGAGGTAGTTCACCATGAAGGCCACCTCTTCGTGAGGCATGTCCTTGGTGCACATCCGACTCAGGTCACGGTGCCCGCTCATCCGGCATATCATATGGGGGCAGCCTTGGAGTGGGAGAACTCGGCGCGAAACGAAGGCGGCCAGCAGGTCCGGACCAGTCAGACCCTCTGACTGCGTCAACACTCGGAGTCACGTGATGGCGCCGGCTCCTGCAGGCGTCAGTGACTTGGCCCGGTACGACTAGTTGGGCAGTCATCCAGCCGGCGGGCCGGCTTCGAAAGCCAGCAAGTTGACCCAGTCCCCCCTCGCGGAGGCGTTCTTGACGTAGAAGTAGGATCTCTGCCACATCTTCACCGACTTGATCAGCGAGATGGAGGGGAAGGGATTGTCGGCCCCTGACCATCGCACGATGATGAAAGCGCCGCACTGAGCCGGCACGGCCGCAACCTGGGTGCCGATCTTGGAGAAGAAGAACTCCCCCCAGAGCTCGAGGGTAGGGAGGAATCCGAGGAAGCCTTTGCACATGGCCACGAAGGCGGACAGCAGCACCACTGCGTTGGGGTGAGGTGGTGCAGCTGGAGGCCGTAGAACTCGAGGAAGGACCGGAAGAAACTGCTCGCCGGTAGCCCCAACCCGCGCAAGCAGTGCGAGCGGAAGATAACCCGCTCGCCCTCCTGCGGCGCGGGGGAAATCTCCCCCTTTGGCGCAAGAAGCACCTGCACGCGATCCTCGCCGGGGAGCCGACGAGTCCGGCGGAGGAACTCGACGTGGTCTTCATGAACTTCGGAGCCGTCCTAGGTGCCGGGGCGCACTGGGGGAGGCGCGGCGGCGGAGGAAGAACTCATCGCGAGCTGTCGCCGCAGCGTTCGCCGGAGCTTGGGCGTGCGGCGGAGTGAAGAAGAGAAGAGGAAGGAGGAGAGCGAGGAGCAGCAAGGAGGAAGAGAACGAGGACTAGTGGGAAGGAGGGGCGCGCGTGCCCCCATCTTCCCCCTACTTATAGCCTCGTGGGCTGCGAAGCCGAGGGGGCGGACGTGGGGATTTACTACGCCCACAACCCCACGACCCCCACGATCCATGATAAAGTTACTGCGCGCAGTAACTCCATAGGAATTCCAACCGTCCACCGAGGCCGCAGCGGATCCGCTCGGGCGCCGAGGCGCGGTAGTGGCGGGCCTCGCCTATGGGCCTGTCCCGTCGCGCGCGTAGACTGTCGGAGTAATGGCCCACGGGTAGGCCAACCCGAGTCCCATAACCTTTCAAGACATTGGGGCAGGATGCGCCCCTCAAGACCCCCGGACAAAGAGCCGCTTCCTGAGGAGTCAACGGCAAGGCGGACGCCTGCCCGCTCACGGCCGAGTCCCAGGGATGACTTCTAGAGAAGCCGGCTTTGGGGAGTCGGCCTACGACTCCAACAAACCCCATGACCTCATCAAAGGGGACGAGGCAGGGGCGTGGCTACAGTGAAGCCCACCCCCGCCCCTCACCAAGGGCAGGCATGGCCACAGCACGCCGTACCCCAGAAGATCTCCGCGTGGCGTGGCACTGTTGCCATGCCGGCCCTGACATCAGCACCGCAGGGCCGAATCCTGCACCCACGACGGCTTGTCTGTACGGCCTGGAGGCAGCAGGCCCCACCAGTCGGTGAGACCTCGGGAGACGGCAGGAGAACCACCAGTCGGACCCGTCGGGAGTTGGCCCAGGGGAGTCGGCCGAGCCCTCCCCCGAGGCCCATGCGCCATTAATCAAGACGTGATGGGGAGTGGCAACAGTGATCGCCCGCCAGGCGGCGGGGCTGTTGCCACGACCTCATGATCAAGCCCGCGTCATCAGAAGCACGGCTACAGTAATCGGCAGCTGGCAAGACCCGCCCGCGGCGGACGCGGCCTGTCGGCTCCGTACCAGGCCAATCGGCGGGCCCCAGCGGTCGGCAGAGAAGACGGAGGCCAGAGGCACTGACGGCTGGGCCCGCGTCCTGCCGGATTACCATTTTACCCCTGGGGGGTAGGCCTATATAAACCCCCCAGGGCACCCATGCAAAGGGTTGGAACCCATTAGCTCTAGACCAGATCGTATAGAAGGGAGAGAGCTAGCCTTGCCCTCTCCCACCACCAGAAAACAGCTCAAGGAGCAACCGTGTAAACACTTTCGCCATAGTGATCATCCGGAGACCCCGCAGAGCAGAAGTAGGGGTATTATCTCCCCGGAGATCCCCGAAGCTGGGTAAGATTCGCCGGCGTGCATGTCTTCGCCTCATCCCATTTCCAGGCACCGACGACGTTCTACTCGCCCCCACCATGATAAGCCATCCATTGGCATATGTCGCACCAAACCCCCGACAATTCCCTTAGGCACAAATGTGGTGAAGTGTCATGTAGTCGATGTTCAAATGACACCACTAAGGGAATAACAACATACATACTATCAAAATATCAAACTCATATCAAGTTCACATGATTTCTCCCGTGACCTCAAGAACAAAAGTAACTACTCACACATGATAAACTTGTTCATGATCAGAGGATTATTAAATAGCATAATGGATCTGAACATATAATCTTCCACCAAATAAACCATATAGTGATCAACTACAAGATGTAATCAACACTACTAGTCACCCACAAGTACCAATCTATAGTTCCGGTAACAAGATTGAACACAAGAGATGAACTAGGGTATGAGAGGAGATGGTGTTGTTGAAGATGTTGATGGAGATTTCCCTCCCCAAGATGGGAGAGTTGTTGGTGATGATGATGACGATGATTTCCCCCTCCGAGAGGGAAGTTCCCCTGCGGAATCACTCCGCGGGAGGGCAAAAGTGCTCATGCCCAAGTTCCGCCTCGAGGCAGCGGCGCTTCGTCCCGAAAGTTCTCCCCCTATTTTTTCTAGGTCAAAATGACTTACATACCAAAAGATGGGCACCAGAGGTGGGCCGAAGAGGCCACAACCCACCAGGGCACGCCTGGGGGGCCAGGCGCGGCCAGGTGGGTTGTGCCCACCTGGTGGCCCCCCTCTGTTGTTTATTGGCTCTAGTATTTCTTAAATAATCCATAGAAAATCTCTGTGATGTGAACATGTTTAGGTTTTGATCAATGTGAACATGTTTGCAATTAAATATAGCGTGGTAGTAATTTGGAATGTGATGGTACGCAGGCTCAAAATTTATTGACGGATCTATAATTTATAAGTGCGGCACTATTACCGGACGGCGTAACGTGGGCACACTTTCTCGGCCGTGTACGTGGCATTTTGCACCATAGGGTGCACCGCAATAGGCAATTTCAGCACACGTCTTGTTCCAGCAACTGTGCGCGCTCATTATTACCTACCATCGTGCATGCTTCTTTTAATTAGAATGTGTGCCCGTCTGGCGCGCACACGTTTATCTGTCTAACTATTTCTGTTTGTTGTTGCTAATCGCAAACAATTCATCCATGTGAAGTGTATGCCGTCAATCGCAGACACTTTGATCTGACTGACCATTTGCTCTGTTGCCTAATCACAAACATTTAATATTTCTGAAGCATATTCCCTCAATCGCACACACCTTTATCTAGCTGCCCGTTTCTATTATTCTGCCTCATCACAAACAGTTAATCTAAGTGAACTGTATGACATATATCACACACGCCTTCATCTGGCTACCCGTTTCTGTTCTTCCTCATCGCAAATAGTTAATTGAACTGAACCGTATGCCCTGCATCACACATGCAACTAAAATTGGAATCGTGTTCGATGGCTTCGCCATCACAAACATTTTGCATCTCTTTGACGGGTTTTTTACATCACTGTTTGCGATTAATGCATCGCACACAGTTTCATCAAAGGGTCTCTGATCGTAGTGTCGCATTAGCAGCATCCTGTAGTAGTGAGAGCATCTACATTCGAACTTAGCAAATTCAGGGCCCTAAACGTTCATGGGCGCGCTTGTGCACGCCGCTGATGGCTCTGGACATCCCCTCATATTGGTTGTCCGGCGGTGACAATCATCAAGTGCAAACCCTCAAACCCATGCACGCCTATCATATCCATGAATATCACACGTAAAAAAATATTTGTTGGTAACGAAAATAGATAGTTTGAACATAAAATTTATTTGAAGTGCACAATTCAAAAATTACCTCTTTGGTTTTCATTATGGGTCCACATATACTCCACAAGATCAGTAAGTAGATCTGCGTGCACCAGCAGGTCTCGAAGATCTGATGCAGCTGCAGAAAATTGACAAGCTGATTTGCATCTTATTGTTCCAAGATGTGGACTTGTTCTCTAGGCTCGTCAAAATCATGGGATTGGGCAACCCCATCACCTTCATCCTGGATAATCATATTATGCAAAATGACGCAACATGTCATTAGCTGTCACAAAGTCTCTCATTCACACATCATTCTAGTTCCACGAACAATTCCCCAATTATCTTGGGGCACCCTGAATGCCTTTCCACATCCTTCCTAAATGTTTCTTGCATTCTTGCAAAGTTGCTTTGTTTGTTGCCTTGGGATCAGATATGGTCTTCAAAACGCCGTCCATTGAGGATGGATACCATCGACAAGGTAGTACCCAAGGTTGTAGTCATGATTGTTGACAGTGTAGTTACATGGTAGAGATTCCCCATCACAAAGTCTCCTAAACACGGGAGATCACTGGTGCACATAGATGTCCTTTTGAGAACAAGGCATTCCAAAGAAAGCATGCCAAATTCACTAGTCATGTGATGCCACTACTTCCTGTATGATGGTGGCCTCTTTGGTATGACCTTGGTACATCCCGCACAAACCTTTGGGGCCGCTCTTCCATTGCCAATGCAGACATACCTAGAAAACCTCTTGCCTCTCTAATAGCCAGCAACCTTTCTACATCATGCACATTTGGTTCTCTCAGATACTCAGCTCCAAACACCTCCACTACGGCACGGGAAAAGTTCACAATTGTCTTTAGGCATGTGCTCTTCCCCATTCGGACCATCTCACCAACAACATCGACAGTAGTACCAAGTGCAAGCATCCTCATAACAGTCATGCATTTCTGCTTAGCAGAGAACGGGAGTTGTTCGCAACAATTCCCGGTGATCTTGAAGTAGGGATCTATTGTTGGGGAACATAGAATGCAATTTCAAAAAAATTCCTAGGATCACGCAAGATCTATCTAGGAGATGCATAGAAATGAAAGGGGGAGAGTGTGTCCATGTACCCTCGTACACCGAAAGTGGAAGCGTTAGGTTAACGTGGTTGATGTAGTCGAACATCTTCATAATCCAACCGATCTAGTACCGAACGTACAACACCTCCGAGTTCAGCACACGTTCAGCTTGATGACGTCCTTCAAACTCTTGATCTAGCAGTGGGTCGAGGGAGAGTTTCGTCAGCATGACGGTGTGGTGACGGTGATGGTGATGTGATCCGTGCAGGGCTTCGCCTAAGCACTACGACGCTATGACCGGAGGAGTAAACTGTGGAGGGGGCACCACACACGGCTAAGAGAATAACTGTTGTGCTTTGGGGTGCCCCCCTTTCCCCCGTATATAAAGGAGGGGAGGTGGAGGCCGGCAACCAAGGGGCGTGCCATGGGGTCCTACTAGGACTCCACTCCTAGTAGGATTCGCCCCCTTTTTCCCTCTCATGGAGGGGGAAGGAGGGAAGGAGAGGGAGAGGGAAAGAGGAAAGGGGGCCACGCCCCCTTCCCCCTTGTACAATTCGGATTCCCTAGGGGGGCATGCTGCGGGCTCCCCTCTCTTTCTCTCCTATGGCCCATGAAGGCCCATTACTTCCCAGGGGGGTTCCGGTAACCCCTCGGTTCTCCGATAAATATCCGAAGCGTGTCGAAACCATTCCGGTGTCCGAATACCTTCATCCAATATATCAATCTTTACCTCTCGACCATTTCGAGACTCCTTGTCATGACTGTGGTCTCATTCGGGACTCTGAACAATCTTTGGTCACCAAAACACATAACTCACAATACAAATCGTCATTGAATGTTAAGCGTGCGAACCCTACGGGTTCGAGAACTATGTAGGCATGACCGAGACACATCTCCGGTCAATAACCAATAGTGGAAACTAGATGCTCATATTGGTTCCTACATATTCTACGAAGATCTTTATCGGTCAAACCATAATGACAACATACGTAATTACCTTTGTCATCGGTATGTTACTTGCCCGAGATTCGATCGTCGGTACTGAGGGAGTCCTGGATTAGGGGGTATCCGGACAGCCAGACTATATCCTTTGGCCGGACTGTTGGACTATGAAGATACAAGATTGAAGACTTCGTCCCGTGTCTGGATGGGACTCTCCTTGGCGTGGAAGGCAAGCTTGGCAATACGGATATGTAGATCTCCTTCCTTGTAACCGACTCTGTGTAACCCTAGCCCCCTCCCGTGTCTATATAAACCGGAGGGTTTAGTCCGTAGGACCAACAACAACAATCATACCATAGGCTAGCTTTTAGGGTTTAGCCTCTTCGATCTCGTGGTAGATCAACTCTTGTACTACTCATATCATCAATAATAATCAAGAAGGACGTAGGGTATTACCTCCATCAAGAGGGCCCGAACCTGGGTAAACATCGTGTCCCCTGCCTCCTGTTACCATCCGCCTAGACGCACAGTTCGGTACCCCCTAACCGAGATCCGCCGGTTTTGACACCGACATTGGTGCTTTCATTGAGAGTTCCTCTGTGTCATCATCGTTAGGCTTGATGGCTCCTTCGATCATCGATAGCGATGCAGCCCAGGGTGAGACTTTTCTCCCCGGATAGATCTTTGTATTCGGTGGCTTCGCACTGCAGGCCAACTCGCTTGGCCATCTGGAGCAGATCGAGAGTTACGCCCCTCGCCACCAGGTCAGGTTTGGAAGCTTAAACTACACGGCCGACATGCTCGACTTTGACACCGAAGACATCGACGGTATGGACGACGATGTGGGAGGCGAACAAGAACCACTGCCCATAGGGCACTGGACAGCCACCTCATCATATGATGGATATATATGGTGGACACACCCAAAGAAGGCAATGGCGACGGGACAGCGGAGGATGACCCCTCAAAGAAGCAACCCAAACGCCGACGTCAGCGGCGCCGCTCTAAGTCTCGCCAAGGCAAAAGCGGTGATACCGGCACATGAGATGATAGCAGTCCGGATAGTGCCGAAGATGACAACAATCCACTCCAGCATGATCTAGAGCAGGAGGATGGAGAAGCCAGCCCTCCCGAGAGAGCGGCAGATGGAGAGGCGGAGGATGATAATTACATGCCTCCCTCCGAAGATGAGGCAAGCCTCGACGATGACGAATTTGTCGTGCCTGAGGATCTCGTCGAGCAAGAGCGCTTCAAGCGTCGGCTTATAGCCACGGCAAATAGCCTTAAGAAAAACCAACAGTAGCTTCAAGCTGATCAAAATTTGCTAGGTGACAGTTGGACTGAAGTTCTTGCGGCCGAGGAATATAAACTCGAACACCCCTCCAAGAGTTACCCAAAGCGCAGGTTGCTACCCCGACTGGAGGAGGAAGCACTAAAACCTACACTCCAGCGTATGACGTGGCTGATCGGCCACCTCGTGGCCGCGACAGAGAGGCATTTCAGCCAAAAGCTCAGCCCGCACCCCGACGCCACTCAAATAAAAATTTCAAGGCACGGGGAAATACGCCAGACCTGCGAGACGTATTGGAGGACAAAGCAAAACACGCAAGATCGGTCTACGGATCACGAGGGCGCGCCACTGTGCGAGACGATAACCGTCACGCCGGATACAGTAAAAGTAAATCCGGCCGGGCCGAACACATTGGACAAGACTCATTTGAGCTGCATCGCGATATAGCCCAGTACAGAGGCGTTGCAGACCCCCTATGCTTCACAGACAAAGTAATGGATCATCAAATCCCAGAGGGTTTCAAACCCGTAAATATCGAATCATACGACGGCACAACAGATCCTGCGGTATGGATCGAGGACTTCCTCCTGCACATCCACATGGCCAGCGGTGACGATCTACACGCCATCAAATACCTCCCACTCAAACTCAAAGGACCAGCTCGGCATTGGCTCAACAACCTGCCAGCAGAATCCATTGGCTGTTGGGAAGATCTGGAAGCCGCATTCCTTGACAACTTCCAAGGCACTTATGTGCGACCACCAGATGCCGATGACTTGAGCCACATAATTCAGCAGCCAGAGGAACCGGCCAGGCAATTCTGGACACTGTTCCCGATAAAGAAAAATCAAATCGTCGACTGTCCGGATGCAGAGGCCCTAGCAGCTTTTAAGCACAACATCCGTGACGAGTGGCTCGCCCGGCACCCTGGCCAGGAAAAGCCGAAATCTATGGCAGCCCTCACGACACTCATGACCCGCTTTTGCGTGGGAGAGGACAGCTGGCTCGCTCGTAGCAATAACATATCAAAGAACCATGGTACTTCGGATACCAAGGATAACAATGGCAGGTCACATCGCAACAAACACAAGCGCCGCATCAACAGCGATAATATCGAGGATACGGCAGTCAATGCCGAATTTAAAGGCTCTAAACCTGGCCAGCGGAAAAAGCCATTCAAAAGAAGCACTCCGGGCCCGTCCAGTTTGGACTGCATACTCGATCGCTCGTGTCAAATACACGGCACCCCCGACAAGCCAGCCAACCACACCAACAGGGATTGTTGGGTGTTCAAGCAGGACGGCAAGTTAAATGCCGAAAACAAAGATAAGGGGTTACATAGCGATGACGAGAAGGAGCCCCGGCCACCGAACACTAGAGGACAGAAGAGGTTCCCCCACAAGTGTGGATGGTGAACATGATATACGCAACCCACATCCCCAAGAGGGAGCGGAAGCGTGTGCTAAGGGACGTATATGCGTTGGAGCCAGTCGCCCCAAAGTTCAACCCATGGTCCTCCTGTCCGATCACCTTCGATCGCAGGGACCACCCCACTAGTATCCATCATGGCGGATTCGCCGCACTGGTCCTAGACCCAATCATCGACGGATTTCACCTCACTCGAGTCCTTATGGACGGGGGCAGCAGCCTGAACCTACTTTATCAGGACACAATGCGCAAAATGGGTATAGACCCCTCAAGGATCAAACCCACAAAAACGACGTTCAAAGGCGTCATACCAGGTGTAGATGCCCATTGCACAGGCTCAGTCACACTAGAAGTGGTCTTCGGATCCCCGGATAACTTCCGAAGCGAGGATTTAATCTTTGATACAGTCTCGTTCCGCAGTGGCTATCATGCATTGCTCGGGCGAACCGCATTTGCGAGATTCAATGCGGTACCGCATTATGCATACCTCAAGATCAAGATGCCAGGACCTCGGGGGGTCATTATACTCAATGGAAACATAGAGCGCTCTCTCCGCACTGAGGAGCACACCGCGGCCCTCGCAGCAGAAGCACAACGCAGCCTCTTCAGGCAATCCACCAGTTCGGTGATTAAACACCCGGACACCGTCAAGCGCGCCCGGAGTAATCTGCAACAAGACCGCCTGGCACGTTCTGAGCTCGCATAGCAATGCGGCCCCCACCCCAGTCCCAGCCAAATGGCGAAACCCGTGCCACGCGTACATAATTACGCATTGAAAACACCATGGGCATAGGTGGGGGGGGGGGAACGACTACGGCATGCCCCAAAACGCGGCTCAACCGCACTAGGGGCTTCTCGCCTTATTATTTTTTCTCTCTTTCAGGACTTTACTCTCTGGAAACCCCGTCCGGCAGTACGATTGCCGGACACATGATACAACAAGCAAGGAAGCAAAAAGCTACGTCGCATCATGGAATTCCCAGGTGGTCTCTAATAACGAGTGAAATACCTGCTTTAAATACCATTCCTCAGCTTTCCCTTGGAGGGGACATGTCAAATAGTCCTACTTTTTGATTATCGCACTACTTGTATCATTCTGCTTCGACGCACCTTTTTGAGTAAACAATGCATAGCACTAGACTATTACCGCATTCTCTAATCTTTTTTATATATATGTTCATTCATGACATTCAGCACCCGTACACTCTGGTACGGCCAATACGCCAGGGGCTTAAGCATACCCCATAATGCGGCGTGAGAACTCCGAACACTTTCGACAGTGTGGCACCCCGAACTTATAGCATTATATGCATCAGCTCCGAATCATGTCTTGGGTCAATAGTTGGGTTTGCCCGGCTCCCATGTTTTGGTACCTTGCGTTCCACTATATCGGCTAAGGTAGCACTGGGAGAACTACTGCGATTGTGCCCCGGTTCATCTAGGCAAACACCTTAGTAGAGAAAGCTAAAACTGACTGACATGATAATGCGAGAGTTGGTCGATGTTCGAGAGGTCTCGAGTCCCTAAAGACTTATGCCGCTTAGGGCAAGGAGTCGGCTTTGTCCGGCTTAGGCGTGTATAGTGCCCCGAATTCGGCCTTCCGAATCCTAGGGGCTTCGCCAAAATTTAAAATTGTAGACTTCTATGGCTAAATGAGAGTGATAAAGCATTATAGTCCAATTTCCTTGTTCGTTGCGCTGAGCACCTCCCTCGAAGGACCCAACAATGGGAAAAAGAGTGCTCAGATTTATCCCGAACACCCCAGCACTCGTGGCATGGGGGAAGAAGCCGACGACTGGCCATCTCTCAGATTTGATAAACAGCCGAACAAAAGGTAATATTTTAAATTCAAACAAGCGTTGCATAGCGCACATGAACAAGTTTTCATAATACAGGATCACACGAGCAAGTTCATTCAAAAATTACATCCTTCGCACACTCGTCCGCCACAAGACGGGCACCCTTCAGGACACCCTCATAATACATCTCAGGGTGGCGATGCTCCTTGCCCTGCGGCGTCCCCTCCTTCACCAGCTTCTCGGCATCCATCTTGGCCCAGTGCACCTTCGCACGGGCAAAAGCCCGGTGTGCACCTTCGATGCAGACGGACTGCTTTATGACTTCTAGCCGTGGGCAGGCATCCACGAGCCGCCTCACCAGGCCGAAGTAGTTGTTGGGAAGGGAGTTGCCAGGCCACATCCGGACTATAAGGCTCCTCATGGCCTGTTCGGCCGCCTATGCGGCTTGACCAGTTGCTTCAAATGGTCGCTCACAGGCATCCGGTGTTCGGTCCCAGTATACTGAGACCAAAACAACTTCTCCGTCGAGCTTCCCTCCTCAGCCCGATAGTACTTTACGGCATCCGACATGCTGCGGGGCAAATCTGTGAATGCTCCTGGAGAGCTCCAGACTCGGGTAAGTAATAAGTAATTTACTTTCACATGCTTGCTTTGCATAATGAATGCCTTACCCGCCGCTATCTTCCTCATCGCCTCAATTTCCTAGAGGGCCTTTTGGGCTTCAGCCTTGGCAAGCTTTGTGCTCTCGAGGGCCGCGGCAAGCTCGGACTCTCATGTCTTCGAGTCAAGCTCCAAAGTCTCGTGCTTCTTCACGAGAGCCTGGAGCTCCTGCTGCACCTCGCCCACCCGTGCCGCTTGTTTCTCCCGCTCGGTGCGCTCCTTGGCCGCTTTGTTTTCGGCCTCGGACAGCACTTGCTTCAGGGTCGCCACTTCGGTCGTGGCCCCTGGCACATCCATGATGATCCTGTCATTTTGCAACCACATCTTTTTTTATATACATATAGACAACGTATTACTTACCTTTGTTCTCCTCGAGCTGCCTCTTGCCAAGGCCGAGCTCTTTCTCGGACTGCTCGAGGTTCTGCTTCAGTGCGGCGACCTCCGCAGTCAGTGCGGCAGAGGTCAGCAGCGAAGCCTGCATACAAATATAGACATACTTGTATTAGACTCCTACAGATATTATTTGATCCTCTATTCGGCTTTTCTTTGTGAACACCAAACAGAGCATCAGGGGCTACTGTCTATGCGGTAATATTTTCCTATATTTTAGACACTTACCTCAAAGGCTGTTAGAAGGCTGGCACAGGCTTCAGTCAGTCCGCTCTTGGCGGACTGAACCTTCTCGATCACCGCACTCATAATAGTGCGGTGCTCTTCGTCGATGGAAGCACCGTGAAGCGCTCCCAGCAGGCTGTCTGGTGCCTCTAGATGGACAGAGGTCACCGGCACGGGCGGCTTGCCCCTCTTGGAAGGGGGCCGCCTGCCGGAGTCCGGAACCACTGGAGGTTCCGGCGCGGTGTTCGGCTGAGGGCCGAACTTGGGGCCCTAGGGAGTCTTGCTCCCTTTGCGCCTGCAGTCCGGAAGGTTGCCTTGAGGCGCCTCCGAGACTATCTCCCCCCGGCTCGGTGCCCCTTGAGACAATACCTCGACATTGTCCGTAGGGAGAGGAGAGGAGGCGGTCGGAAGTGTATCACTATCCATATCCGACGAGTCCAAGGAACCGTCCGACGAGGATACGTCGATACAGGCTCGGGGCGGACTGCATGATCATATTCGACGTTAGGAGAAGTAGTGCAATAAAAGTGTGCTATGAGTTACTCTGGTATACGAATACTTACGACTTCGCCAGGGGCTTGGCCCTGAGTAACCACTCGTCTTCGCTGTCGGTGGTGGTGGTGGAACAGTCCGGAAGGAGAATCCTTCCCTTCTTGGACCCTTCGGCCTCCCCGGTTGGGGCGGCCTTCCTTTTCTTGTCTCCCCCGGCTGGAGGGGGAGAATCTTCATCTTCCTCCTCCTCATTTTTACGGGAGGAGTGCGTCTCAAAGTTATCAGACGATGAGTCCGATACCACCTGGCGCCGGGAACTCTTTCGGGTTCCCGTGGCCTTCTTCTTGATCTTCTCCGGCACCTCATAAGGATCCGGAGTCCGCATCTCTGTCAGGAGAGCGTCTACAGGGTCTTCGGGCAGAGGGGCCGGACAGTTAATCTGCTCCGATGTCTCCACCCAGTCCTGTCAAAGGCATGGGAGCTCAGACAACGCACATGGTTAAGCTATGGGAAATAAATACCCTACTAGATGTACAGAACTTACCGGATTCGCAAGGCGCTTCGCGCTTAGCCCGCGGTCCTTGGTAAGGGAAGGGGAGACCTCGGCGCCCTTGAACAGCACCTTCCAGACATCCTTATGCGTTGTGCCAAAGAGCTCGCGTAGAGTCTGGTGCTGGGCCGGGTCGAACTCCCATAAGTTGAAAGCCCGTCGTTGACACGCGAGGATCCGGCAGAAGAGCATGACCTGGACTATGTTGACAAGCTTGAGCTTCATGCCTACCATGTTCCGGATACACTTCTGGAGTCCGTCCAGCCCCACCGATGAGCCCCAGGACAGGCCCTTCTCCTTCCAGGAAGTGAGCCGCGTGCAGATTCCGGATCGAAACTCAGGGGCCGCCACCCAGTTGGTGTCGCGTGGATCGGTGATGTAGAACCACCCTGATTGCCACCCCTTTATGGTCTCCACGTAGGAGCCCTCGAGCCATGTAACGTTAGGCATTTTGCCCACCATGGCTCCGCCGCATTCCGCTTGTTGGCCGCCTACTACCTTCGGTTTGACATTGAAGGTCTTCAACCACAGGCCGAAGTGAGGCTGGATGCGGAGGAAAGCCTCGCACACGACGATGAACGCCGAGATGTTGAGGATGAAATTCGGGGCCAGATCATGGAAGTCCAGCCCGTAATAGAACATAAGGCCGCGGACGAATGGATGGAGGGGAAACCCCAGTCCGCGGACGAAGTGGGTGAGGAAAACCACCCATTCGTGAGGTTCCGAGGTAGGGACGATCTGCCCCGCGGCTGGCAGCCGGTGCGTGATATCCGCGGCTAAGTATCCGGCCCCGCGTAGTTTTTTGATGTCTCCCTACGTGACGCAGGAGACCATCCACTTGCCTCCCGCTCTGGACATGTTTGGAGAAGGTTGAGGAGAAGGATGTGGACTTGGGCGCTGGAGCTCGATTGCGCAAGAATGGATGAGCAAGGAGGAAGAAGGCGTGGGTAGAAAAAGGTGAACCCTTATCCCTTTATAAGGGCGAACGAAACTATGCGCCCCCACCAGCCTGGTGAAACTCGCTTATCCCCCAAGCGTCGTAATTGATGGCGCGGTTGGGTTACCCATGTCCGTATTGATGGGAATCCCGTAATAAGGGGACACGATCTCTACTACGACAAGACGTGCCAAGGAAACCGCCTCGCGAAACACACTGAGGTTGGTTGTGAAAAACGATTCGAATGGTGACCTGGGTGTGGTGTGATGTCACACTGCAGAATGCGTCGGCAGATTAGATTTATGAAAATATTATTCTCTCTACGGTTGTATGTGGAACTTATTTTGCAGAGCCAGACACGATCCTCGTGTTCAAAATCTTCTATGAAGAATTCAGAGGAGGAACCCGCCTTGTAATGCCGAAGACAATCTGCGCGCCGGACTCATCGTCATTGAAGCGTGGTTCAGGGGCTACTGAGGGAGTCCGGGATTAGGGGGTATCCGGACAGCCGGACTATATCCTTTGGCCGGACTGTTGGACTATGAAGATACAAGATAGAAGACTTCGTCCCGTGTACGGATGGGACTCTCCTTGGCGTGGAAGGCAAGCTTGGCAATACGGATATGTAGATCTCCTTCCTTGTAACCGACTCTGTGTAACCCTAGCCCCCTCCGGTGTCTATATAAACCTGAGGGTTTAGTCCGTAGGACCAACAACAACAATCATACCATAGGCTAGCTTTTAGGGTTTAGCCTCTTCGATCTCGTGGTAGATCAACTCTTGTACTACTCATATCATTAAGAATAATCAAGCAGGACGTAGGGTATTACCTCCATCAAGAGGGCCCGAACCTGGGTAAACATCATGTCCCCTGCCTCCTGTTACCATCCGCCTAGACGCACAGTTCGGGACCCCCTACCCGAGATCTGCCAGTTTTGACACTGACAGGTACCATCATACCTAGTTCAATCTCGTTACCGGCAAGTCTCTTTACTCGTTCCGTAATGCATCATCCCGTAACTAACTCATCAGTCAAATTGCTTGCAAGGCTTATCATGATGTGCATTACCGAGAGGACCCAGAGATACCTCTTCGATACTCGAAGTGACAAATCCTAATCTCGATATATGCCAACTCAACAAACACCTTTGGAGACACCTGTAGATCATCTTTATAATCACCCAGTTACGTTGTGACGTTTGCTAGCACACAAGGTGTTCCTCCGGTATTCGGGAGTTGCATAATCTCATAGTCAAAGGAATATGTATAAGTCATGAAGAAAGCAATAGCAACAAAACTTAACGATCATTACGCTAAGCTAACGGATGGGTCTTGTTCATCACATCATTCTCCTAATGATGCGATCCCATTCATCAAATGACAACACATGTCTATGGTCAGGAAACTTAACCATCTTTGATTAACGAGCCAGTCAAGTAGAGGCATACTAGGGACACTTTCTTTTGTCTATGTTTTCACACATGTATCGAGTTTCTGGTTAATACAATTCTAGCATGAATAATAAACATTTATCATGATATAAGGAAATATGAATAACAACTTTATTATTGCCTCTAAGGCATATTTCCTTCATCTATGCCTCCACTCCCCCCACTACACACAAGAACAATGGTTTGCGCATATGAAAGGGTCGATGAAACCATTCATCAAGTAAAGCAAGTTCAGGAGAAAAGTAGTCCTTGTAGAGTAGCCGTGCTCCAGAGACCCTATCCCGCTTCAGTACTCTTCTCCCTTTTACCGAGCCCTTGTTGAGAATGTGCTCCAGCTCTCGATCCATTTCCTGTTGGATGCTCATGATCATGATCATCTCCGCTTCTTATTTTTTGAATCCGACGAATCAAAGAACTCCTTTTGAATTATTTCATCAAGCTCTAAGGGTCCATACTCCTCATCCGACGAACCATCTGAATCCATCATTTTGCCTACAAAACAATCGCAAAAGAAGGGTTGGACATTCTGTTAAACACATGGAAGGGAAGGTGCAGTCTGAGATCAGCCGGAGCGTACCGTAGAGGTGTCCTGGGCAGCGATCATGTCCGTGCTGGCGAAAACTGTGGGGATGAGTGTTTTGGCGGTGCTACCGGTGCTACGGGCTCAGTATGGCGACTGAGCAAGAGTGGCGATGGAGCTAGGGTGGACCGTCGTGGATGAGGGAAAAGAGAGGAGAGGAACAAGGATGAATTGGCAAGGCCGGAGTGGGATTTGGTGCAATTTGAGGTGGGATCGGCTCCCCGGGCCTCCCCATATTTGGGCTGGATATGAGGTGTGTCGATCATCCTGGGCATAAGAAGCCGGTATGAGGCATTTGTTTGGGTCAATTTCTTTTACTGGTCGATGACTGCAAAGGGGGAAGGGGCTGGGGAGTCCCGTTGTAGATGCTCTAATGAAAAACATGATTGCTTTCTCAACAACAAAAGGAACACGTACAAGTGTGGTCCCATAGGAGAAATGCATAGGGAGAGAGTGTACAATATGGCTTGCACCATCGTGTTGACGACAACAGTATCGAGGAAAAATGAATATGACTAGTGATGACCCACAAGTATACGGGATCAATTGTAGCTCTTTTCGATAAGTAAGAGTGTCGAACCCAACGAGGAACAGAGGGAAATGGCAAGTAGTTTTCAGTAAGGTAATGCCTGCAGGTGCTGAAATTGTAAGTAACGGAGTAGTTTGATAACAACATAATTTGTAACGAACACGTTACAATAGTAGTAACAAAAGTGCAGCAAGGTAGTCCAATCCTTTTGAGGCAAAGGACAGGCCAAAACAGTCTCTTATAATAAGCAAAGCGTTCTTGAGGGTACACGGGAATTTCATCTAGTCACTTTCATCATGTTGGTTTAATTCGTGTTCGCTACTTTGATAATTTGATATGTGGGTGGACGGGTGCTTAGGTGTTGTTCTTACTTGAACAAACCTCCTACTTATGATTAACCCTCCCGCAAGGATCCGTAGCTACGAGAAAAGTATTAAGACTAAAGTCTAACCATAACATTAAACTTTTGGATCCAATCGGTCCCTTACGGAATAGCGCATAAACTGGGGTTTAAGCTTCTTCCACTCTCGCAACCCACCATCTAATTGCAACTCCACAATGCATTCCCTTAGGCCCAAATGTGTTGAAATGTCATGTAGTCGACGTTCACATGACACCACTAAGGGAATAACAACATACATACTATCAAAATATCGAACACATATCAAGTTCACATGATTACTTGCAACATGATTTATCCCGTGACCTCGAGAACAAAAGTAACTACTCACAAATGATAAAAATGTTCATGATTAGAGGAGTATTAAATAGAATAATGGATCTGAACATATAATCTTCCACCAAATAAACCATATAGTAATCAACTACAAGATGTAATCAACACTACTAGTCACCCACAATTACCAATCTATAGTTCCGGTAACAAGATTGAACACAAGAGATGAACTGGGGTTTGAGAGGAGATGGTGCTATTGAAGATGTTGATGGAGATTACCCTCCCCAAGATGGGAGAGTTGTTGGTGATGATGATGACGATGATTTCCCCCTCTGGGAGGGAAGTTTCCCTGGCGGAATCGCAACCTCCGGAGGGCAAAAGTGCTCCTTCCCAAGTTCCGCCTCGAGGCAGCGGCGCTTCATCCCGAAAGTCCTCCCCCTATTTTTTCTAGGTCAAAATGACTTATATACCAAAAGATGGGCACTGGAGGTGGGCCGAGGAGGCCACAACCTACCAGGGCGCGCTTGGGGGGCCTGGCGTTCCCAGGTGGGTTGTGCCCACCTGGTGGCCCCCCTCTGGTGTTTATTGGCTCTAGTATTTCTTAAATAATCCATAAAAAATCTTCGTGAAGTTTCAGCTCATTTGGAGTTGTGTAGAATAGGTGGCCTGACGTAGCTTTTCCAGGTCCAGATTTCCAGCTGCCGGAATTCTCCCTCTCGTTGTGTTCCTTGCAAATTATGAGAGAAAAAGCATCAGAATTACTCCAAAAAGCATTATTATGGATAAAAACATTATAAATAATAGTAAGAAAACATGATGCAAAATGGACGTATCAACTAGCACCAAAGAAAAATGGCAAGCTCGATAATCATATGTGGTTAGATCTGTTTTGCATGCCGCTACTCATGCTTCCAGGAACATATACTAGTGAAGTCCTCTAGTATGGGCTTGTTTGGTTGCTCGCATAAGGCTCAATCAGGCCCATTGTGTGCAACATATTTATGTGTCGCCCTATTTGGTTATATACAAATATTGTTGGGCCTACATGGCACGGTTCTTAAAGCACGTCTGGGCCTGTATCGCTGGGAACTTCCAAATCGGCAGTTTCCACTGAGCCATGCCCGAGCGATGCTCTAGAGCGCACGTGGGTGGCTCTCATAGTATGCATGTGCACATGGTTTGTGGTAACACCTTCATTTAGCCTCTTCTTTTCTACACAACCGTGCTTCGATTCAAGATAAGCTCTACACATAAAGATGCACCTCGATGTTCTGATTCCATTCAAACGATCAGATCATAGTTTCGTTCGCTGTATATGTTGAATTTTGTGTTCATATTTGGATCCTTTTGGGCGCATTTTGACAAATTCGTGTCACTTGGTCGACCATTTAAATTTTCCTTTGACGAGTAGCTTCACCTCGCTGCCTCACACGACTTTCGTGTTGTGACTTTTCTATTTCACAAATTATAGACGAGTAGATCTACATGTGACCAGTGTACTATAATATGCATGTCATCCTCCTAATATCCCTCACTTCTGATCCCGTTCACTAGTCTCTTCTAATCTACACAATCGTGCTTTGATTCGAGATAAGTTGTACACGAAAAAGATGTTGGGCCACGTTGTGGTTCCATTCAGACGATTGGTTTGTAATTTCATTGACTAGAGATGTATAATTTTGTGTTTACGTTTGAAACCATTTTGGATGAATTTTGATGAATACGTCACACACGATTCACCATTTCCTTTGATGGGTAGCTTCATCTTTCTATTACAAATGACTTTCATGTTGTATGTTTTCTATTTCAACGGTCGTAGACGAATATGCATGTATCTATTCCAAATGTGTGGGTCGTTAGGTTGATCTCCTTTGTGTGGGCCCAACGGTCGACCAGGCCCTTAGATCTGCGCCCTGATCGGGGGCGCCCAACCCTCATATGGTTGGTGGGCCCTTGTGACCCACACATATATAAACAGATGTGGGGGCCGGGGCACAACTGATGAAGTTCATCGCTGCCACAATCCCTACCGATCTAGGGTTAGCGCGATGCTCATGGAAAGCACACCACCACCGCCATCTTCCTCTCGCCACCATCGTGACCATCTCACCATGATGGCCTATAGCTCGAGCTCATTAGCCAAAGGAGAAGGTAGGTTTACTGGGACTCTCTAGCCTACCTGATCCAGAGGATCTAACAATGGTTTCAGAGCCATACATAGGCTAAGATTTTCGGTACAAAGAAAAGAAATCAGAGAAAAAAAGATTCCCCCTTGAACACTAACCCTAAAAGAACAAGAGGGAAAAGTAACCGTGCCGCCGCAAGGCCTCGCCGTTCCTCTCTATTCGGACACGCATCGGCAAGCCGAGGCGTCCGGAACAAGAACCACCAGAGCTAGCCACTGCTCGCCGGAAAAGAAAGGAAGAAAAAAAGGGTGGGGTAACCACTGCGACCAAATCCCTCGACGGCGCTGCACTCACCGCAGAGGGAGGGCGTGCGACCGGCAAGGAGGATGGCCACGATGCAGAGTTGCCACGCTCCTCTTCCTCTTTCTCTCGCTGGAAAGGAAAAACATGGATCCTCTCTGTCTCTCTCTTGGAAATGGAAAAGGGAGGGAGGGGAAGGGGCTGGCTCGTCGGGGTGCCGCCCTGGCTCGCCGCCCTGGCTCGCCGCGTCAACGTGGCTCGAGGAGGTGTCACCGAGCGAGAGGGCGAGAGAGGAGCGAGCGGCGGAGAGCGGCTCGCGGGGGAGGACGTTGGGGAACATAGTAATTTCAAAAAAATTGCTATGCACACGCAAGATCTATCATGGTGATGCATAGCGACGAGAGGGGAAGAGTATTGTCCATGTACCCTCATAGACCGTAAGCGGAAGTGTTATGACAATGCGGTAGATATAGTCGTACGTCTTCACGATCCGACCGATCCTAGTACCAAAAGTATGACACCTCCGCGATCTTCACACGTTTGGCTTGGTGACGTCCCACGAACTCTCGATCCAGCTGAGTGTCGAGGGAGAGCTTCGGCAGCACGATGGCGTGATGACCGTGATGATGAAGCTACCGGCACATGGCTTCGCCTAAGCACTACGACGATATGACCGAGGTGGATTATGTTGGAGGGGGCACCGCACACGGCTAAGAGATCAATGATCAACTTGTGTGTCCATGGGGTGCCCCCCTCCCCCGTATATAAAGGAGTGGAGGAGGGGGAGAGGGCCGGCCTCCTAGGCACGCCCAAGGGGGAAGTCCTACTCCCAGTGGGAGTAGGATTCCCCCTTCCCTAGTTGGAGTAGGAGAGGGAAGGAAGGCAGAGAAGGAAAAGGGGCCCGCCCCCCTTCCAATTCGGATTGGGCTTGGGGGGCCCACCTTGGCCGCCTCCTCCTCCTTTCCACTATAGCCCATTAAGGCCCATTGACTCCCCGGGGAGTTCCGGTAACCCCCCGGTACTCCGATATATGCCCGAACTCTCTCGATACCTTTCCGATGTCCAAACATAGTCATCAAATATATCGATCTTTATGTCTCGACCATTTAGAGACTCCTCATCATGTCCATGATCACATCCGGGACTCTGAACTACCTTCGGTACATCAAAACACATAAACTCATAATACCGATCGTCACCAAACGTTAAGCGTGCGGACCCTACGGGTTCAAGAACTATGTAGACATGACCAATAACCAATAGAAAAACCTGGATGTTCATATTGGCTCCCAAATATTCTACGAAGATATTTATCGGTCAAACCACATAATGATATACGTTGTGCCCTTTGTCATCGGCATGTTACTTCCCCGAGATTCGATCGTCGGTATCTCAATACCTAGTTCAGTATCATTACCGGCAAGTCTCTTTACTCATTCCGTAATGCATCATCCCGCAACTAACTCATTAGTCGAGATTAGTGCATTACTAAGAGGGCCCAGAGATACCTCTCCGAAAATCAGAGTGACAAATCCTAATCTCGATCTATGCCAACTCAACAAACACCATTGGAGACACCTGTAGAGCACCTTTATAATCACCCAGTTACGTTGTGACGTTTGGTAGCACACAAAGTGTTCCTCCGCTATTCGGGAGTTGCATGATCTCATAGTCATAGGAACATGTATAAGTTATGGAGAAAGCAATATCAACAAACTAAACGATCATCGTGCTAAGCTAACGGCTGGTTCAAGTCAATCACATCATTCTCTAATTATGTGATCCTGTTAACCAAATGACAACTCATGTCTATGGTTATGAAACATAACCATCATTGAGTCAACGAGCTAGTCAAGTAGAGGCATACTAGTGACATTATGTTTGTCTATGTATTCACACATGTACTAAGTTTCCAGTTAATACAATTCTAGCATGAATAATAAACATTTATCATGATATAAGGAAATATAAATAACAACTTTATTATTGCTTCTAGGGCATATTTCCTTTAGTCTCCCACTTGCACTAGAGTCAATAATCTAGAGTACGTTGTAATGATTCTAAAACCCATGGAGTCTTGGTGCTAATCATGTTTTGCTCGTGAGAGAGGCTTAGTCAATGGGTCTGCAACATTCAGATCCGTATGTATCTTGCAAATCTCTATGTCTCCCTCCTTGACTTGATCACGGATGGAACTGAAGCATCTCTTGATGTGCTTGGTTCTCTTGTAAAATCTGGATTCCTTTGCCAAGGCAATTGCACCAGTATTGTCACAAAAGATTTTCATTGGACCCGATACACTAGCTATGACACCTAGATCGGATATGAACTCCTTCATCCAGAATCCTTCATTTGCTGCTTCCGAATCAGCTATGTATTCCGCTTCACACGTAGATCCCACCATGACGCTCTGCTTGGAACTGCACCAACTGACGACTGCACCATTTAAGAAAAACACGTATCCGGTTTGCGACTTAGATTCATCCGGATCAGTGACAAAGCTTTCATCGACGTAACCGTTTACGACGAGCTCTTTGTCACCTCCATATACGATAAACATATCCTTAGTCCTTTTTAGGTATTTCAGGATGTTCTTGACCGATGTCCGGTGATCCACTCCTGGATTACTTTGGTACCTCCCTGCTAAACTGATAGCAAGGCAAACATCAGGTCTGGTACACAACATTGCATACATGATAAAGCCTATGGCTCAAGCATAGGGAACACCTTTCATTTTCTATCTATCTTCTGAAGTGGTCGGGCATTGAGTCTGACTCAACTTCACACCTTGTAACACAGGTAAGAACACTTTATTTTCTTAATCCATTTTGAACTTCTTCAAAACTTTATCAAGGTATGTGCTTTGTGAAAGTCCAATTAAGCGTCTTGATCTATCTCTATAGATCTTGATGCCTAATATATAAGCAGCTTCACCGAGGTCTTTCATTCAAAATTCTTATTCAAGTATCCTTTTACGCTATTCAGAAATTCAGTATCATTTCCGATCAACAATATGTCATCTACATATAATATCAGAAATGCTGCAGAGCTCCCACTCACTTTCTTGTAAATACATGCTTCTCCCAAAGTCTGTATAAAACCATATGCTTTGCTCACACTATCAAAGCGTATATTCCAACTCCGAGAGGCTTGCACCAGTCCATAAATGGACTGCTGGATCTTGCACACTTTGTTAGTACCTTTTGGATCGACAAAACCTTCTGGTTGCATCATATACAACTCTTCTTTAAGATATCCATTAAGGAATGCAGTTTTGACACCCATTTGCCAAATTTCATAATCATAAAATGCGGTAATTGCTAACATGATTCGGACGGACTTAAGTATCGCTACGGGTGAGAAGGTCTCATCGTAGTTGAGGGAATCCTAGATTAGGGGGTGTCTGGATAGCCGGACTATACCTTCGGTCGGACTCCTGGACTATGAAGATATAAGATTGAAGACTTTGTCCCGTGTCCGGAAGGGACTTTTCTTGGCGTGGAAGGCAAGCTTGGCGATACGGATATGTAGATCTCCTACCATTGTAACCGACTCTGTGTAACCCTAGCCCTCTCCGGTGTCTATATAAACCGGAGGGTTTTAGTCCGTAGGACGAACAACAATCATACCATAGGCTATCTTCTAGGGTTTAGCCTCTCTGATCTCGTGGTAGATCTACTCTTGTACTACCCATATCATCAATATTAATCAACCAGGACATAGGGTTTTACCTCCATCAAGAGGGCCCGAACCTGGGTAAAACATCGTGTCCTCTGCCTCCTGTTACCATCCGCCTAGACGCACAGTTCGGGACCCCCTACCCGAGATCCGCCGGTTTTGACACCGACATTGGTGCTTTCATTGAGAGTTCCTCTGTGTCGTCACGTTTAGGTCCGATGGCTTCTCCGATCATCAACAGCGATGCGATCCAGGGTGAGACCTTTCTCCCCGGACAGATCTTCATATTCGGTGGCTTTGCATTACGAGCCAATTCGCTTGGCCATCTGGAGCAGATCGAAAGCTACGCCCCTGGCCATCAGGTCAGATTTGGAAGTTTGAGCTACACGGCCGACCTCCGCGGAGACTTGATCTTCAACGGATTCGAGCCGCAGCCGAGCGCGGTGCATTGTCTCGATGGGCATGATCTAGCTCTGCCGCCGAACAGTGCCCTGGAGGCCGCACCTGCAGCAGCTCCGACCCTTAAATCGGAGCCAACTGCGCCAATCAAGGATGGGTGGTTGGACACCACCTCGGGGGCTGCAATATCTACGGCGATCGAGCCAAACACCAGCCCTATTCTCTACGAAGCCTGTGACTCCAAGGAGCCGGACTCCTCTCCAGACTCCGAGCCCTCCGCGACCTACCGATAGAACCCGATTGGGCACCGATCATGGAGTTCACCGCCGCGGTCATCTTTCAGCACTCGCCCTTTGGCGATATTCTGAATTCACTAAAGTCTCTCTCTTTATCAGGAGAGCCCTGGCCGTACTATGGTCAGCAAGGTTGGGATGCGGATGATGAAGAAATTCAAAGCCCAACCACCACCCACTTCGTAGCCACTGTCGATGATTTAACCGACATGCTCGACTTCGACTCCGAATACATCGACGGTATGGACGCCGATGCAGGAGACGATCAAGAACCAGCGCCTATAGGGCACTGGAAAGCCACCTCGTCGTATGATATATACATGGTGGACACCCCAAAAGAAAGCAATGGCGATGGCACAGCGGAGGATGACCCCTCCAAGAAGCAGCCTAAGTGTCGGCGTCAGCGGCGCCGCTCTAAATCCCGCCAAAGCAAAAACGGTGATTCCGGCACGGGAGATAATAACACCCCGGACAGTGCTGAAGACAACCACCTCCAGCAAGATTCAGCACAGGAGGATGGAGAAGCCACAGACAGAGATGTCGAGGACGATAGTTATATGCCTCCCTCTGAAGACGAGGCAAGCCTCGACGATGACGAATTTGTTGTGCCGGAGGATCCCGTCGAACAAGAGCATTTCAAACACAAGCTTATGGCCACGGCGAGCAGCCTCATGAAAAAACAGCAACATCTTAGAGCTGATCAAGATTTGCTAGCCGACAGATGGACTGAAGTCCTTGCGGCCGAAGAGTATGAACTCGAATGCCCCTCCAAGAGCTACCCAAAGCGCAGGTTACTACCCTGATTAGAGGAGGAAGCACTTAAACCTACATCACCAGCGCATGATGCGGCCGAACGGCCACCCCGTGGCCGCGATAGAGAGGCCTCCCGACCCTCCACTCCAGCCGCACCCCAGCACCGCTCAAAAAATACCAAGGCACAGGAAAACGCACCAGACCTGCGAGATATATTGGAGGACAAGGCAAGGCAAACAAGATCGATCTACGGATCGCATGGGCGCCCCACGGCACGAGACGGTAATCGTCACTCCGGATACAGTAATTCCGGCCGGGCCGAAGACAATAGACAAAGCTCTTTTGAGCTGCGTCGTGATATAGCCCAATACAGAGGCGCCGCACACCCACTATGCTTCACAGATGAAGTAATGGAACATCAAATCCCCGAGGGTTTCAAACCCGTGAACATTGAATCATACGATGTTAATGCCGGATTCAGAGGCTCTAAACCCGGTCAGCGGAAAAAGCCATTCAAAAGAAATACTCCGGGCCCGTCCAGTTTGGACCGAATACTCGACCGTTCATGCCAGATACATGGCACCCCCGAAAAATCAGCCAATCACACCAACAGGGATTGATGGGTGTTCAAGCAGACAGGCAAGTTAAATGCCGAAAGCAGAGACAAGGGGCTGCATAGCGATGACGAGGAGGAGCCCCGCCCGCCGAACAACAGTGGACAGAAAGGTTTTCCCCCACAAGTGCGGACGGTGAACATGATATACGCAACCCACGTCCCCAAGAGGGAGCGGAAGCATGCGCTAAGGGACGTATACACGATGGAGCCAGTCGCCCCAAAGTTCAACCCATGGTCTTCCTGCCCGATCACTTTTGATCGAAGGGACCACCCCACTAGCATCCGTCATGGCGGATTCGCCGTATTGGTTCTAGACCCAATTATTGACGGATTTCACCTCACTAGAGTCCTTATGGACGGCGGCAGCATCCTGAACCTGCTTTACCAGGATACAGTGTGGAAAATGGGCATCGATCCCTCGAGGATCAAACCCACTAAAACGACCTTTAAAGGCGTCATACCAGGTGTAGAGGCCAACTGTACAGGCTCAGTTACACTTGAAGTGGTCTTCGGATCTCCGGATAATTTCTGAAGCGAGGAGTTAATCTTCGACATAGTCCCGTTCCGCAGTGGCTATCACGCACTGCTCGGGCGAACCGCATTTGCCAAGTTCAATGCAGTGCCGCACTAGGCATACCTCAAGCTCAAGATGCCAGGCCCTCGAGGAGTAATTACGGTCAATGGAAACATAGAACGCTCCCTCCGAACGGAAGAGCACATGGCGGCCCTTGCAGCGGAAGTTCAAAGCAGCCTCTCAAGGCAATTCTCCAGTCCGGCCATTAAACGTCTGGACACCGTCAAGCGCGCCCGGAGTAACCTACAACAAGACTGCTTGGCACGTTCCGAGCAAGCGTAGCAATGCGGCCCTAACCCCAGCCCTCGCGAACTTGCGAAACCAAGTGTTGCACATACATAACTATGCTCTGGAAATACCATGGGCACAGGGGGAGGGGCACCATCAAGACACGCCCGAAACGCGGCTTAAACCGCACTAGGGGCTGCCGATTTCTTAATTTTCTCTTATTTTCAGGACTCCATTCTTCGGAAGGCTTGTCCGGCAGTACAATTGCCGCACAAACGATACAACCAGGGAAGCAGAAAGCTACACTGTACTATGGAACTCTAAGGTGGTCTCTATAACGAGCAGTATACCTGTTTCACATAACATTCTGCAGCTCGCCCCTGGAAAGGACATGTTAAATAGTCCCATCTTTTGCTTATTACACTATTTGTATCGTTCTGCTTTGATCGCAACCTTTTTAACTAAACAATGCATAGCTTCCATCTATTATTGCATTACTCTTTTTTACGAATATATGTTCATTAATGACATGTTGCACCCGTACACTTTGGTACGGCCAATACGCCAGGGGCTTAAGTACCCCACAATACGGTGTGAGAAGTCCGAACACTTTCACAAGTGCGCCACCCCGAACTTATAGCATTATATGCATCGACTCCGAATCATGTCTTGGGTCAATAGTTGGGTTTGCCCGGCTCCTATGTTTTGGTACCTTACGTTCCGTTATATTGGTTAAGGTAGCACTAGGAGAACTACTGCGATTGTGCCCCAGTTGAGCTGGGCTAAGCACCTCAGTAGAGAAAGCTAAAACTGACCGTCATGATGAGGCGAGAGCTGGTCGCTGTTCGATAGGTTTTCGAGTCCCTAAAGACTTATGTCGCTTAGAGCGAGGAGTCGGCTTTGTCCGGCCTAGGCATGGATAGCGCCCCGAATTCGGTCTTCCGAAAACTAGGGGCTTCGCCGAAATTTAAAATTATAGAATTCTATGGCTAAGTGAGAGTGTTCAAGCATTATAGTCCGATTGCCTTGTTCGTTGTGTTGAACGCCTCCCTCGAAGGACCCAAGAATGGGAAAACGAGCGCTCATGTTTATCCCGAACACCCCAGCACTCGTGGCACGAGGGCAGAAGCCGAAGACTCGCCATCTCTCAAATTTGATAAACGGCAAGGTAATATTTTAAATTCAAAAGCGTTGCTTAGCGCATATGAACAAGTTTTCAGCGTACAGGATCACAAATGCAAGTTTACTCAAAAATTACATCTTTGGAGCATTCATCCACTATAAGGCGGGCACCCTTCAGGACGCCCTCTTAATACGCTTCCGGGACGCGATGCTCCTTG
This sequence comes from Triticum urartu, assembly GCF_056163025.1. Taxonomy (NCBI): domain Eukaryota; kingdom Viridiplantae; phylum Streptophyta; class Magnoliopsida; order Poales; family Poaceae; genus Triticum; species Triticum urartu. The sequence continues at coordinate 212,180,045 of NC_141875.1, forward strand.
CCCGGCGGCGGCCCGTCCTTCACCAGCTTCTCCGCATCCATTTTGCCCCAGTGCACTTTAGCACGGGCAAGCGCCCTACGGGCACCTTCGATGCAGACGGAGCGCTTGATTACTTCAAGCCGTGGACAGGCATACACCAGCCGCCTCACCAGCCCGAAGTAGCTCCCAGGTAGAGCCTCTCCAGGCCAAAGCCGAACTACGAGGCCCTTTATGGCCTATTCAGCCACCTTGTGGAGCTCGACCATTTGCTTCAGCTGGTCGCTCAAAGGCACCAGTTGTCCGGCCTCAGTATACTAAGACCAGAACACCTTCTCCGTCGAGCTCCCCTCCTCGGATCGATAGTAGGCGGCGGCATCAGACGCACTACGGGGCAAATCTGCGAACGCTCCTGGAGAGCTCCGGACTCGGGTAAGTAACAAGTAATTCACTTTCACGTGCTTGCTTTGCATAATGAATGCCTTACCCGCCGCTATCTTCTTCATCGCGTCAATTTCTTGGAGGGCTTTCTGGAATTCGGCATTGGTAGACTTCGCACTTTTGAGGGCTGCCGCAAGCTCAGACGCTTGCGTCTTTGAGTCAAGCTCCAAACTCTCGTGTTTTTTCATGAGAGCCTGGAGCTCTTTCTGCACCTCCTCCACCCGCGCCTCCTGCTTCCCTCTCTCTGTGCGCTCCGCGACCGCTCTGTTTTCGGCCTCGGACAGCGCTTTGTTAAGGGTTGCCACCTCTGTCGTGGCCCCTATAATAGCACGTTGATCCTGTCATTTTTTGCAACCACATCTTCTCTATATACTTGCGCAAGGTATTACTTACCTTCCTTCTCCTCGAGTTGCCTCTTCGCATGGCCGAGCTCGTTCTCGGACCGCGCAAGGTTTTGCTTCAGCGTATCCACCTCCACAGTCAGTGCGGCAGAGGCCAGCAGCGAAGCCTGCATACGCATATTGACTTGATTATGTTAGACTCCTGCGAATGTTATTAGATCCTCTATTCGGCTTTTCTTTCCGAACGCCGAACAGAGCATCAGGGACTACTGTCTATGCAGTAATATTTTTACATATTCTTTACTTACCTCAAAGCCTGTTAGAAGGCTGGCACAGGCTTCAGTCAGTCCGCTCTTGGCGGACGGAACCTTCTGGATCACCGCACTCATAATAGTGTGGTGCTCCTCGTCGATGGAGGCGCCGTTAAGCACCTCCAGCAAATTGTCCGGTGCCTCCGGTTGGACGGAGGTCGCCGGCTCGGTAGGCTTGCTCCTCTTGGAAGGAGGCTGCCTACCGGAGTCCGGAACCGTTGAAGTTTCTGGCGCGGTGTCCGGCTCAAGGCCGGACTTGGAGCCCTTGGGGGTTCTATCCCCTTTACGCCTGGAGTCCGGGAGGTCGCCTTGCGGCGCCTCTAGGACCACCTCCTCCTGGCTTGGAACCTGTTGGGACGCCACCACGGCATTGTCCGTAGGATGGGGGAGGTAGCCGTCAGAAGCGAATTCACATCCGACGAATCAAGGGAACCGCTCGACGACACGTCGAGCCGGTATTTGGGTGGACTACGCAAACATGTTCGACGTAAGGAAAAACTGTGCAATTGGGGAATACTATGAATCACTCTGGTATCCGGATACTTACGATCTCGCCAGGGGCTTGGCCCTGTGCGGCCATTCCTCTTCACCGTCGTCGGCGTTGGTGGAGTAGTCCGGAGGAGGGGTCTTCCCCTTCTTGGACCCTTCGACCTCCCCAGTTGGGGCGGCCTTCCTTTTCTTCCCTCCCCCCGCTGGAGGGGGAGAGGTCTCTTCTTACCCCCCCCCCCCCCGTCTTCATGGCAGGAGTGCGCCTTGGAGTCGTCGGATGATGAATCTGACACCTCCTGGTGTCGGGCACTCTTTCGAGTCCCCGTGGACTTCTTCTCCGGCACCACATAGGGTGCCAGAACCAGCAGCTTCGCCAAACGAGCATGCGCTGGGCCTTCGGGCAAAGGAGCCGGACAGTTGATCTGTCCGGATGTCTCCTGCCAATCCTGTCAAAGGTAAGGGAGCTTAGATCCTGCATGGAGTCAAACTATGAAAAACTAATACCCTGTAAAAGGTAAAAATAGCTTACCGCACGAGCGTGACGCTGCGTACTGAATCCGCGATCCTCGGTAGCAGATGCGGGGGCCTCGGCGCCCTTGAAAAGCACCTTCCAGGCATCTTCGTACGTCGTGTCGAAGAGCCTGCTCAGAGTTCGGTGCCGCGCCGGGTCGAACTCCCACAGGTTGAAAGCCCGTTGTTGACACGGGAGGATCCGGCGGATGAGCATAACCTGGACTACATTGACAAGCTTGAGCTTCTTGTCCACCAGGGTTTGGACGCATGTTTGGAGTCTGGTCAGCTCTCCTTTTTTACCCCACGATAGGCCTGTCTCTTTCCAGGAGGCGAGCCGCGTAGGGGGTCCGGATCGGAACTCAGGGGCTGTGACCGATTCAGGGTCGCGCGGCTCGGTGATGTAAAACCACCCCGATTGCCACCCCTTTAGGGACTCCACGAAGGAGCCCTCGAGCCAGAGGACGTTGGGCATCTTGCCCACCATGGCGCCTCCGCACTCCGCCTGGGTGCCGCGCACCACCTTCGGCTTGACATTGAAAGTCTTGAGCCATAGTCCGAAATGGGGGCGGATGCAGAAGAAGGCCTCGCACACGACGATAAATGCCAAGATGTTGAGGACAAAGTTCGGGGCCAGATCGTGGAAATCCAGGCCATAGTAGAACATGAGCCCCCGGACAAATGGGTGGAGAGGGAAGCCCAGTCCGCGGAGGAAATGGGGGAGGAACACCACCCTCTCATGGGGCCTAGGGGTGGGGATGAGTTGCCCCTCTTCGGGAAGCCGGTGCGCAATGTCGTTAGACAAGTATCTGGCCTTCCTCAGTTTTTTGATGTGTCCCTCCATGACAGAGGAGACATCCACTTGCCTCCCGCTCCGGACATGGCTGGAGAAGGTTGAGGTGGGGTGTGCGGACTTGGGCGCTGGAGCTCGAGTGCGCGGAAATGGATAGGCAAAGGAGGAAGAAGGCATGGATGAAAAGGTGGATCCTTATCCCCTTATATGGGCGGACGCGACTATGCATCCCCACCAGCCTGGTAAAACTCACTTATCTCCCAAGCGCTGTAACCAATGGCGCGGTTGGGTTACCCACGCCCGTATTGATGAGAATCCCGGAATAAGGGGACACGATCTCTGCTTTAACAAGACGTGCCACGGAAACCGCCTCGCTAAACGCGTTGAGGTGGGACAGTAAAACGATTCGGATAAAGACTTGGACATGGTGTGATCTCATGCTACGGAATACGTCAGCAGATTAGATTAGTGTAAATATTATTCTCTCTATGGCAATATGTGGAAACTTATTTTGCAGAGCCGGACACTACCTTTGTGTTCAAAATCTTCTATGAAGTACTTGGAGGAGGAACCCACCTTGCAATGCCGAAGACAATCTGCGCGCCGGACTCGTCGTCATTGAAGCCTGGTTCAAGGGCTACTGAGGGAGTCCTGGATTAGGGGGTGTCCGGATAGCCGGACTATACCTTCGGCCGGACTCCTGGACTATGAAGATACAAGATTGAAGACTTCATCCCGTGTCCGGAAGGGACTTTTCCTTGGCGTGGAAGGCAAGCTTGGCGATACGGATATGTAGATCTCCTACCATTGTAACCGACTCTGTGTAACCCTACCCCTCTCCGGTGTCTATATAAACCGGAGGGTTTTAGTCCGTAGGACGAACAACAATCATACCATAGGCTAGCTTCTAGGGTTTAGCCTCTCTGATCTCGTGGTAGATCTACTCTTGTAGTACCCATATCATCAATATTAATCAAGCAGGACGTAGGGTTTTACCTCCATCAAGAGGGCCCGAACCTGGGTAAAACATCATGTCCCATGCCTCCTGTTACCATCCGCCTAGACGCATAGTTCGGGACCCCCTACCCGAGATCCGCCGGTTTTGACACCGACATTCAACTCCTTGAACTTGTCGAAAACCTTTTGCAACAAGTCGGTCTTTGTAGACAGTAACATTACTGTCAGCGTCAGTCTTCTTCTTGAAGATCCATTTATTCTCTATGTCCAGCCGATCATCGGGCATGTCAACCAAAGTCCACACTTTGTTCTCATACATGGATCCCATCTCAGATTTCATGGCCTCAAGCCATTTTGCGGAATCTGGGCTCATCATCGCTTCCTCATAGTTCGTAGGTTCGTCATGGTCAAGTAACATGACCTCCAGAATAGGATTACCATACCACTCTAGTGCGGATCTTACTCTGGTTAACCTATGAGGTTTGGTAGTAACTTGATTAGAAGTTTCATGATGATCATCATTAGCTTCCTCACTTACTGGTGTAGGAATCAATGGAACTGATTTCAGTGATGAACTACTTTCCAATAAGGGAGCAGGTACAATTACCTCATCAAGTTCTACTTTCCTCCCACTCACTTCTTTCGAGAGAAACTCCTTCTCTAGAAAGGATCCATTCTTAGCAACGAATATCTTGCCTTCGGATCTATGATAGAAGATGTGCCCAACAGTCTCCTTTGGGTATCCTATGAAGAAACATTTCTCCGATTTGGGTTCGAGCTTATCAGGTTGAAGCTTCTTCACATAAGCATCGCAGCCCCAAACTTTAAGAACGACAACTTGGGTTTCTTGCCAAACCACAGTTCATAAGGTGTCATCTCAATGGATTTTGATGGTGCACTATTTAACGTGAATGCAGCCGTCTCTAAAGCATAACCCCAAAACGATAGCGGTAAATCAGTGAGAGACATCATAGATCGCACCATATCTAATAAAGTGTAGTTACGACATTCGGACACACCATTACGTTGTGGTGTTCCAGGTGGCGTGAGTTGCGAAACTATTCCGCATTGTTTCAAATGAAGTCCAAACTCACAACTCAAATATTCACCTCAGATCGCAGAAACTTGATTTTCTTGTTACGATGATTTTCCACTTCACTCTGAAATTCTTTGAACTTTTCTAATGTTTCGAACTTATGTTTCATTAAGTAGATATACCCATATCTGCTCAAATCATCTGTGAAGGTAAGAAAATAATGATATCCACCGCGAGCCTCAACGTTCATTGGACCACATACATCAGTATGTATGATTTCCAATAACTCTGTTGCTCGCTCCATTGTTCCAGAGAATGGAGTTTTAGTCATCTTGCCCATGAGGCATGGTTCGCAAGTACCAAGTGATTCATAATCAAGTGATTCCAGAAGTCCATCAGAATGGAGTTTCTTCATGCGCTTTACACCGATATGACCCAAACGGCAGTGCCACAAATAAGTTGCACTATCATTATCAACTTTGCATCTTTTGTCTTCAATACTATGAACATGTGTATCACTACTATCAAGATTTAGTAAAATTAGACCACTCATCAAGGGTGCATGACCATAAAAGATATTACTCATATAAATAGAACAACCATTATTCTCTGATTTAAATGAATAACCGTCTCGCATCAAACAAGATCCAGATATAATGTTCATGCTCAATGCTGGCACCAAATAACAATTATTTAGGTCTAAAACTAATCCCGAAGGTATATGTAGAGGTAGTGTGCCGACGGCGATCACATCGACTTTGGAACCATTTCCCACGCGCATCGTCACCTCGTCCTTAGCCAATCTTCGCTTAATCCATAGCCCCTGTTTCGAGTTGCAAATATTAGCAACCGAACCAGTATCAAATACCTAGGCGCTACTGCTAGTAAGGTACACATCAATAACATGTATATCAAATATACCTTTCACTTTGCCATCCTTCTTCTCCGCCAAATACTTGGGGCAGTTCCGCTTCCAGTGACCGGTCCCTTTGCAGTAGAAGCACTCAGTCTCAAGCTTAGGTCCATACTTGGGTTTCTTCACTTGAGAAGCAAGAGGCTTACTGTTCTTTTTGAAGTTCCCCTTCTTCCCTTTACCCTTTTTCTTGAAACTGGTGGTCTTGTTGACCATCAACACTTGATGCTTCTACTTGATTTCTACCTCCACAGCTTTTAGCATTGCGAAGAGCTCTGGAATAGTCTTATCCATCCCTTGCATTGTATAGTTCATCACGAAGCTCTTGTAGCTTGGTGGCAGTGATTGAAGAACTCTGTCAATGACACTATCATCAGGAAGATTAACTCCCAGCTGAGTCAAGTGGTTGTGGTACCCAGATATTCTGAGTATATGTTCCCTGATAGAACTATTCTCCTCCATTTTGCAGCCGTAGAACTTATTGGAGACTTCGTATATCTCAATCCAGGCATTTGCTTGAAATATTAAGTTCAACTCCTGGACATCTCATATGCTCCATGACATTGAAAACATCGTTGAAGTCCCGGTTCTAAGCCGTAAAGCATGGCATATTGAACTATCAAGTAGTCATCAGCTTTGCTCTGCTAGGTGTTCACAACATCTGGCGTTGCTTCTGCAGCGGGTTTGTCACCTAGCGGTGCTTCCAGGACGTAATTCTTCTGTGCAGCAATGAGGATAATCCTCAAGTTACGGACCCAGTCCGTGTAGTTGCTACCATCATCTTTCAACTTAGCTTTCTCTAGGAACGCATTAAAATTCAACGGAACAACAACACGGGCCATCTATCTACAACAACATAGACATGGAAAATACTATCAGGTACTAAGTTCATGATAAATTAAAGTTCAATTAATCAAATTACTTAAGAACTCCCACTTAGATAGATATCTCTCTAATCTTCTAAGTGATCACGTGATCCATATCAACTAAACCATGTCCGATCATCACATGAGATGGAGTAGTTTTCAATGGTGAACATCACTAAGTTGATCATATCTACTATATGATTCACGCTCGACCTTTCGGTCTCAGTGTTTCGAGGCCATATCTGCATATGCTAGGCTCGTCAAGTTTAACCCGAGTATTCTGCGTGTGCAAAAGTGGCTTGCACCCGTTGTATGTGAACATAGAGCTTATCACACCCAATCATCACGTGGTGTCTCGGCACGACGAACTGTAGCAACGGTGCATACTCAGGGAGAACACTTATACCTTGAAATTTAGTGAGAGATCATCTTATAATGCTACCACCGAACTAAGCAAAATAAGATGCATAAAGGATAAACATCACATGCAATCAATATAAGTGATATGATATGACCATCATCATCTTGTGCCTTTGATCTCCATCTCCAAAGCACCGTTATGATCACCATCATCACCAGCTTGACACCTTGATCTCCATCAAAGCATCGTTGTCGTCTCGCCAACTATTGCTTCTACGACTATCGCTACTGCTTAGTGATAAAGTAAAGCAATTACATGGCGGTTGCATTTCATACAATAAAACGACAACCATATGGCTCCTGCCAGTTGCCGATAACTGTGTTACAAAACATGATCATCTCATACAATAAAATTTAGCATCATGTCTTGACCACATCACATCACAACATGCCCTGCAAAAACAAGTTAGACGTCCTCTACTTTGTTGTTGCAAATTTTACGTGGCTGCTATGGGCTGAGCAAGAACCATTCTTACCTACGCATCAAAAACCACAGCGCGGTATAGTGATTGCCTTTTGATCTTCAGAAAGAACCCTGTTCATCGAATCCGATTCAACTAAAATTGGAGAAACTGGCACCCACCAGCCACATGTGTGCGAAGCACATCGGTAGAACCAGTCTCGCATAAGTGTACGCGTAATGTCTGTCTGGGCCGCTTCATCCAACAATACCTCTGAATCAAGAATCAACTAGTGACTTCAAGAAAAATGTATATACCCACGCCCACAAATCCTTTGTGTACGCATAAACCTGGCTCTAATGCCACTATTGGGGAACGCAGTAATTTTAAAAAAATTCCTACGCACACGGAAGATCTATCATGGTAATGCATAGCAACGAGAGGGGAAGAGTGTTGTCCAGGTACCCTCGTAGACCGTAAGAGGAAGCGTTATGACAACGCGGTTGATGTAGTCATACGTCTTCATGATCCGACAGATCCTAGTACCGAAAGTACGACACCTCCGCGATCTGGACACGTTCAGCTCGGTGACATCCCACGAACTCTCGATCTAGCTGAGTGTCGAGGGAGAGCTTCGTTAGCACGACGGCGTGATGACGGTGATGATGAAGCTACCGGCGCAGGGCTTCGCCTAAGCACTACGACGATATGACCGAGGTGGATTATGGTGAAGGGGGGCACCGCACACGGCTAAGAGATTAATGATCAAATTGTGTGTCCATGGCGTACCCCCTCCCCCGTATATAAAGGAGTGGAGGAGGGGGAGAGGGCCGGCCTCCTAGCCGCGCCCAAGGGGGGAGTCCTACTCCCGGTGGGAGTAGGATTCCCCCTTCCCTAGTTGGAGTAGGAGGGGGAAGGAAGGGGAGAAAGAGAGAAGGAAAGGGGGTCGGCCCCCTCCCAATTCGGATTGGGCTTGGGGGGCGCGCCCCCACCTTGGTCGCCTGCTCCTCCTTTCCACTATGGCCCATTAAGGCCCATTGACTCCCCGGGGGGTTCCAGTAACCCCCAGGTACTCCGGTATATGCCCGAACTCTCTCGAAACCTTTCCAATGTCCAAACATAGTCATCCAATATATCGATCTTTATATCTCGACCATTTCGAGACTCCTCGTCATGTCTGTGATCACATCCGGGACTCTGAACTACCTTTAGTGCATCAAAACACATAAACTCATAATATCGATCGTTACCGAACATTAAGCGTGTGAACCCTACGGGTTCGAGAACTATGTAGACATAACCGAGACACGTCTCCGGTCAATAACCAATAGCGGAACCTGGATGTTCATATTGGCTCCCACATATTCTACGAAGATCTTTATCGGTCAAACTGCATAACGATATACGTTGTTCCCTTTGTTATCGGTATGTTACTTCCCCGAGATTCGATCATCGGTATCTCAATACCTAGTTCAATCTCGTTACCGGCAAGTCTCTTTACTCGTTTCGTAATGCATCATCCCGCAACTAACTCATTAGTCACATTGCTTGCAAGGCTTATTTTGATGTGCATTACCGAGAGGGCCCAGAGATACCTCTCCGACAATCGGAGTGACAAATCCTAATCTCGATCTATGCCAACTCAACAAACACCATCAGAGACACCTGTAGAGCACCTTTATAATCACCCAGTTACCTTGTGACGTTTGGTAGCACACAAAGTGTTCCTCCGGTATTCGGGAGTTGCATGATCTCATAGTCATAGGAACATGTATAAGTTATGGAGAAAGCAATAGCAGCAAACTAAACGATCATCGTGCTAAGCTAACGGATGGGTCAAGTCAATCACATCATTATCTAATGATGTGATCCCGTTAACCAAATGACAACTCATGTCTATGGTTAGGAAGCATAACCATCATTGATTCAACGAGCTAGTCAAGTAGAGGCATACTAGTGACATTCTGTTTGTCCATGTATTCACACATGTACTAAGTTTCCGGTTAATACAATTCTAGCATGAATAATAAACATTTATCATGATATAAGGAAATATAAATAACAACTTTATTATTGCCTCTAGGGCATGTTTCCTTTAGAGGAAATGACTAGGGTTCCCCTTGCCCCCACTTCAAGATCGGTTTTGATCGGGCGAAAAGCAAGGGCGACTGTCAGATTAGAACCGACGGCCATAGAGAAACCCTAGCTGAAACAGAGATAGAGGCCGCTAGCCGCGGGCGGCGTCGCACATGCTGGGCCAAGGCCAACAGCTGCAGGCGCTGCTGCGCGAGTTGGGCCGAGGCCGGCTGTGCTATAGCATTTTCTTTTATTAATTTATTATCTATCATTTTTTATACAGTTTTATTCTAAAGTGCAGAAAAATAAAAGGTCAAAGAAATGTTTCTAAAAAGTTCATGAATTTTTATTCATGTTTTTCCGCTGCGTAAATAATTAATAGTGATGTTTTACAAAGTAAATAAAAGTTTAAAAAGAATTAAGGTTTTAAGAGCATGTTAAAGTGATTATTAAAATGAATATGATTATGTTATTTTTATGACCAACATTGTTAATAACATGATCATGTTTTATTATTGAATTTAAAGGTCCATTTATTTCTAATATTTTTCCCAACGGTAATATAGATTTATTTGCATAGACAATTGTATGTTTAATTTGACCAACGTTAGATCAATGCATATGATTATTATACTGATCTCACTTAAATTGTGATTTCAGGAGGCTTTCACTTGATGAGTTGCCTAAAAGATGTTCCGACACTCAGAGTTGACAATTACACTGAGTGGAGGAAGAAAGTAGAACTGGCATTTGTCTATGGTGAGCTAGACTGGGTTATGGACACTCACAGCCGGTCAGACCTACAGAGCCAGTAAGAGCGGCCACTGATGATGATGCTGCGTGGGATAGAAAGAGGGGGATTATGCTCTTTTGGAGATGTCCTACTCCATAGAAAACCAAAAGTGGGTCAATGCAAACAAAAAGTGCATGGCATTTATAAATAATACAATTGAGAGCACCATTGTAGCCTCCATTGCAGAGTGCACTTCCGCAGGGGAGTTGCTTACAAAGATAAAGAGCCAGTTCACTAGCTCTTCAAAGATATATGCCATCTAGGTGTTAAAGCAACTGGTGACAAAACACTACACAGGTGGTAGTCATGGAATAAGAGAGCACATCCTCAGGATGAGCAATATGGCAGCAAAGCTAAAGCCCATGGATGAGGATCTAGAGATCAAACCAAAGCTCCTGGTCCACCTGATCGTGGCTTCACTGCCAAAGGAGTTTGAAACCTTTGTTGTGAACTACAATATGTCACCTGGAACATGGGACATTGAAAAGACAATAGCAATGTGTGTCCAAGAAGAGGACATACTCAAAGCCTCACATGGTGGTTCACTCGACTATGTGAAGGATCACAAGAAAACGAATTACAATCAAAACAACAAAAGTCCCCCCTCAAAGCCACATGGTAAAGCTCCCTATCAGCACAGTAGAAGCCTTTCCCAGTGGACAAATACACATGTCTCCACTATAAGAAGACCGGGCATTACAAGATAGACTGCCCTGATTGGCTAAAGTCACAGGAGCAAAAAGAGGTAACAATATAGTTTCATTTGTAAATGAATCCCCGTATACACAATTTTCAAAATCCACTTGGTGGATTGACTCAGGAGCAACTGTTCATGTTGCAAATTCTTTATAGGGATTCCATTCGATGCGGACTACACAAAGAAGCGAAAGAGGCATTGAAGTGGCAAACGGAGTCGAAGCAGAAGTTGAAGCTGTCGGTGACATCTCCTTGGAGTTAGCTGATGGATTCAATCTTCTACTTAGAGATGTTTTATTTGTTCCATCATGTCATAGAAACTTAATTAGTGTTTCTTGTTTGGACAAAGATAATTATGAACATTATTTTGGACAGGGCAAGTGTGCCATATGGTTAAATCATGCTTATGTGGGTTATGCTTTACTACATGATGAGCTTTATTTGTTATCAGTTCATGAAAAATTTTATTCTATATGCAATGTGAAAGAACATGTTTCCGCGTCGAATAAAGAACAAAAGAAAACAAAGAGAACATTCGACTCATCGAAAATATGGCACTGTCGCTTGGGCCATATTTTCAAGGGGAGAATACAAAGATTAGTCAAAAGTGAAATTCTTCCTCCATTAGAATTCTTAGACTTAGAACAATGCATAGATTGCATTAAAGGAAAGTATATAAAACAAATCAAAAAAGGTGCAATCCATAGAACAGGCACACTGGAAATCATCCACACTGACATTTGTGGACCATTTCCGGTGAAAAGTGTGGATGGATATGACTCGTTCATAACATTCACAGATGATTACTCTCGCTATGGTTATATTTATCCAATCAAAGAAAGATCAGAAGCGTTGGATAAATTTAAAATATTCAAAGCTGAAGTTGAAAATCAACATGATAAAAGAATAAAGTTCGTAAGGTCCGACCGTGGGGGAGAGTACTATGGTCGGCACACTCCATATGGCCAAGTCCCTGGACCTTTTGCGAAGTTCTTGCAGGAGACTGGCATAGTAGCCTAGTATTCAATGCCGGGCGAGCCTCACCAAAATGGAGTAGCTGAAAGGCGCAACCGTACACTTATGGATATGGTGCACAACATGATGAGTTATTCCAACTTTCCATTGGGATTATGGATGGAGGCGCTTAAAACCGCCATTCACAATCTCAATTGAGTACCAAGCAAGGCGGTGCCCAAAACACCGTACGAGCTATGGACAGGAAGGGTGCCCTCCCTACAACACTTCAGGGTGTGGGGCTACCCTGCTGAGGCCAAAATGTTTAATCCAAACATTGGAAAGTTAGATACCAAAATAGTGAGTTGCCACTTCATTGGCTATCTAGACAGATCAAAGGGTTTTCGTTTCTACTACCTAGATAGATAAACAAAGTTTGTAGAAACAAGATGTGCAGTCTTCTTAGAGGACGAAATGATGAGGGGGAGCTTGGTAGCTCGGAAAATTGATCTTGAGGAGAAGAGGGTGCATGCACCTAATCCGATGATTCAGGAGCCATTTTTCTCACTACCAGTTGCAACTCCACCCATGAAAACTATGGGGGTAGACCCGGAACCTGTCCGTCAGGAGCCGACTGAACCCGTTGTTGAGCATGAAAGGGAGGTGCAACAACAAATTTTAGAAGAAGTGCCAGAAGTTGAGGCACATAATGTGCCAGAAACGAAGGCCCTTAGAAGGTCTACGAGACACAAAAAGTCAGCTATTTCTACTGATTATAAAGTTTATAACACGAAAATAGTTCATACAGAAAAAGATCCCACCTCATATGAAGACGCCATGAGAAGCCCTCATTCATCGAAGTGGATGAAGGCAATGGAAGACGAGATGAAATCGATGAGTTCCAAAGATGTTTGGGACTAAGAGGAAATTCCTAAAGGAGCCAAAACATTAGGCTGCAAATGGGTCTACAAAAATAAGTACGACTCTAAAGGGAATGTAGAAAAGTATAAAGCACAACTCGTGGCAAAAGGATTTACACAAAGAGAAGGGATAGATTACAATGAGACATTTTCTCCAGTCTCATGTAAGGATTCTTTCTGAATCATAATGGCATTAGTTGCTCATTTTGATTTAGAGTAACATCAAACGGACGTAAAGACGACATTGCTCAATGGAGATTTAAAAGAAAACGTCTACATGAAACAACCTAAGGGTTTTATCACGGAAGGCAAGGAAAATATGGGATGCCGCCTGAGGAAATTCATTTATGGATTAAAGCAAGCCTCTAGACAGTGATATCTAAAGTTTAATCAAACGATTAAAAGTTTTGGATTTCAAGAAAATATTGAGGATAACTGCATTTATGCAAAGTTTAAAAATGGGAAATATATTTTCCTAATCTTGTATGTGGATGATATCCTTCTTGCTAGCAGTGATGTTAGTCTACTATAAGAAACAAAGAAATTCTTATCCTCAAATTTTGACATAACAGATCTTGGTGAAGCATCATATGTTTTGGGCATAGAAATTCACCGAGATAGGAACAATGGAGTCTTAGGACTATCGCAGAAAGCATATTTAGAAAAGGTTCTTAAAAAGTATAATATGCATGCGAGTAAAGCCACACCCGCTCCTATAGTCAAGGGCAATAGTTTTGGGAAATTCCAATCTCCCAAGAACCAGTACGAGATCAATCAAATGAAAGCAATACCATATGCTTCGATTGTTGGCAGCTTACATTACGCACAAGTGTGCACTCGCCCTGACTTAGCTTTTATCACCGGGGTACTCGGTACATATCAAGGGAATCCAGGCATGGAGCACTGGAAGATGCTAAAGAAAGCATTGCGTTATGCGGAAGGCACGAAGGGCTACATGCTAATATACAGGAGAAGTGATTCCCTAGAGATAAAAGGGTATTCAGACGCAGATTTTGCGGGGGACAAAGATGATAGAAAATCCACGTCAGGATGCGTATTCACCCTCGCTGAGGGAGCTATTTCATGGAGAAGCTCCAAACAGTTGGTAGTTGCATCACCCATGATGTATGCAGAATTTATAGCATGCTTCGAGGCCACGGGGCAGGCGATATGGCTAAAGAAATTTATACCCGACTTGAAAGTGGTAGATTGTATTCACAAACCACTAAAGATGTACTGTGACAACCAACCCATAGTATTTTACATCACAACAACAAGTCGAGTAATGTGCCAAAACAATAGAGATAAGGTATTATGTTGTGAAAGATAAAATCCAGGATCAAACTATAAGTCTCGAGCATGTAAGGACAAAGGATATGCTTGCGGATCCGCTAACGAAAGGCTTACCACCCAATGTGTTCAAGGAACACTTAGCTAGCATGGGTTTAAGGGAAAGCCTTATAATTCCTGGATAGGCCCAAAAGTAACAGAATTTGTGTCTAAACAAAACGTATGTTGTAGTTGTATGATTCTATCAGCAAGTAAGCTATGACGATGAAACATGCTCTATGTACCAATATGTGATGAAAAAAATAAACTAGAAAGTATAAGGTTAAAAGTAAAGTTGAGATCAAGGGGGAGAATGTTAGGTTGATCTCCTTCGTGTGGGCCCAACGGCCCACCGGGCCCTTAGATCTGTGCCCTGATCGGGGGCGCCCAACCCTCATATGGTTGGTGGGCCCCTATGACCCGCACATATATGAACAAAGGTGGGGGCCGGGGCACGACTGACGATGTTCATTACTACCACAATCCCCACCAACACTCCCTACCGATCTAGGGTTAGCGCGGTGCTCACGGGAAGCACACCACCGCTGCCATCTTCCTCTCGCCACAGTCGTGACCATCTCACCATGATGGCCTCTGGCTCGAGCTCATCAGCCAAAGGAGAAGGTAGCTTTACCAGGAGTCTCTAGCATACCCGATCCAGAGGATCTAACATGGGTGTGCTGGCACATGTGCATGTGTTGTTCGTGTAAAGTCTGTGCGATGTCACATGTGCGTTCTACTGTAACCTTTCTGTTCAACTGTAGTCATTATCTCCTAATCGCTATGCATGTGTGCAACCAAACACTAGGTGGAAATTGCTTTCACGGTGCAAATACCCCATATACAGGCAACCAAACAACATGCAAACACCATATTTTGTCATGTATTTTCTTAACCTGGCTCCACTCGGCCTGGTCTGTTTTTTCCATGCAACCTCTGAAAATTGGTGCAGCCAACCAAACACGCCCTATATGTCCAATCCTACATAGCCATCCAGAAACACCCACTCATCTAGTCATCCAGGACACATACTATGTGTTAGAGTTATATATATATATAGTGTTACTATTCATCACCCAGTGTAACGCCCTCAATGCGGCTATATCTCCTACGTGTCGAGCATGACTTAGAGGCATAACCGCATTGAAAGCAATGTCGCAAGTGAGGTAATCTTCGCAAACAACCCATGTAATATAAATAAAGGGGAAAAGATACATAGTTGGCTTACACTCGCCACGTCACACAAATACATAAATAAGTCATTACATTCATCCAATACACTCATGGTCCGACTACGGTACCAAAATAAAGATCAACCCCCAAATGCGACACGGACTCCGATCGCCCCAACTGGGCACCTCTACTGATCATCTGGGAAAGACACGTAGTAACAGCGAGAGTCATCGTCGAACTCCCACTTGAGCTCGGTCATATCATCTGGAACGGTATCATCGGTCCCTCCATCTGGTTTGGAAGTAATCTGTGAGTCACGGGGACTCAACAATCTCGCACTCTTGCGATCAATACTATTTAAGCTTACAGGTAAGGTAAAGGTAAGATGTGGAGCTGCAGCAAGCGACTAGCATATATGGTGGCTAACATATTCGCAAAAGAGAGCGAGAAGAGAAGGCAAAAGCACGGTCGAACAACTATGATCAAGAAGTGATCCTAGAACAGCCTATGTCAGCATTACTCCAACACCGTGTTCACTTCCCGGACTCCGCCGAGAAGAGACCATCACGGTAACACACGCGGTTGATGCATTTTAATTAAGTTAAGTTTCAGGTCATCTACAACCGGAGATTAACAAATTCCCATCTGCCCATAACCGCGGGCACGGCTTTCAAAAGTTCAAATCCCCGCAGGGGAGTCCCAACTTAGCCCATCACAAGCTCTCACGGTCAATGAAGGATATTCCTTCTCCCAAGACAATCTGATCAGGCTCGGCATCCCAGTTACAAGACATCCTCGACAATGGTAAAACAAGTCCAGCAACACCGCCCGAATGTGCCGACAAATCCCGATAGGAGCTGCACATATCTCGTTCTCAGGGCACACTCAGATGAGACTAGCTATGAGTAAAACCAACCCTCAAGTTTCCCCGAGGTGGCCCCGCAGGTAGCTCAGTCGAACCAACACTCACAGGAGCACTGGCCCAGGGGGGGTTTAAATAAAGATAACCCTTGGGCTCCAGAAACCCAAGGGAAAAAGAGGCTAGGTGGCGAATGGTAAAACCAAGGTTGGGCATTGCTGGAGGAGTTTTATTCAAGGTGAACTGTCAAGGGGTTCCCATTATAACCCAACCGTGTAAGGAACGCAAAATCCGGGAACATAACATCGATATGACGGAAACTAGGGCGGCAAGAGTGGAACAAAACACTAGGCATAAGGCCGAGCCTTACACCCTTTACCAAGTATATAGGTGCATTAAGATAAACAAGATAATATTGTGATATCCCAACAATAAACAATGTTCCAATCAAGGAACGATCTCCAATCTTCACCTGCAACTAGCAACGCTATAAGAGGGGCTGAGCAAAGCGGTAACATAGCCAAACAACGGTTTGCTAGGACAAGGTGGGTTAGAGGTTTGACATGGCAACATGGGAGGCATGATAAGCAAGTGGTAGGTATCGTAGCATAGGCATAGCAAAAGAGCGAGCATCTAGCAAGCAAAGATAGAAGTGATTTCGAGGGTATGGTCATCTTGCCTGCAAAGTTCTCAGAGTTGCCTTGATCCTCGTAAGCGAACTCAATGGGCTCCTCGTTCACGAACTCGTCTCTCGGCTCTACCCAAACAAGAACAACAAGCAAAAGGAGCACAATCAACCACATGCAATGCTCAAGCAACATGATGCAAATATGGTATGATATGTGGGATGCAGTATTTGATGCATATGCAAGAGTTGCAAAGGAATTATTGAACCTGGCCTCAACTTGGAAATACAAGAGAGCCACTGGAAAGGGGAGTTGATTTTGGTTAAAATCGATATAAAGATCACCGGAATTGGATGCACGGTTTGGAAATGGCAAGGAAAACAAATATGGCGCCGGTCTGCGATAATCAGCAAGTAGCCATCTAAATGCATCAAGATAAATATGCTACAGCACTCAAACATGGCAACAAAATACATGCCAGGGATCCACTCATGATGCTTGACAAAAGATGAACACTGAGCTACGGCTAATTCATCCATTAACAGGTTCAAACAATCATGGCAAAAGTGCAAAAGATTACTGGTTTCAGACTTAGTGAAATTAACACAAGTCTGGAATTTATCATCAGTAAGCACACTTTAGAGCATGAAAACTACATGCTACAGGAACATATCATGGCAAGGCAAGGCATGCATGCATGCATGAAACTACTCAAAGCACATAACAAAAGTCCCTTAGTGACCTTGAGCCAAAAGGGATCAGAAAATACAATTGCAAGCATGTGAACATAGCAAAAACACAAACATATTTAGACTTAGTTAAAAACTGGAGCATGCAAACAGATTAACAAGTAGGCATGTTTACGAGCTCGATGCACTCACTACAGAGCATTGCATGACAAACTAAGCATACATCCATCAAAAATACATGGCATAGGAGCTGGACAAGGCAAGAACAATAACGTAGCATGCACGGATCAATAACAACATCCTCGGCAAAATCGCTAAACATGTCAACAATCTGCCAGGAACATTTGATAGCAAAAGTAGAGCTCGATTGACTCAAGCTTGGGTGCTCCATAAATGCAAACAAATACAAGGATGGATAGAGCACCACAATGTTAACAAAACATCCTTACTGATCATCCTCAAAGGAGGCACGGATCACTAGGAAACAACGTGAACATATGGCATAAAAACAAAAACAGAACAAGGATTTAGTGAAATTCTAAGTCCCTGAAATCAGCATCACTGAGTAAGCTACTTTGCATGCTTGTGCTAGTCACCACATAGATCACAAAAATACATGGCAATAACCTATGTAAAGATAACATGGCATACATCAAAACACATGTAGAGCTCAGGATCATAGCATGCACACAATAATCATGGCAAAAATGACAAAAGGCCATTTGCTAAAACAGATCTGAAATATTCCTCACATAGCCCTCTTCCAACAACATTTCGGGCATCGAGATGAGCTCAAATGAAAATGATGCAATGAGATGAAATGATGTACTCGTCGGGGTGAACATTTTGATATGCTACACGCATGAATCGGAGCTACGGATGCAGAGTTATGGCATGCGGAAAAATGCTAAAATATTAGGGTTTCGAGAGGAAAGTCAACCCTCGAATCTCAGATCTAGATCGGGCCGAAACACTATAGCAGGGCACGGATTACGAAGATGGCCGGCCGGAGCTTGTCGTCATCGGGGAAGGAGGGGAAGGAGCCTGCAGGGGCGCGCCGGCGACGAGGAGGACCGCGGCGGCGTCGGCGGTGGTCGGCGAGGTGCGGCTCGCCGGCGTCGAGGTCGGGGTGGCGCCGGCGTTGGGCGGCGGGTCGCCGGAGCCGGAACGGCGAGGAGGCGCGGCGGAGCTTGCTCCGGCCGTCAATGGCGCGGGGGCGGCGATCCGGCAGGAGGAGGCGAGCGCGGTCGCCTCGGGCGAGGAAGACGACGGCGCTAGCGGCGCGAGGAGATGGGCCGGGGAGGGCCCGCCCTGGGTTCTCCGGGCCGGAGGCGGGGAGAGCGGCGGCGCGACACGTGGCGCGGTGCCACTGGTGCGGGGCGGCGGCGCGGCTGCAGTCGGACACGTCCGGCGCTGGCGGACATTGTCCGGCGCGCAGAGGACGAAGGAGGCTAGGGTTTCGGGGGAAGGGATCTGAAAATTTCGGGGGAGACCTAGATTTATAGGTAGGAGGAGCTAGGAGGCTCCAAATGGAGTGCGGTTTTTGGCCACGCGATCGTGATCGAATGCTCTAGACGATGGAGGGGTTTTTGGTGGGTTTTGGGCCAAATTGAAAGGGTGTTGGGCTGCAACACGCACGAGGCCTTTTCGGTCCCTCGGTTAACCGTTGGAGTATCAAACGAAGTCCAAATGGCACGAAACTTGACAGGTGGTCTACCAGTAGTAAACCAAGGCCGCATGACAAGTCTCGGTCCAATCCGAGAATGTTTAACACCCGCACACGAAAAGAGGTGGAAAGGACCACCGAGGACATAGGAGCGCCAGAATGCAAAACGGACAACGGGGAAAATGCTCGGATGCATGAGACGAACACGTATGCAAATGCAATGCACATGATGACATGATATGAGATGCATGACAAAGACAACAACACACGGAGACAAAAACCCGACAACGATGAAATAAAATAACTTAGTGCCAGAAACGGCAAGAGTTGGAGTACATATAAGGTAAATTCCATCCGGAGTGTTACAACACTCCACCACTACGAAAGGATCTCGTACCGAGATCTAGGACTGGAAAAACTCCGGGTACTCAGAACGGAGGTGATCCTCGCGTTCCCATGTGGCCTCACGGTCGGAATTATGTGACCACTTGACTTTGAGGAATTTGATTGACTTGTTGCGAGTCTTGCGCTCAGTTTCTTCAAGGATAGCAACATGGTGCTCACGATAAGACAAGTCTTCTTGGAGATCAATGTCTTCGAAGTTGACGGTGCAGTCAGGAGCCTTGAAGCACTTGCGGAGTTGAGACACGTGAAACACGTCGTGCACGTTTGCAAAGTTGGAGGGAAGCTCAAGTTGATAGGCGAGATCGCCTCTCTTGCTGACGATCTTTAAAGGACCCACGTATCTAGGGGCAAGCTTCCCTTTGATACCGAAGCGACGAGTACCTTTCATTGGAGAGACGCGGAGGTAGACGTGGTCTCTGATCTCAAAAGCCAAATCACGATGCTTACTATCATAGTAGCTCTTCTGGCGCGGTTGTGCTGCTTTGAGATTATCACGAATGACTTTGCACATCTCTTCTGCCTCTGTAATAAAGTCATTTCCAGGAAGTTGACGTTCACCAGTCTCTTACCAGTTAAGAGGAGTACGGCACTTCCTGCCATAGAGAATTTCAAATGGGTCCTTGCCCGAACTCGCTTGGAAGCTGTTGTTGTAGGAGAACTCGGCATATGGAAGACAATCTTCCCACTTCATGCCGAAAGAGATAACGCAATCCCTGAGCATATCTTCAAGAATCTGATTGACACGCTCGACTTGGCCGCTAGTTTGAGGATGAAAAGTTGTGCTAAAACGGATGTTGGTACCCATGGCCTTCTGAAAAGAATCCCAAAACTTGGAGGTGAAGATGCTGCCACGATCTGAAAAAATCAACTGCGGAATGTCGTGCAAAGAGACAATCCGAGAGGTATAAAGCTCTGCCAATTGAGCTGCTGTGATGGATTCTTTGATAGGAAGGAAATGAGCCACTTTAGTGAGTTTGTCGATGACAACGAAGATAGCATCATTGCCACGCTTGGACTTTGGAAAACCCATCACGAAGTCCATCTCAATGTGGTCAAACTTCCATTCTAGAATGGCAAGAGGTTGGAGGAGACCAGCTGGTCGTTGGTGTTCTGCTTTCACTCTTCTGCAGACATCACATTCATTCACGAACTGAGCAATCTCACGCTTCATTCGAGTCCACCAATACAACTGCTTGAGGTCCTGGTACATCTTTGTACTTCCAGGGTGGATGGAGAGGAGAGAATTGTGAGCCTCGTTCATAATGACTTTACGAAGGTCACCTTTAGGCACAACAATGCGATCCTCGAAGAATAGAGTATCCTTGTCATCAAGGCGATAGCACTTGTACTTGGATTGACTCTTGGCAATCCCAATCTTCACCTTCTTCACCATAGCATCAAGAAGTCGAGCCTCACGAATCTGATCTTCCAAAGTAGGAGAGACTTGGAGGTTGGCCAGAAATACTTGAGGAACAACTTGTAGATTGAGTTAGCGAAAGCTTCACAAAGCTCGGGTTGGTAAGGCTTGAGAATCAAACTGTTCCAGTAAGCCTTCCTGCTCAATGTGTCAGCAATTACATTGGCCTTGCCTGGAGTGTATTCGATACTCGGATTATACTCTTGAATCATTTTGACCCAACGAGTCTGTCTGAGGTTGAGATTAGGCTGAGTGAAGATGTACTTGAGACTCTTGTGGTCAGTGAAGATGTCCACTTTTCTTCCCAATAAGAGATGTCTCCAATTCAAAATAGCATGAACAACTGCCGCCAACTTGAGGTCATGAGTGGGGTAGTTTTTTTCATTGGGCTTCAACTGGCAAGAGGAATAAGCCACAACTTTCTTCTCTTGCATCAACACTGCACCAAGACCTTGAAGAGAGGCATCACAGAAGACCTCGAACGGTTTGGATTCATCAGAAGGAGTCAGAACTGGAGTAGTGACTAACTTCTCTTTCAGGGTGTTGAAAGCGATGTCACATTCAGGAGACCAAACGTACTTCACGTGCTTCTGGAGAAGGTTGGAAAGAGGCTTCGCGATCTTTGAAAAGTTCTCAACAAACCTTCGACAATAGCTTGCGAGCCCAAGGAAGCTGCGGAGTTGCTTCACGTTCTGAGGTGGTTCCCAATTCACAATTGCAGACACCTTCTCAGGATTCACCACTATTCCCTTGGCAGAGATGATATGCCCAAGGTAGAGAACCTCATCGAGCCAAAACTCGCACTTTGAAAATTTGGCATAGAACTGATGTTCTCTGAGCTTATCCAGCACCAAACGCAAGTTCTTGGCATGATCTTCCTTGTTCTTGGAAAAGACCAAAATGTCATCGAGGTAGACCAAGACGAAGTCATTTGTGTAGGGGTTGAAGATGAAGTTCATCATGCGAGAGAATGTTGGCGAGGCTAAAAGACATGGCAGTGTATTCATATGAACCATAGCTTGTTCTGAACGTTGTCTTGGGGATATCCTCTTCACGAATGCGAATTTGATGATAGCCCATACGGAGATCAAGCTTGGAGAATACTTGAGCACCTTTGAGTTGTTCAAACAGCTCATTGATGTTGGGAAGTGGGTACTTGTTCTTTATGGTCTTCTTGTTCAATGGACGGTAGTCGACACAAAGTCGGTCCGTTCCATCCTTCTTCTTCACAAAAAGAACTCCACAACCCCACGGAGGAGAACTAGGTCGGATGAGACCCATACGCTCTTGTTCATCGAGTTGCTTCTTCAGCTCCTTCAACTCTTTAGGTCCAAGCTTGTAAGGACGTTTGCAAACAGGTTCTGTGCTAGGCTCAAGATCAATGACAAATTCAACTGGCCGGTGCGGAGGCATTCCTGGAAGCTCTTCTGGAAAGACATCTTGATATTCGCAAATGACCGGAATTTGAGAGATGCCATCCAGCTCATCCTTCTCATTGAGAGAAAACAGACGGATGGTATTATCCCTTGCAGCAAAGACAATTACATCCTAAGACGAATGAGTCAATTGAATCTGCTTGGAGGCACAATCAAGCTGAGCCTTGTGCTTAGAAAGCCAGTCCATTCCAAGAATAAGATCGATATCCGAGTTACCAAGGACCATTGGAGAAGCCAGAAACTTGAAATCACCCATCATGATAGAAATATCCGGAACCATCATGCTAGAACTCAGACGCTTAGCTGGAGAAACAACTTGCAATGCTTTAGGTAATGCCTTAGTGCCAAAATTGTTCTCCGATGCAAATGGGAATGACATGAAAGAATGCGATGCACCAGAGTCAAAAAGTACTTTTGCAGGAACATCATTAACAGGAAGGTTACCCATGATGACATCTGACGAGTCCTCTGCCTGAGCTGCATTCAGCAAGTTGACCTTGGAGTGCTTGGGGTTATGCTTGACCACAGCTGTACATGCAGATCTCACAAGAGGAGGAGGAGGAAGACGACTTGATTGAAGCATTTGTTGGCATAGTGACCCTTCTGTTGGCACTTGTTGCACGTGACCTCTGAAAGTGGACGGTGATACGGAGCACGTGATCTTGGAGCTTGAGACGAAGTCTTGTTCTGAAAGCCAGGGTTGGGTGGGTGGGAAGATCCGTTGCCACCTTTGCTCTTATGCTGATAAGGCTGACGGAATGGAGGAGGAGGCAGCCAATACTTTGTTGCTTAGCCACTTGAGTTGAGGAAGAAGAAGTCACATCTCTGAATCACTTCTTGGAAGCATCGCACTTCAGTTGGGAAGCCTCTTGCTTCATCGCCATGTTGTAAAACTCATCGTATTTCTTGGGCTCAAAGAGGACGAGAGCTAGCTGGAGTTCTTCTCTGAGACCACCTCTGAACTGGTATATCATGCTCTTCTCGTCAGGGACATCCTGCTTGGAGAAACGAGCGAGCCTTTGACACATGATGTTGTACTGGTAAACAGACACAGTGCCTTGATTCAGGTTGCGGAATTCCTCACACTTGCTCTCAACCACACTTTGAGGAATATGATGAGCTTTGAAGTCTTGACGAAATTCATCCCAGGTAATCGCATGGCCTCCTCTGGAATCTTTGTATTGCTAAAACCATTCTGCAGCTTGGTCTTTGAGTTGGAAGGAGGTGAACTTGACAAAGTCCTCAGGCCTGACGTTACTGCACTTGAAATGCTTGTGTATGTCCACGAGCCAATCATCAGCGTCTGAGGCCTCGACACAGTTGTTGAAGGTGTTTGGCTGGTTAGCAAGGAACTGGTTGAGTGTAGCGAACTGATTCTGATTGTTGCCATGGCCTTGGTTGCGCTCTTGCAGAATTTGCATGATCAGCTGTGTGTTTGCATTGGTAGCAGCCATCACAGCTTGCCATGCCTCCGGAGGTGGAGGTGGTGGTGGCAGATCCTGATTCTGATTTTGATTGCTGCCCTTAGCAGGAGCCATCCTGAATAGGGTGACATCCGTTAGCATATTGACAGAAAAATATTGAAGCTGAATCAAATGGGTTGAAATTGCAACATAAAGTCTTCAAATCCGAACAAAATGAACGAATGCATTCCAATTGAAATGGTCACATTTCCATAAATTGAGAAGCCACTTAGAATTTAGGTAGAAGAAAAACAACAAGGTACAGACAAGAGCAAATACTTGGTGAGGATTACCCAATCCCAAACCAAATATCCGCGGAAGAAGAACTAGAGCTACAAGAATTCCCACCTATGAAACTCACGAACCTTTCCGGTTATGCAATCAGGTATTGGGGATACAGGGGAAGCATAATATCTCACCGAAATCTAGCAAATCCTACATCCAGCTGTATCCAACCTTCAACACATAACCAAGAAAACTTCGGAAATCATTTACCTCAACCTTCGAAAAGCATCCGTTATACAAGTTATGGCAATACTCCCGAACTCCCGCCCCAGTACTGGGTGGCGTCAAGGTTATCTCACCAACAACTGCATAAAAGAGATTTTCGATGTCGGCGAAACTCAGGTATTCCAGAATCTCAACGATAAAATTGTGACGACAACACCTCGGAGCTCAACTCCCCGGGACACTGCCACAACCCCTAAATGACAGGAGGCACCAAGAACAATGTTCTCGTCGCAAAACCATCAAAACGATTCCAAGATACCTGCGTGATCCTAAAAAAAATTTAGTGAAATTTGAGAAGAGAAGAGTCAAAACTCTACATCAGGATGCCTCACCAGAGCGATGAAGGGACTGGGGAGTAAAAAGAATTCCTAACTCACCGATATACAATTCCTAAATGACTCAAAACATTTTTCTAGACTCAACAATGCCAACGATTCGATCAAGCAGGGGGCTCCTAAGGTCGGGGAAGGCTCTGATTACCAACTTGTAACGCCCTCGATGCGGCTATATCTCCTACGTGTCGAAGCACGACTTAGAGGCATAACCGCATTGAAAGCAATGTCGCAAGTGAGGTAATCTTCGCAAACAACCCATGTAATATAAATAAAGGGGAAAAGATACATAGTTGGCTTACACTCTCCATGTCACACAAATACATAAATAAGTCATTACATTCATCCAATACACTCATGGTCCGACTACGGTACCAAAATGAAGATCAACCCCCAAATGCGACACGGACCCCGATCGCCCCAACTGGGCACCTCTACTGATCATCTAGGAAAGACACATAGTAATGGCGAGAGTCTTCGTCGAACTCCCACTTGAGCTCGGTCATATCATCTGGAACGGTATC
Source organism: Triticum urartu (assembly GCF_056163025.1). NCBI lineage: Eukaryota > Viridiplantae > Streptophyta > Magnoliopsida > Poales > Poaceae > Triticum > Triticum urartu. The sequence goes on from NC_141875.1 coordinate 212,205,367, forward strand.
ATCGGTCCCTCCATCTGGTTTGGAAGTAATCTGTGACTCACGGGGACTCAGCAATCTCGCACCCTCGCGATCAAGACTATTTAAGCTTATAGGTAAGATAAAGGTAAGATGTGGAGCTGCAGCAAGCGACTAGCATATATGGTGGCTAACATATTCGCAAAAGAGAGGGAGAAGAGAAGGCAAAAGCACGGTCGAACAACTATGATCAAGAAGTGATCCTAGAACAGACTACGTCAAGCATTACTATAACACCGTGTTCACTTCCCGGACTCCGCCGAGAAGAGACCATCATGGTAACACACGCGGTTGATGCATTTTAATTAAGTTAAGTTTCAGGTTATCTACAACCGGACTTTGCACATCTCTTCTGCCTCTGTGATCAAGTCATTTCCAAGAAGTTGATGTTCACCAGTCTCTGACCAGTTAAGAGGAGTACGGCACTTCCTGCCATAGAGAATTTCAAATGGGGCCTTGCCCGAACTCGCTTGGAAGCTGTTGTTGTAGGAGAACTTGGCATATGGAAGACAATCTTCCCACTTCATGCTGAAAGAGATAACGCAAGCCCTGAGCATATCTTTAAGAATCTGATTGACACGCTCGACTTGGCCGCTAGTTTGAGGATGAAAAGTTGTGTTGAAACGGATGTTGGTACCCATGGCCTTCTGAAAAGAATCCCAAAACTTGGAGGTGAAGATGCTGCCACGATCTGAAAAAATCAACTGCGGAATGCCGTGCAAAGAGACAATCCGAGAGGTATAAAGTTCTGCCAATTGAGCTGTTGTGATGGATTCTTTGATAGGAAGGAAATGAGCCACTTTAGTGAGTTTGTCGATGACAACGAAGATAGCATCATTGCCACGCTTGGACTTTGGAAAACCCGTCATGAAGTCCATCTCAATGTGGTCAAACTTCCATTCTGGAATGGCAAGAGGTTGGAGGAGACCAGCTGGTCGTTGGTGTTCTGCTTTCACTCTTCTGCAGACATCACATTCATTCACGAACTGAGCAATCTCACGCTTCATTCGAGTCCACCAATACAACTGCTTGAGGTCCTGGTACATCTTTGTACTTCCAGGGTGGATGGAGAGGAGAGAATTGTGAGCCTCGTTCATAATGACTTTATGAAGGTCACCTTTAGGCACAACAATGCGATCCTCGAAGAATAGAGTATCCTTGTCATCAAGGCGATAGCACTTGTACTTGGATTGACTCTTGGCAATCCCAATCTTCACCTTCTTCACCATAGCATCAAGAAGTCGAGCCTCACGAATCTGATCTTCCAAAGTAGGAGAGACTTGGAGGTTGGCCAGAAATCCTTGAGGAACAACTTGTAGATTGAGTTAGCGGAAAGCTTCACAAAGCTCGGGTTGGTAAGGCTTGAGAATCAAACTGTTCCAGTAAGCCTTCCTGCTCAATGCGTCAGCAATTACATTGGCCTTGCCTGGAGTGTATTCGATACTCGGATTATACTCTTGAATCATTTCGACCCAACGAGTCTGTCTGAGGTTGAGATTAGGCTGAGTGAAGATGTACTTGAGACTCTTGTGGTCAGTGAAGATGTCCACTTTTCTTCCCAATAAGAGATGTCTCCAAGTCAAAAGAGCATGAACAACTGCCGCCAACTCGAGGTCATGAGTGGGGTAGTTTTTTTCATTGGGCTTCAACTGACGAGAGGTATAAGCCACAACTTTCTTCTCTTGCATCAACATTGCACCAAGACCTTGAAGAGAGGCATCACAGAAGACCTCGAACGGTTTGGATTCATCAGAAGGAGTCAGAACTGGAGCAGTGACTAACTTCTCTTTCAGGGTGTTGAAAGCGATGTCACATTCAGCAGACCAAACGTACTTCACATGCTTCTGGAGAAGGTTGGAAAGAGGCTTCGCGATCTTTGAAAAGTTCTCAACAAACCTTCGACAATAGCTTGTGAGCCCAAGGAAGTTGCGGAGTTGCTTCACGTTCTGAGGTGGTTCCCAATTCACAATTGCAGACACCTTCTCAGGATTCACCACTATGCCCTTGGCAGAGATGATATGCCCAAGGTAGAGAACCTCATCGAGCCAAAACTCGCACTTTGAAAATTTGGCATAGAACTGATGTTCTCTGAGCTTATCCAACACCAAACGCAAGTTCTTGGCATGATCTTCCTTGTTCTTGGAAAAGACCAAAATGTCATCAAGGTAGACCAAGACGAAGTCATTTTTGTAGGGGTTGAAGATGAAGTTCATCATGCAAGAGAATGTTGGCGGAGCATTGACGAGGCCGAAAGACATGGAAGTGTATTCATATGAACCATAGCTTGTTCTGAACGTTGTCTTGGGGATATCCTCTTCACGAATGCGAATCTGATGATAGCCCATACAGAGATCAAGCTTGGAGAATACCTGAGCACCTTTGAGTTGTTCAAACAGCTCATTGATGTTGGGAAGTGGGTACTTGTTCTTTATGGTCTTCTTGTTCAATGGACGGTAGTTGACACAAAGTCGGTCCGTTCCATCCTTCTTCTTCACAAAAAGAACTCCACAACCCCACGGAGAAGAACTAGGTCGGATGAGACCCATACGCTCTTGTTCATCGAGTTGCTTCTTCAGCTCCTTCAACTCTTTAGGTCCAAGCTTGTAAGGACGTTTGCAAACAGGTTCTGTGCTAGGCTCAAGATCAATGACAAATTCAACTGGCCGGTGCGGAGGCATTCCTGGAAGCTCTTCTAGAAAGACGTCTTGATATTCGCAAACGACCGGAATTTGAGAGATGGCATCTAGCTCATCCTTCTCATTGAGAGAAAACAGATGGATGGTATTATCCCTTGCAGCAAAGACAATTACATCCTTACACGAATGAGTCAATTGAATCTGCCTGCCGACACAATCAAGCTGAGCCTTGTGCTTAGAAAGCCAGTCCATTAGAATAAGATCGATATCCGACTTACCAAGGACCATTGGAGAAGCCAGAAACTTGAAATCACCCATCATGATAGAAATATCCGGAACCATCATGCTAGAACTCAGACGCTTAGCTAGAGAAACAACTTGTAATGCTTTAGGTAATGCCTTAGTGCCAAAATTGTTCTCCGATGCAAATGGGAATGACATGAAAGAATGTGATGCACCAGAGTCAAAAAGTACTTTTGCAGGAACATCATTAACAGGAAGGTTACCCATGATGACATCTGACGAGTCCTCTGCCTGAGCTGCATTCAGCAAGTTGACCTTGGCGTGCTTGGGGTTATTGTAACGCCCTCGATGCGGCTATATCTCCCACGTGTCGAAGCACGACTTGGAGGCATAACCGCATTGAAAGCAATGTTGCAAGAGAGGTAATCTTCACACAACCCATGTAATACATAAGGGAAAGAGATACATAGTTGGCTTACAATCGCCACTTCACACAATTACATCAATAAAGCATTACATCATCCAGATACAATCAAGGTCCGACTACGGAACCAAAATAAAAGAAGAACCCCAAATGCGACAAAGGTCCCCGATCGACCCCAACTGGGCTCCACTACTGATCAACTAGAACGAAACAACATAAAGGACAAGATCTTCATAGAGCTCCTCCTTGAGCTTGGTTGCGTCATCTGCATGGACTCATCGGCACCTGCAAGCTGGTTTTGGAAGTATCTGTGAGTCACGGGGACTCAGCAATCTCGCACCCTCGCGATCAAGACTATTTAAGCTTATGGGTAAGGTAAAGGTATGAGGTGGAGCTGCAGCAAGCGACTAGCATATATGGTGGCTAGCATACGTAAATGAGAGCGAGAAGAGAAGGCAAAGCACGTTCGAGAAAGTATGATCAAGAAGTGATCCTAAACAACCTACGTCAAGCATAACTCCAACACCGTGTTCACTTCCCGGACTCCGCCGGAAAGAGACCATCACGGTAACACACGCTGTTGATTCATTTTAATTAAGGTCAAGTTCAGGTTTTCTACAACCGAACATTAACAAATTCCCATCTGCCCATAACCGCGGGCACGGCTTTCAAAAGTTCAATTCCCTGCAGGGGTGTCCCAACTTAGCTCATGACAAGCTCTCACGGTCAACAAAGGAATAGACCTTCTCCCGAGACATTCCGATCAGACTCGGTATCCCGGTTCTACAAGACACTTCGACAAGTTAAAACAAATCCAGCAACACCACCCAGATGTGCCGACAAATCCCGATAGGAGCTGCACATATCTCGTTCTCAGGGCACACCGGATGAGCAAGACATCGGGTAGGCCAGCCCAGAGTTGCCCCTGGTAGCTCCGGACATCGCTCGGTTGGACTAACACTCAGAGGAGCACTGGCCCGGGGGGTAAAATAATGATGACCCTTGGGCGCGCGACCCCCAAGGGAATAGAAAAGGCTAGGTGGCGAATGGTAAGACCAATGTTGGGCATTACTAGAAAAGCTTTAATCAAGGCGAACTATCAAGGGGTTCCCATTATCACCCAACCGCGTAAGGAACGCAAAATCCGGGAACATAACACCGTTATGACGGAAACTAGGGCGGCAAGAGTGGAACAAAACACCAGGCATAAGGCCGAGCCTTCCACCCTTTACTGAGTATATAGATGCATTAATTAAATAAGATATATTGTGATATCCCAACAAGTAAACATGTTCCAACAAGGAACAACAACTCCATGTTCCAACAAGGAACATACTTCAATCTTCACCTGCAACTAACAACGCTATAAGAGGGGCTGAGCAACGCGGTAACATAGCCAATCAACGGTTTGCTTGGATAAGGTGGGTTAGGGGCTTGGTTTAACAATATAGGAGGCATGGTAAGCAAGTGGTAGGTATCGTAGCATAGGCAAAGCAAAAGAGCGAGCAACTAGCAAGCAAAGATAGAAGTGATTTCGAGGGTATGATCATCTTGCCTGAGATCCCGCAAGGAAGAAGAACGAGTCCATGAAGAAGACAAACGGAACATAAACGAACGGGTCCTCACATCGCAACATTAACGGAACCAACCCGAAGAAGCAAACACCGGAAAAGAAGCACACAACATAGTAAACAGCCAACACATGAACATGATATGATATGCGGGATGCGGTATGCGATGCATATGCATGATTGGACAAGGAATGCTTGAACCTGGCCTCAACTTGGAAAACAAAGAGTGCCACTGGAAATATGAGATGAAATCGCTTGAAAACGATATAAAGATCACCGGAATCGGAGTTACGGTTTGGAAATGGCAAGCAATTCAAATATGACACCGGTCTGCGATTTACAGCAAGTAGCCATCTAGATTCAACAAGATGAACATGCTACAGCACTCAAACATGGCAACAAAATACATGTCAGGGATGCATTCAAGATGCTTAACAAAAGATGAACACTGAGCTACGGTCAATTCATCCCTTAACAGGTTCAAACAAGCATGGCAAAAATGCAAACGGTAAACAGATCTCAGACTTAGTGAAATTAACACTTGTCTGGAATTTCAGATCAGGTAGCACACTTTGGAGCATGAAAACTAGATGCTATAGGAACTGAACATGGCAAAGTAAAGCATGGCATGGAGCTACTCGAAGAGCTTAACAAAAGTCCCTTAGTGACCTTGAGCCAAAAGGGATCAGAAAATACAATTGCAAGCATGTGAATATGGCAAAAACACAATCAGTTCTCAGACTTAGTGAAAACTGGAGCATGCTGAAACAGATATCAAGTAGGCATGTTTACGAGCTCGATGCACTCACTACGGAGCAAGTCATGACTAGCTAAGCATACACCCATCAAGAATACACAAAATGCAAGCTAGACATGGCAATAACAATAACATAGCATGCACGGATCAACCACAACATCCTCGGCAAAATTGCTAACAAGTAGACAATCTGCCCAGATTCACGAAGTAGCAAAAGTAGAGCTCGATTGACTCAAGCTAGGGTGCTCCATAATTGCAAAAAAAACAAGAATGGATATGCACTACAATATTAACAAAACATCCTTACTGATCATCCTCAAAAGAGGCACGGATCACTAGGAAACAACATGAACATATGGCAATATGAGATAAACAGGTCAAGGACTTGGTGGAAATGCTAAGTCCTAGAAATCAGCATTACCAAGTGCCTCACTTTGCAAGCTCGTGCTAGTCACCACACACATCAAAAAAAACATGGGTTGCACCTCTGGATAGATGGAAAAACCCTTAACAAAACATATGTAGAGCTCAGGGGCATATCATGCACACAATAATCATGGCAAAAATGACAAATATCTAAATGGAGCAGCAGATCTGACAATTATCTCAAGTAGCACTCTTCTAACAGCATTTCGGGCATCAAGATGAACTCAAATGAAAATGATGCAATGGAATGAAATGATGTACTCTCTGAGACGAACATTTTGATATGCTATATGCATGAATCGGAGCTACGGATGCAAAGTTACGACACGATGAACATGGGCATATGAAACATGGAAATCTCGGGAACTTAGTAGAAATTGGACCTCTCCGAGAAAGTCAACGGGACGGAGCGGTGCGGGATGGCTCGGTGCAGATCTGAGGCAGGGTGTTTGGATGAGATCCCGGTGGATCTCGTCCCGATCCACCGGATCTCGCTGGAGCACGGAGATCGAGGATGGACGGGAATGGCGCCACAGTGGTCGGAGCAGCGAGGATGGCCGGAGCGGCGCGACGGCTCGCCGGAGAGGAAGCGGGGCGCCAGATCCGGGGTCTTCGGGACACGGGGCGACGCGGGCGGCTGTGCGCGGCACGCGGCAGAGGCGCGGCCAGGTCGTCACCGGCGGGAGAGGTCGGGCGCCGGCGCGCGGGGTGACGGCCGCGGCGACGCCGGAGAGGCAGCGGCAGAGCCGCGTAGTACGGCGGGCGGGCGGCGCAAGGGCTCGGGAGCCAGGCGGCAGCGGCGCGGGCGTTCGGGCCGGGCGGGCCCGCGGTGGGCTGCGTGGGCCGCGGCAGAGAGGAGAGAGAGGCGTGGCTGAGGTGGCGTAGTGCGATTGGCTGTGGCGGTGGGGAAGGCGACATGGTGAGCTCTGGTTGGCCGGAGTGAGCTGGAGGCTGGACGCGTCCGGCGGGCACGGACATGTCCGGCGGCGGAGTGGGAAGAAGCTAGGGTTCATCCGCGAATTTCGGGAGGGGAGCACATATTTATAGGTAGAGGGAGCTAGGAGAGTCCAAATGAGGTGTGGTTTTCGGCCACGCGATCGTGATCAAATGACCGGGATGATGGAGAGGGTTTTGGTGGGTTTTGGGCCACTTTGGAAGGGTGTTGGGCTGCAACACACACGAGGCCTTTTCGGTCCCTCGGTTAACTGTTGGAGCATCAAACGAAGTCCAAATGGTACGAAACTTGACAGGCGGTCTACCGGTAGTAAACCAAGGCCGCTTGGCAAGTCTCGGTGCAATCCGGAAATGTTTAATCCCCACACATGAAAGAAAGGTAGAAATGACCACCGGAGGAGAACGGAGCGCCGGATTGCAAAACGGACAACGGGAAAAATGCTCGGATGCATAAGATGAACATGTATGCAAATGAAATGCACATGATGACATGATATGCAATGCATGACACGCAAGCAATAACAAGGCAACAGCAGCGAATAACTGGAGGACACCTGGCACATCGGTCTCGGGGCGTTACAACACTCCACCACTACGAGAGGATCTCGTCCCGAGATCTAGAATGGCACCGGAAGGAAAACGGAAGAGAAGAGAGGAGAGGTAAAACTAAGTTGCTTCTATGACCAATGAGTGAAACCAAAGAACCTTCCGAGGTTGAACAAATTGACAGAAAGAAAAAAACGAAGATGAACAAAGTTGAAAACACTCCGGTTAAAAGAGACGAAAGACTTGATAAAATGAAAGAACTTGAGCAGCGGGCACACACTCCGGTTAAAGGATAAGCATGAAAAGAACATGATCCTGACAAAACAAGATGGGTTGAGGAGAGCAACATCACAATGCCTCCGGAACAAAAGTAATAATGGAATGGAATGAACGAAGGGAAACACGATCTTGAGAGAGCATGCTTACAACAAATGCTAGAACAGAGTTGTTGGAAAACCAACAACGAAAAGAATACGCTTGATATGGTCTTATGGAGTACATCTCAAATTATGAGGTGACAACCTGCCACTCACGGGAAGAAGAATTGGATTGATAAGAACAAGGAGACGAGAAGGCTATATCGCACCGGAAAGGATAAATGAAGAACTTGGGTCATTTATAGCACCATAACTAGCAACAATCCTTAGGGAAGGCTATAGGTGAAACATGACACAAGATAACTCCAACGAAGAGATTGGTGGGTTTAAAATACCTCATTCTTAACAACATGTGAATCATGAAAACATGAACTCAAATTATCAAGAACGATGTAAAACCACCTCCAATGATACGGTAGAAAGAATTGCACTCCGGATAGCAAGATGAAGAATGCTTGAGTTCCTCTGAAAAGAATCTCAATGAACGCTAGGAGAAGGAATTTTTTTCTTTGATGAACCATCATATATAGCCTCCATGAAGAAACTCCGGTAAACAAAAGATAACAAAAAGAGAGAGAAGTTGACAACACAGGGTGAAACCTTGTGATGATTTAGATGGATCTCCGTGATAATTAGGGCTTGGAACTCCCGGAAAGAAAGATGAGCACTAGAAACCAAGAATAAGTATAATGAGCCACTCCGGAAAACAGGAATTGAATAAACTCGATGAAGCAAGAATAAGAATTACATTATGCTTATCCTTCACCAATTAAATTGATGACAATCAACGGATTCAACATATTACTTATTCTCGTAAAAAAGATTAAGAGAGATATAGCTTCAAACTTGGGAAGGTCTTGAATGAACCACCGGTAGAATTGAAACAACCAATAAATTGATATGATACACGAAGGAAGAAGAATCTTGAATGAACCACCATAGGAATTGCAAATGAACGAATAAAAGATAACGAATCACCGGAAAGGAATTAGAGAACGAATGAAAATACTTGATGGAAATTAGATCCACGAGAACAAAAGATAGTTGATTAGAGAATATTGAATGATGCACCGGTGAGATTTGGGGAACAAGAGCTGAAAGCTGAGAATGAACAAGTCTTCCGAAATGATGGACTCCGGATAATCAAACTGAAAATACCCTTGAAATGCTCCGGATGGGTGAAAAGAATTCTCATGATCAAAACAATTACGAGAGAATGGCAACAAGCTAGAATCATGAATCTTGAAGAGAATTGAGCAAGATTGAGAGAAAATCTTCTTCGGTCTCCAAAATCTGAGAATTACGACGAGAAACACCACCATGAATTGTTGAGGCACCGGAATAAAGAAGAATAGAAAAGTTGAATCAATGATGAAATGAATTTGAAAGATCTTGGAGAAGCACATTTGACTGATTATAATTCATTCTTACGTCAAACTTTGACGAGAAATTTGAGGATATCTCCGGGAAATAAGAAGAGTCAGGTAAGATCCTGGGAAAAGACCTGTGGGTTAGGGCCCACTCAAAAGAAACACCGTTGAATGATTACTTGAAAAAGGAGAATGCACCGGTTGAATTAAATGGCTTGAATGAGATAACATCCTTGAAAGAGCTTGAACGAAAGCAGAGTGGAAAACATGAATCTTTGAGATATCTTGAGCAGTCCGGAACAATAGAATAGCGAGAGGTGAATGATTAAGAATTGCATCGGCATGAGAAAACATTGAAATTCGGAAAAGAATATGATCAACACCGAAAGCTTGAATTGGTTCCACCGGAGAAGAAAAAGAATGGATAATGGTGAACTAGAAACTTCGTTAAAATCTTCATGAGCATCACCGGGTACGAACATGAAGGAAGAAGAATGGAGAGACTTCCATAATAAAATGGATACTTGATAAAGAAATCCGAGTCCTAAGAGAAAAAATAAAGGGAGGGAGGGTGGGAAAAACAAAGACAATTTGGAATGGGTGAAACAAACACCGTTGAGAAGAACTGATACTTGATCTTGCTGATGTTGAAAGGATCAGATCCACTTGAAGAGAAAACACACCGGTTGAAAAAGAATTAACATGACAATCTCGATTGTCAAGAAGGATTTGCATTCACATAGAAATGTGTGAACACCACTTAGGAAAAGTATGGAATCAACATTTGACATTGAAGCAACTCGAATACCACAACTGAAAACAAAACCAAGGATTGGCTTGCAAAATAAGCCGGAACAAACATATGATAGAGATTTCGTCCGAAGTTTTCATGGTGGAGCCTACACGGGCTCGATCGTATAGCACCATCATGTACAAGGCAGTGCACATGACATACGAAGCGTCCCCAAGTCGGCATAGCCAAGGACTCTTTAAGACACAACGAGACCACTGTAAAACCGACCGTGAATAGGCGGACCACTAGACGTCGAACCCCAATTTCATATCATATATCCATTGGAAAGATATCCTAAGAGCTACTTGAATTCCCACTTAAAAACTCCCGAAATTTTTCGGTTATGCAATCAGGTGTTGGGGATACAGGGGAAGCATAATATCTCACCCAAAACTAGCAAATCCTACATCCAGCTGTATCCATCCTTCAACACATAACCAAGAAACCTTCGGAAATCGTCTACCTCAACCTTCGAAAAACATCCGTTATATGAGTTATGGCGATACTCCCGAACTCCCGCCCCAGTACTGGGTGGCGTCGAGGTTATCTCACCAACGAACTGCATAAAAGAGATTTTCGATGTCGGCGTACTAAACTCAGGTATTCCAGAACTGCAACGATAAAATTATGACGACAACACCTCAGAGCTCAACTCCCCGGGACACTTCCACAAAACCCCTGACAGGAGGCACCAAGACAATGTTCTCGTCATAAAACCATCGGAACGATTCCAAGATAGCTGTGTGATCCTAAAAAAATTTTTAGTGAAATTTGAGAAGAGAAGAGTCAAAACTCTACGTCAGGATGCCTTACCAGAGTGATGAGGAGACTGGGAAGTAAAAAGAATTCCTAAACTCTCCGATATATAATTCCTAAATTTTCGGGGATATACCCCGTGGCGTGAACCTGCCGGAAGTATAAACCGGCCGGACTGGATGACTCACTGGTAACCCGCCCGAAGCTTGGCGATTCACGGGCTACCCGTCCGGTCTTGGCGGTTCATTAGTAACCCGGCGGGCCGGTCAGATGGATGACAAGGCCCATGGCCTAGAAGGCCGGTTCACGTTTAATGGTGGGCCGGTTTATGAGGAAAGCACAAAGAATATTCCCTTACAAAGGAAGCAAGACTAGGACTCCACTTGTAATAGAGTAAACCTAATCCTAATAGGACTAGTCATGTAAACCGCCCCTTCAAGATATATAAGGAGGGGCAGGGCACCCCAAGAGGGACAAGCTACAAGCAAGAGATACAATCTTAGGGCTAGATACAAAGAGGAGAGACGGTTTACGGCGACTCCCTCGTGATGATAATGAGACCTAGCCTCAAACAGCATGTAGGGTTGTTACCGGATGATGTTTCCCGGGGCCCGAAGCTGTCTAAATCCCTGTCTTGTGTTGCGTCTCTCGATTCCTCTCAACCCCTCTCAAGCTACCACATAGATGCGTTGGCCTCACGACTAAGTCCTGACACTAAGGACATCTGCCGTGACAATTCCACGATAGTTGGCACCCACCGTGGGGTTGGCGCACGGTGGTGTTGAGTTCTTGGAGGGATCTCTCCTGAAGATCGAGGAGTTCACAATTTTTCGAATAAAGAGCTGGTTTGAAAGGATTTGCATCGGTTTATTTTGTCGGTGGTTCAAGATGTTTTCGCGAGAGTCAAACACGATCCGGAGGAATCAATGCTGCCTGTCACGACTTCGCCTTGTTTCCCCCTCGCGACAGCCCCACTTCTGCCACGGCCCTCCTCCGGCCTCTGCTAATGCTGTCTGTCCGTCACCTGCCGGGTCAATGGATTTTTATTTTCCTTATCAGTGACGTGATGCATAGGTTGACTTGAATATGAGTTGGACTTGGTCTGTACGGGTACCAGCCAATTGATTGGTCAGTCAAATACTAGTACTCTGGGTCAACGTCAAAACCGATTAGAAAGGTGTCTCCCTGGAATACTAGTACATGCATGATCACAGAGATTTGATGGATAGATGGATTGAAATGCTGTGAGCTACTACCGAGTCATCCTGATTGAAAAATTCCAGCTCTCAATATCCGATTCATTAGCCGAGACCGCGCCCTTGTGCTGCCTCCGTCTTGTCTCCGGTTCAAGTCACCACCGGGACTCGTATCGATTCCGGTTCAAGTGGCCGGATAAGCTAAGAGTCATGAATGACTCGCCATCCGCTTTGGGATTTTTCCCGAGTACACCTGCCCTTGCTGAGTCATTTTGCGCCTATGCTCTTTTTCAGAATCTGATATTTTTAAAATGAAAGGATGTACATACCATCAGTCTAAAGATGCCAGGAAGTCTCTAGTGCTCAAGTTAAATTATTGCTGAGTTTCGGTGGATACAGAGAACATACTTGCTATGGGTTTTTCCTGATGAGGAGATGTATTTATCCACTATCAGCATCTGGATCATGCAAGGCGCTGCCTCCCCCATCACGTCAAGCTGTTGTGGTGCAAACCGACCACCCGTGACTCAGCTCTGAGTCTCCCAGCCTCACGTTCAAAGTGTTCGGCTGATTGCTATTGTGGGGATATCAAGATTTTTAAATGGAACTAGTGTTCAAAAAGGAGCTACGGCAAACTTCTGCAATCGCTGATCATTAGAGTATTATGTATACACCCGATGGGCTATACTACTGTTAGCTTATTGACAGATATTACATCTGGATCTTCCGACCTCCGGATAAATCAGGTGATATCTATCTAAATTTAGTTTCTTGGTATATATTGTTTTTATCAAGGGAACAATTACTTTGGACCGTATATTTTGATATGCAGGAAAATTACTCATTATAAGAGTGGCTACCGTGCCACAAATACGGAGAGCACATTGCTGGCGTCTGTCTACACCGACGATCAATCACGCCGGTTTACAATGCCCACGGCCAACTCTCCGTTCGCGCCGGTTTACAAATGCCCGCGGCCAACTCTCCGTCCGCGCCGGTTTACAATGCCCGCGGCCGGTTCATGCGTCCGCACCGGTTTAGAACACCAGTGCCGACTCTCCTCGTCTGCACCGGCTTACAACGCTGCGGCCGACTCATCTGTCTGTGCCGCCTGTGATGTTGCGGTCGTCTTTGTCGTCCGCCCCCGCGGCCTGGTCTACATCAACATACCGGGCCGCACTTGTCTGGATGAACTGTTTATTGACTATGAGCAAGTCACTACTTGGGAATCCCGGTTTCTTTCCAACAAATTGGAGGTAAATTATCATATATTATCAGCCGCCGTCTGCACTGGATGGTTCAACGGCTGGGCGCACAAGTCGCCGCCACTACAGTTTGGTTAACTTCAAGTCGCCAGTTGGAAGGAACCATTGGCCGAGTTGCTGACACAGCTCATATGGGATCATTTACAACCCGCCGCAGTCACCTCAACCTTCTATGGATTCACATCATGCTATCAACGCCAATGATATACAAGTTATGCCGATTTATATCACAATCAAATATGGAGAATCTCAAGCCAACTCCTCGAGTCACCTTGAGACTTGGGGGCTACAATGATATGACTTAGCAAACGTTGCCGGTTTTTAGTGAAGTCAAGAACCCCAATACGTTGGAGGGAGAGATAACCCGGTCCCGGATTCACATCGTGCTATCAGAAGGTTTCCAGATTAGAAAGTATATGACAGTTACAAAATCCCGGCTCAATGAAGAAGTTTTGGGTCATCAGAAAAGGATTCCGGTTTACAATCCGGTACAAGGGAAATTTGTTCTCCAATAAAGCTCTGAAGCTCTCAAATCCGGTTTAAGAATTTCTGGTTCAAAAAGGAATTAACTTCTCGCAAGTTCGAGTTTAAAGGCCGTCAGAAAATTTCCGGCTAAAAATGAAGATTCTGGTTTAAAATCCGGTTCAAGGGAAAGATGTCCCCACAAAGCTTTGAAGGTCTCCATATCTGGTTCAAGATCCCGGTTCAAAGAAGAATTTATCTCTTGCAAAAAGTTAAAAATTGCCGAAGAGGACCTACTGCCACGATGTGCGGTTCAAACATGGATATCCCGCCTTACTGGCCTGACATATTATTGATCACATGGGGGCTTCTGCTTCATAAAGCGGGGTCTCTGTTCTTTTACATCATGCGTGGTTACACGGAGCTGTTCTGTCTTAAAGCGGCCTCCGGTTTACCCCTTGAAAACTTTATAAACATCACTTGGGGGCTTGGTTGTGTCCGAACCAATGCAATACCTTTTGATAGGCGATAGCCACTAGATCACTTGGGGACTTGGTCACGTCTGAACCAGTCATGCCTCTTGATCGGCCTAAGGCCACAAAATCACTTGGGGGATTGGTCGAACCCGAACCATTGCCACGCCTCTTGATCGGCGAGAGCCACCAGATCACTTGGGGACTTGGTCACGTCTGAACCAGTCATGCCTCTTGATCGGCCTAAGGCCACAAAATCACTTGGGGGATTGGTCGAACCCGAACCATTGCCACGCCTCTTGATCGGCGAGAGCCACCAGATCACTTGGGGACTTGGTCACGTCTGAACTAGTCATGCCTCTTGATCGGCCTAAGGCCACAGAATCACTTGGGGGCTTGGTCGAACCCGAACCATCGCCATGCCACTTGATCGGCATAAATGCCACGGTTTCATTTGGGGACCTGGCTGACTTGAACCATAGCTACACCTATCGGGAGCTTGGTCGTGTCCGACCATGGTAACACCATCTGATCAGCTCAAATAAGCTTCTTTTTGGCAAACGGTTTTATCATTGCCTTTGCTTCACAATTTTCTTTGATAGATATTTCTTTCTTTTTGTTGCGTTTTTAAACCGACATTTATTAAACCGGTTTGACTGTCAATTACAAATGGACGGGACACGGTCAAATCTTAATCCGGAGACTATCTGTCCGGTTTGATTTTCTGTTACCATCCTATTATGGAGTAAACCGGTGTTTATCAACCCGGCTCGGCTTTCAAACTACAAGTTGTCAGTACACGATCAAGTTATAATCCGGAGACTATCAGCCCGGTCTGGTTTGACTACAAGTCGCCAGTATTATATAAGGTTAATCCGGTGTATTTCACAACCCGGCACAGTTTTATCATAAACAGACACAATATGGAAGGAGTTATCAGTACTCAAGATTGGGATTGTCACCCTTACTACAAAAAGTTGGTAAAACCAACAATGTGATTCAATGCCACAGGTATGATCTATTTCATATTTGATTATTCTTAAGTGCAGCCTTGGTTATAAACCCGGGTTATATGTTGGGCATTATGACCCGTCCGGCGGTAAACCGCCAGGACACTTTACACTTGTTGTATGCAGAAACAGGTTTGTTAAACCGGCCTGGCTTTGGACTATAAGTCGCCAGTATATATTTGGATTGCGCCATTGGAATTATGCGCTTATAAATCATTGGGTATATTATTCAAATAGCCAACATGGCTGGATTTTTATTATGGTTATCAATAACCAGTATTATGATTAAGGTTTTCAAAGTCGCTTTAGCGCAATGGCTATCATATTATCAATAGATATGATTTATTCTACAATTGAAGGAATAGTCCCGAGTTGCTGCAGGCTTACGACCCGGCACTTGGGGGCTACATTATTTCAATTGAAATTACATCAAATACACAAGTCTCATGGCGCTGCAAGCATGCACCATGACACTTGGGGGCTAATGCAAAGTCATTTTTTTTACTAGTCTTATTGAAGACCCGACTCATCATATTATAATGAGCCGGCCCTTGGGGGCTACCAATTGCTCCTGTCAACAATTCAAGGTACACAAGTTTTCGTCCATAATATTGGGGGATCCATTGCTCAGTTGGTAAAGCACAAAGCTCTTAACCTTGTGGACGTGGGTTCAAGCCCTGTGATTGAAGCTACATTATAATATGTTATTTTCATTGAAGTATATATCAAGTCCCGGTTCAGTATTATCTTACTAAGCCGACCCTTGGGGGCTACACGTTGCTATTCAAAGTTTACAAGATTATATTTACAAAGTCCCTGCTCATTATGGCATAATGACCCAACCCTTGGGGGCTACACTGATTGAAGTTTTTATGAGCATCAAGCAATTACAAGTCCCAGGTTGCTGCAAGCATGACAACCCGGCACTTGGGGGCTACATATGTGGAATACTCAATTCTGACTAGTGACTGGGATGAACAACATGGATTTCTTCAAAATTAGTAACATTTATATTGAAGCACGTCTTAAGCCATCACTTTGTTCTGCTCAAGATTTGGGGGCTACAGCAATCATAACCCGGCGTCTATCAACGGTCATAATCCGGGATCATCAGTTTTTATAACCCGGCCATTTTGGTAATGTTAAACCGGCAAGTTTTACATCTTCAAACCGGCTGAATATCAGATAAGTATTTCAAGACCCATATTTTTTAAACCGGCACTTTGGGAGCTGAGTCAAAAGAGTTATTTTTCACAATATTTCTCGGTGACAAACCAATGTCGGAAAAATTGATTATGAAGCTGGTCTGTTGACCCGGATTTCCCAGAAGGAGGAAATAACAAGGACTTAAGGATGATCAGGTACCGGTTTACAAAAATTCTTAACCCGGAGCATAACCTATCAAATTTGCTCTTGAGTTTATGTTGCAGATAAGTTTAACATGGATAAATCCAAATTAAACTGGGGGCTAATGTCGGGGATATACCCCGTGGCGTAAACCGGCCGGAAGTATAAACCGGTCGGACTGGATGACTCACTGGTAACCCGCCCGGAGCTTGGCGATTCACGGGCTACCCGTCCGGTCTTGGCGGTTCATTAGTAACCCGGTG
The DNA here is from genome assembly GCF_056163025.1 of Triticum urartu. Taxonomy (NCBI): domain Eukaryota; kingdom Viridiplantae; phylum Streptophyta; class Magnoliopsida; order Poales; family Poaceae; genus Triticum; species Triticum urartu. The sequence goes on from NC_141875.1 coordinate 212,222,251, forward strand.
GGCGGGTCAGATGGATGACAAGGCCCATGGCCCAGAAGGTCGGTTCACGTTTAATGGTGGGCCGGTTTATGAGGAAAGCACAAAGAATATTCCCTTACAAAGGAAGCAAGACTAGGACTCCACTTGTAATAGAGTAAACCTAATCCTAATAGGACTAGTCATGTAAACCGCCCCTTCAAGATATATAAGGAGGGGCAGGGCACCCCAAGAGGGACAAGCTACAAGCAAGAGAAACAATCTTAGGGCTAGATACAAAGAGGAGAGCCGGTTTACGGCGACTCCCTCGTGATGATAATGAGACCTAGCCTCAAACAGCATGTAGGGTTGTTACCGGATGATGTTTCTCGGGGCCCGAAGCTGGCTAAATCCCTGTCTTGTGTTGCGTCTCTCAATTCCGCTCAACCCCTCTCAAGCTACCACATAGATGTGTTGGCCTCACGACTAAGTCCTGACACTAAGGACATCTGCCGTGACAATTGCACGACATAAATGACTCAAAACATTTTTCTAGACACAACTCGGTTGCTAAAAACGATCAAGCAATGGGGCTCCTAAGGTCGGGGAAGGCTCTGATTACCAACTTATAACGCCCACGATGCGGCTATATCTCCCACGTGTCGAAGCACGACTTGGAGGCATAACCGCATTGAAAGCAATGTCGCAAGAGAGGTAATCTTCACACAACCCATGTAATACATAAGGGAAAGAGATACATAGTTGGCTTACAATCGCCACTTCACAAAATTACATCAATAAAGCATTACATCATCCAGATACAATCAAGGTCCGACTACGGAACCAAAATAAAAGAAGAACCCCAAATGCGACAAAGGTCCCCGATCGACCCCAACTGGGCTCCACTACTGATCAACTAGAACGAAACAACATAAAGGACAAGATCTTCATAGAGCCCCTCCTTGAGCTTGGTTGCGTCATCTGCACGGACTCATCGGCACCTGCAAGCTGGTTTTGGAAGTATCTGTGAGTCACGGGGACTCAGCAATCTCGCACCCTCGCGATCAAGACTATTTAAGCTTATGGGTAAGGTAAAGGTATGAGGTGGAGCTGCAGCAAGTGACTAGCATATATGGTGGCTAGCATACGCAAATGAGAGCGAGAAGAGAAGGCAAAGCACATTCGAGAAAGTATGATCACGAAGTGATCCTAAACAACCTACGTCAAGCATAACTCCAACACCGTGTTCACTTCCCGGACTCCGCCGGAAAGAGACCATCACGGTAACACACGCTGTTGATTCATTTTAATTAAGGTCAAGTTCAGGTTTTCTACAACCGGACATTAATAAATTCCCATCTGCCCATAACCGCGGGCATGGCTTTTGAAAGTACAATTCCCTGCAGGGGTGTCCCAACTTAGCCCATGACAAGCTCTCACGGTCAACGAAGGAATAGACCTTCTCCCGAGACATTCCGATCAGACTCGGTATCCCGGTTCTACAAGACACTTCGACAAGTTAAAACAAATCCAGCAACACCACCCAGATGTGCCGACAAATCCCGATAGGAGCTGCACATATCTCGTTCTCAGGGCACATCGGATGAGCAAGACATCGGGTAGGCCAACCCAGAGTTGCCCCGGGTAGCCCCGGACATCGCTCGGTTGGACCAACACTCAGAGGAGCACTGGCCCGGGGGGGTAAAATAATGATGACCCTTGGGCGCGCGACCCCCAAGGGAAAAGAAAAGGCTAGGTGGCGAATGGTAAGACCAATGTTGGGCATTGCTGGAAAAGCTTTAATCAAGGCGAACTATCAAGGGGTTCCCATTATCACCCAACCGCGTAAGGAACGCAAAATCTGGGAACATAACACCGATATGACGGAAACTAGGGCGGCAAGAGTGGAACAAAACACCAGGCATAAGGCCGAGCCTTCCACCCTTTACCAAGTATATAGATGCATTAATTAAATAAGATATATTGTGATATCCCAACAAGTAAATGTTGGAAATATGCCCTAGAGGCAATAATAAATTAGTTATTATTATATTTCCTTGTTCATGATAATCGTTTATTATCCATGCTAGAATTGTATTGATAGGAAACTCAGATACATGTGTGGATACATAGACAACACCATGTCCCTAGTAAGCCTCTAGTTAACTAGCTCGTTGATCAATAGATGGTTACGGTTTCCTGACCATGGACATTGGATGTCATTGATAACGGGATCACATCATTAGAAGAATGATGTGATGGACAAGACCCAATCCTAAGAATAGCACAAGATCGTGTAGTTCGCATGCTAAATCTTTTCTAATGTCAAGTATCATTTCCTTAGACCATGAGATTGTGCAACTCCCGGATACCATAGGAATACTTTGGGTGTGCCAAACGTCACAACATAACTGGGTGGCTATAAAGGTGCACTACGGGTATCTCCGAAAGTGTCTGTTGGGTTGGCACGAATCGAGACTAGGATTTGTCACTCCGTGTGACGGAGAGGTATCTCTGGGCCCACTCGGTAGGACATCATCATAATGTGCACAATGTGATCAAGGAGTTGATCACGGGATGATGTGTTACGGAACGAGTAAAGAGACTTGCCGGTAACGAGATTGAACAAGGTATCGGGATACCGACGATCGAATCTCGAGCAAGTATCGTACCGCTAGACAAAGGGAATTGTATACGGGATTGATTAAGTCCTTGACATCGTGGTTCATCCGATGAGATCATCATGGAGCATGTGGGAGCCAACATGGGTATCCAGATCCCGCTGTTGGTTATTGACCGGAGAGTTGTCTCGGTCATGTCTGCATGACTCCCGAACCCGTAGGGTCTACACACTTAAGGTTCGATGACGCTAGGGTTATAGGGAATAGATATATGTGGTTACCGAATGTTGTTCGGAGTCCCGAATGAGATCTCGGACGTCACGAGGAGTTCCGGAATGGTCCGGAGGTAAAGATTTATATATGGGAAGTCCTGTTTTGCTCACCGGAAAAGTTTCGGGTTTTATCGGTAACGTACCGGGACCACCGGGAGGGTCCCGGGGGTCCACCAAGTGGGGACACCAGCCCCGGAGGGCTGCATGGGCCAAGTGTGGGAGGGGACCAGCCCCAGGTGGGCTGGTGCGCCCCCCCACCAAGGCCCAAGGTGCAAGGGAGAGTGGAAGGGGGCAAACCCTAGGCTCAGATGGGCCTAAGGCCCACCTAGTGGTGCGCCCCCCTCGCTCCCCCCTTGGCCGCCCCCCTAGATGGGATCTAGGGCTGGCCGCCACCCCTAGGGGTGGAAACCTAGGTGGGGGCGCAGCCCCTCCCCTCCCCCTATATATACTTGAGGTTTTGGGCTGCCAGAGAGACGATTCAATCTCCTTCTTGGCGCAGCCCTACCCCTCTCCCTCCTCGTCTCTCGTAGTGCTTGGCGAAGCCCTGCTGGATCACCATGCTGCTCCACCACCACCACGCCATTGTGCTGCTGCTGGATGGAGTCTTCCTCAACCTCTCCCTCTCTCCTTGCTGGATCAAGGCATGTGAGACGTCACCGGGCTGTACGTGTGTTGAACGCGGAGGTGCCGTCCGTTCGGCACTAGGATCTCCGGTGATTTGGATCACGACGAGTACGACTCCTTCAACCCCGTTCTCTTGAACGCTTCCGCTTAGTGATCTACAAGGGTATGTAGATGCACTCTCCTTACCCTCGTTGCTGGTCTCTCCATAGATAGATCTTGGTGACACGTAGGAAATTTTGAATTTCTGCTACGTTCCCCAACAGTGGTATCAGAGCCAGGTCTATTGCGTAGATTCTATGCACGAGTAGAGCACAAAGCAGTTGTGGGCGTTGATTTTGTCAATTTACTTGCTGTTACTAGTCTTATCTTGATTCGGCGGCATCGTGGGATGAAGCAGACCGGACCAACCTTACACGTACTCTTACGTGAGACTGGTTCCACCGACTGACATGCACTAGTTGCATAAGGTGGCTAGCGGGTGTCTGTCTCTCCCACTTTAGTCGGATCGGATTCGATGAAAAGGGTCCTTATGAAGGATAAATAGCAATTGGCATATCACGTTGTGGTTTTTGCGTAGGTAAGAAACGTTCTTGCTAGATACCCATAGCAGCCACGTAAAACATGCAAACAACAATTAGAGGACGTCTAACCTGTTTTTGTAGGGTATGCTATGTGATGTGATATGGCCAATAAGAATGTGATGAATGATATGTGATGTATGAGATTGATCATGTTCTTGTAATAGGAATCACAACTTGCATGTCGATGAGTATGACAACCGGCAGGAGCCATAGGAGTTGTCTTTATTTATTGTATGACTTGCGTGTCATTGAACAACGCCATGTAATTACTTTACTTTATTGCTAACCGGTAGCCATAGTAGTAGAAGTAATAAGTTGGCGAGACAACTTCATGGAGACACAATGATGGATATCATGATGATGGAGATCATGGTGTCATGCCGGTGACGATGATGATCATGGAGCCCCGAAGATGGAGATCAAAAGGAGCAATATGATATTGGCCATATCATGTCACTATTTGATTGCATGTGATGTTTATCATGTTTATACATCTTATTTGCTTAGAACGACGGTAGTAAATAAGATGATCCCTCATTAAAATTTCAAGAAAGTGTTCCCCCTAACTGTGCACCGTTGCAAAAGTTCGTTGTTTCGAAGCACCACGTGATGATCGGGTGTGATAGATTCTTACATTCGAATACAACGGGTGTTGACGAGCCTAGCATGTACAGACATGGCCTCGAAACACATGTGAAACACTTAGGTTAACTTGACGAGCCTAGCATGTACAGACATGGCCTCGGAACACGGAGGACCGAAAGGTCGAACATGAGTCGTATAGAAGATGCGATCAACATGAGATGTTCACCGATGATGACTAGTTCGTCTCATGTGATGACCGGACACGGCCTAGTTGATTCGGATCATGTATCACTTAGATGACTAGAGGGATGCCTATCTGAGTGGGAGTTCATAAGATGAACTTAATTACCCTGAACATAGTAAAAGGTCTTCGCAAATTATGTCGTAGCTCGCGCTTCAGTTCTACTGTTTAGATATGTTCCTAGAGAAAAATTAGTTGAAAGTTGACAGTAGCATTTATGCAGACAGTAGAAGGCTTATGTCCTTAATGCACCGCTCAGTGTGCTGAACCTCGAACGTCGTCTGTGGATGTTGCGAACATCTGACATACACGTTTTGATGACTACATGATAGTTCAGTGCGTAATGCTAAATGGTTTAGAATTGAGGCACCAAAGACGTTTTTGAAACATCGCAGAACATATGAGATGTTCCAAGGACTGAAATTGGGATTTCAGGCTCGTGCCCACGTCAAGAGGTATATGACCTCCGATGATTTTCTTAGCCTGCATAATAAGGGAGAAAAGCTCAATCTTGAGCTTGTGCTCAGATTGTCTAAGTACAACAATTGCTTGAATCGAGTGGGAGTTGATCTTCCAGATGAAATAGTGATGGTTCTCCAAAGTCACTGCCACCAAGCTACTAGAGTTTCGTGATCCTTGAGCTATTCGCGACACCGCGAAAAGTAGAAATCAAAAGGGAGCATCAATCGTTGATGGTTAGTAAAAGCACTAGTTTCAAGAAGGGCAAGGGCAAGAAAGGGATACTTCATGGAACAACAAATCAGTTTCTGTTCTAGTGAAGAAACCCAAAGTTGAACCCAAGCCCGAGACTAAGTGCTTATGTAATAAGGGGAACAGTCACTAAAGCAGAACCACCCTAGATACTTGGTAGATGAGAAGGCTGGCAAGGTCGACAGAAGTATATTGGATATGCATTATAATGTGTACTTTACTAGTACTCCTAGTAGCACCAGGGTATTAGATACCGGTTCGGTTGCTAAGTGTTAGTAACTCGAAATAAAAGGCTACGGAATAAACGGAGACTAGCTAAAAGGTGAGATGACGATATGTGTTGGAAGTATTTCCAAGGTTGATCAAATATCGTACGCTCCCTCTACCATCGAGATTGGTATTAAAACCTAAATAATTGTTATTTGGTGTGTGCGTTGAGCATAGACATGATTGGATTATGTCTATCGCGATACGGTTATTCATTTAAGGAGAATAATGGTTACTCTGTTTATTTGAATAATACCATCCCGATCGTAGTGATACACATTTTCATGCCAAAGGTATAGGATAGTAATGATAGTACCACACAAACGTGGCACTGCAATTTGAGTCATATTGGTATAAAACGCATGAAGAAGCTCCATGTTGATGGATCTTTGGACTCACTCATTTTTGAAAGGATTGAGACAAGCGAACCATGTTTGTTGGTAGATATGCATGAAGAAACTCTATACAGATGGATCATTTGGACTCACTTGATTTTGAATCACTTGAGACATGCAAATCATACCACATGGGCAAGATGACTGAAAAGCCTCGTTTTCAGTAAGATGGAACAAGAAAGCAACTCGTTGGAAGTAATACATTTTGATGTGTGCAGTCCAATGAGTGCTGAGGCATGTAGTGGATATCGTTATGTTCTTACTTCACAGATGATTTGAGTAGATGCTAAAGTATATTTACTTGATGAATCATGAGTCTGAAATTATTGAAAGGTTCAAGTAATTTCAAAGTGAAGTTGAAGATCGTCGTGACAAGAGGATAAAATGTCTATGATATGATCATAGAGATTCATATCTGAATTACGAGTTTGGCACAGAATTAAGACATTGTGGAAATTGTTTCACAACTAATACCGCCTGGAACACCATAGTGTGATGATGTGTTCGAACATCATAGTTGCACCCTATTGGATATGGTGCGTATCATGATGTCTCTTATCGAATTACCACTATCGTTCATGGGTTAGGCATTAGAGACAACCGCACTCACTTTAATAGGGCACCACGTAATTCCGATGAGACGACACCGTATGAACTATGGTTTAGAGAAACCTAAGCTGTTGTTTCTTAAATGTTTGGGGCTGCGACGCTTATGTGAAAAGTTTCAGGCTGATAAGCTCGAACCCAAAGCAGATAAATGCATCTTCATAGGACACCCAAAACAGTTGGGTATACCTCCTAATTCAGATCTGAAAGCTATAGGGATTGTTTCTAGAATCGGGTCCTTTCTCGAGGAAAAGTTTCTCTCGAAATAATTGAGTGGGAGGATGGTGGAGACTTGATGTGGTTATTGAACCGTCACTTCAACTAGTGTATAGCAGGGCACAAAGAGTTGTTCCTGTGGCACCTACACCAATTGAAGTGGAAGCTTATGATATTGATCATGAGACTTCGGATCAAGTCACTCCCAAACCTCGTAGGATGACAAGGATGCGTACTACTTCAGAGTGGTACGTAAACCTGTCTTGGAAGTCATGTTGCTAGATAACAATGAGCCTACGAGCTAAGGAGAAGCGATGGTGGGCCTGGATTCCAAAATGGCTCGAGGCCATATAATCCGAGAGAGGATCCATATATGAAAACAAAGTGTAGACTTTGGAAGAACTACTTGATGGTCATAAGGCTGTTATGTACATATGGATCTTTAAAAGGAAGACGGACAATGATGGTACGTATCACCATTAAGAAAGCTCGACTTGTCGTTAATGTAAGTGCATCTAGTGCCACCCCTAGTTGGTTTTGGAGTATTGACGACAAACCTAGTTGAGGGACTAATGTGTTTGTGAGAATTGTAGGATAACACAGGTAGAAGTCCCTCATTGATTCGGTTTTCCTACCAGAGATGACCCCTAAAAATGTATGAAGACATTGAAGTCAAAGGTGGTATATGAAGATATTCACATTGAAGTCTATGACAAGAGAAGACACCACATGAAGCCTATGGAGCTCGAAGACTTAGATCTTTCGTAGTTCTTTTTGTTTTGTGTTGAGTCATAGGAACCACCATACTGTTAAGTGGGGTCCAAGAGAACCAGTCAGAATGACTGAAGTGATGCCTAACCAAAAACCTATGTCTTCGAGTGAAGACTATGAGAGTGAATCTTGTCCAGAGTCGGACAAGTCAGCTTTGCTTGTAGCCCAAGTAAAGTGGTCGTGTGAGTTTGAAATCTGACCGTTGGAACACGTGTCAGTTCCTTAGTGACCCAGGGTCATTTCGGACAAATCAGGTCGGGTTGCCAAGTGGCTATAAATAGCCCACCCCCTACAACCATAAATGGTTGGCTGCTCAGATTTCAGTGCACGGCTTTTGTCGTTTGAGAGCAACCCACCTCGAAGCCTTTGAGAGAAAATTCCTAGCGAGGAGAAAAGCCCTAACCACCCAGAGCCAGAGAACATTGGGCATCACTTAAGTCTTCTTGTCTATGTGATCTGAAGACTTATTACACTTGAGGATTGTGAATCCTCCAGACGGTTAGGCGTCGCGTTCGGAGCATCCAAGAGACATTGTGGATTGCCAGTGAACGAAGTCTGTGAAGGTTTGGGAGTCTACCTTGAAGACTTACCAGAGTGATTGGGCGAGGACTAAGTGACCTTAGCTCAAGGAGAATACGGTGAGGACTTGGTGTCCTGAACTGTGTGTTCAGGACTGGGTGTCCGGGACTGTGTGTTCTAAGGTTTAAATACCTAGCCGCTCCAACCATACGTACAGTTGTCACAGCAACTGGAACTGGTCCAACATATCATTGTCTTCAACGAGTCACTGGTTTCATCTTCACTTCCTTTTCTTACTGTTACTCATTGTGAAGCCATTGCATGCTTGCTTTATCTTTTGTCTTCACAACGTGAATGTATGATCTGTTTGGCTTCATAACTTCTTCCTACCTGATCCTTATTACACTGCAGCTGTTTGTTATTGTGCTTTCACTTCATTGAATACTTGACTATGGCTTGCCTAGTGTAGTCTACCTTACGCTGCATGGTAATAGGTTTATTTCTATCGTTTGTCTTCATAACTTCCATGTTTTGAAGACTTTCATAAAAATCGCCTATTCACCCCCCCTCTAGTCGATATAACGCACTTTCAATTGGTATCAGAGCATGGTGCTCCCTTGTTCTGTGTGATTCGGTTTAACCACCTGGAGTTTTAGCTATGTCGACTGCAGGGATAATTAAAGTCTCCGCTGCGATCCCCGTCTTTGATGGAACTGAATATCCCTACTGGAAGAATAAGATGCGCATGCATCTTGAAGCCATTGATGTCGATCTATGGTATGTCGTCGAAAACGGCGTTCCCTAGGCTGGAGAAGGTTTCACTGCTGCTGACGTCAAGAAATTTGTTCAAATGGACTCTACTGCCAAGAATATCATCTGTGGTAACCTGACCAAAGGACAGTATGGCAGTGTGAGTGCTTTGAAGACATCTAAGCTGGTCTGGGACTGGCTCTCCAAGGTCAATGAAGGCATCTCAACCCAGAGAGATCAGAGAATCAGTGTCCTTCGCAACCTCTTCAACCGCTTCAAGAGAAATGACAATGAGAATGTTCAGCTGACGTTTGATCGCCTCACTGACATCACAAATGAGCTTCAAGCCCTCGGCGCTACTAAGATCACCAAACATGAAGTTGTCAAGACACTACTGAGATCACTTGATAGTTCGTTTGACATCCTAGCCCTGATGATTCAAGAATGTCCTGATTTCAAGACACTCGATCCATCTGACATACTTGAGAGGCTCAACACACATGAGTTTCAACTTTCTGAGAAAAGAGATATCTACGGTCCAAACTATGGGCGAACTCGTGCATTGAAGGCAAAAGCTGTCTCCTCATCTGAAGAAGAATCTGACAGCAGTTCTGATGATCCTAAAGACATTGGAAGAGAACTTGCTATGCTTGTGAAGAAGTTCCAAAAATTCACCAAGAAGAAAGGCTTCAGAAAGTCTTCCCGGTCAAGCTCAAGGAATGATGAAGCTTCTGCTCACGACTACAAGAAGAAAACGTGTAACAAGTGCAAGAAACCTGGCCACTTCATCTCTGAGTGTCCACAGTGGGACAATGAGAACAAAAAGAAGAAGAAGAGCAAGGAATATGACTCTGACGACAAGAAGAAGAAGAAATACTCAAAGTCTTCGTCCAAGTCTTCCTCAAAGTCTTCACCACACAAGAAGAGCTCATCTGGCAAGGCACGTGCGTTTGTTGGCAAGGAAATGGACTCGGAGGAGGAGTCCGCTTCTGAGGAGGCGGAGGTGGAGTCTGAGGAGGAGTCCGATTCAGGCGTCGCAAGTCTGGCTACAGCATACGTTGCCAAGTCCATCTTCAATACTGAAGACAATGACCTCGTCACCGACACCGATGCAAATGACAAGGACTACTCCGCTTCTACCTATTGCTTCATGGCTCGCGGTGCCAAGGTAAACACACGCACTACTCACTATCAAACATCTAGTGACGATGACTCTGATTGTGATTCAAAACCCAGCTACAAAACACTTGCTAAAATTGCAACTGAACAGCAGAAAGCTATGGAACATATTCAAAAATTGTTAGACAGAAGCGATGATCTGTTAGGTGCTGAAATGACTCGATCTAAATCCTTAATTGAAGACATAAAAAATCTTCATGTTAAGTATCAGGAACTTGAAAGTCGTCATGAAACTCTCTCAACAACTCATGAAAAGCTTTCCTATGATTATCTTCAAAGGAAGCAAGATCTTGAGAAATTGAGAGCGGTTCATGAAGATCTTCAAAAGGAAAACGAGTCACTTCACTCCAAACAGATCAGTCCCGCTCAGGAAGGATTTGAACCACCATGTCTTAAATGCATTGAGCGTGATAATGCTACTTCTGTTGCTGAAAGTTCTACTGCTGCTACTGTTGCAATATCTTCAACTGTTGATGTGGTAACTAACCCCTCTGCTGAGGATACCACTGCTATTGCTGATGAGAATGCTAGGTTGAAGACATTGCTTGAAATAGGGATGTACAAAAGTCTTAAAGGGCATCAGACACTATGTGATGTCCTCAAAAAGCAGATTCTGAACCGAAACCCGAGGAAAGAGGGTGTTGGGTTCGTAAGGAAAATGAATGCTGATGGCTCTTACTGGAAACCTGAGCAGTACCCCAAAACCATGTGGGTTGCTGCAAAGGAACCTTCAGCAGACCCATCCAATCTATCTGGCTTCACCTGTGCTAACCCCATTATCATTGATGAATCCTTTGATGCAAACTATATACTGTTTAAGAATCAGAATGGTGAAGTGTTTGCCAGGTACATTGGTACTAACTGAAGGAATAGACCGCCTATGAAGAAGATCTGGGTTCCGAAAAGGTGTCTGGAGAATCTTCCTGTGAATGTCATCATGACACCTCACGTGAAGAAGACAAACCTTAGACCAAAGGCTTCATACGGTCCAAAGTCTTCATACAGACAGAGGACTCACCTGAGTCGCACTAACGCAAATGTTTTGCAGGGAAACCATACTCAGGCATATGAATATGAGAGCGGTTCATCAAACCGCCATGTTCATAAGACCAAGAACTATTCTGCTTATTCTTATGAGTACTATTGTCCGCCTGCAAGACTGTTTGCTAGGGCTCCAAAGTCAAAATTCTCAGATGCTGCACTTAGACTTATTGCTTCTCAGCCACCCTTGAAGATGTGGGTGGCTAAGAAAGCTTAACTCTCTTTTGCAGGGAAAGGTCTCCAGCAGAAAACCAAAATCGTCTAACGCCATTGCTGGGGACCTTAAACATCTTGTAGGGCGCAAGATCAAATGCCCAAATGGTCTTACTATGTACTTCGTTCCTGAATCGCTTGCTACTCTCCCTATTAGTCCTAATCTGGATCTAAGCTTTCATAACCCATTGGTTCGTCAAATGTTTTTTCTTCACAATGCTCTTGGTGAAGCCTATCCCCCTAACTGCACTGTAGGGTATGACACCAGCGTCTTCAGAATGGATTATTGATAGTGGGTGTACAAATCACATGACTGGCAAAAGAAGTCTTCTTATGGACTCAACCTTACGTCCATCCGACAAGAGCCACATCACATTTGCTGACACTGGTAAAAGTAAGGTATTGGGTCTAGGTAGAGTTGCAATCTCAAGGGATCAACACATGGACAAAGTCATGCTTGTTGAATCCCTTGGCTTCAACTTAATGTCTGTCTCAATGCTTTGCGATTTGAACATGATCGTAATATTTGGAAAATATCGTTGCCTTGTACTAATGGAATCTGACAAGTCTCTAGTGTTTGAAGGGTATCGAAAAGATGATCTGTACGTAGTAGATTTCTCAGCAGGACCACAGCTTGCCGTATGTCTTCTAGCAAAAGCTTCAGAATGTTGGCTCTGGCATCGGAGGCTTGGGCATGCTGGCATGAGGAACCTCCACACCCTTGCGAAGAAGAAGCATGTCATAGGCATCGAGGCCGTCAAGTTCAAGAAAGACCACTTATGCGGTGCCTGTGAAGCAGGGAAGATGACGAGGGCCAAACATCCTTCGAAGACAATCATGACCACTACTCGACCCTTCGAACTGCTTCACATGGATCTTTTCGGTCCCACTCATTACTCAACTCTTACTACTACTGCATGCCTCTATGGCTTCGTTATTGTTGATGATTACTCTAGATACACTTGGGTGCACATAATCCTTTACAAGACTGAAGTGCAGGATGTCTTCAGACGCTTCGCCAATCGAGCTATGAACAATTATGGCGCCAAGATAAAGCACATCAGAAGTGACCATGGCACTGAATTCAAGAACACTGGCCTTGATACATATCTTGATACCTTGGGCATCACACATGAATTCTCAGCCCCGTACACGCCACAGCAGAATGGCGTCGTCGAACACAAGAACAGAACACTCATTGAGATGGCTAGAACGATGCTAGATGAATACAAGACCCCAAGAAAATTCTGGCCTGAAGCCATTGATACTGCATGCCATACAATCAATCGTGTTTATCTTCACAAGCTTCTGAACAAGACATCTTATGAGCTCCTTACTAGCAAGAAGCCAAATGTCAGTTACTTTAGAGTATTTGGCGCAAGGTGCTGGATCAAGGACCCACATCACACCTCAAAGTTTGCACCAAAAGCACATGAGGGTTTTATGCTTGGATATGGAAAGGATTCGCACTCCTACAGAGTCTTCAATCTCTTTCATTAGAAAGTGGTTGAAACAATGGGTGTGCGGTTCGATGAGACCAATGGTACACAAAGAGAGCAACTGCCAAATGTGCTAGATGAAGTTCCATCCAGTGAATCAATCAAGCTAATGGGAACTGGAGAAATTATACCTTCTGAAGCTCATCCTGAAGAAGAACTTATCATCTCAGCACCTGATCAATATGAAGACAATGCTCAGCCTGAAGACATTCCTTCTAACAACGACAATGATCAGCAAGAACAAAGTCTTCGCCCTGTACATCCTCGCGTTGCCAATGAAGTGCAGATTGAAAGAATAATTGATAGCATCAATGCACCCGGTCCACTCACTCGTTCAAGGGCAACTCAGCTAGCAAATTTCTGTGGGCACTTCGCATTCGTCTCAATAACAGAACCCAAGAAAGTTGAAGAAGCCTTCATGGAACCTGAATGGATTCAAGCTATGCAAGAAGAGCTTCAATAGTTTGAGCTGAATAATTTATGGGAACTAGTTAAGCATCCTGATCCACGGAAGCACAATATAATAGGCACCAAATGGATATACCGCAACAAGCAAGATGAGCATGGTCAAGTTGTCAGAAACAAAGCTCGTCTCGTTGCTCAAGGATATACTCAAGTGGAAGGCATTGACTTCGATGAAACATTTGCTCCTGTGGCTAGACTTGAAGCCATACGCATACTGCTGGCCTATGCAAATCATCACAACATACTTCTATATCAAATGGATGTGAAGAGTGCTTTTCTCAATGGCAAGGTTGAAGAAGAAGTGTATGTTGCACAACCGCCTGGCTTTGAAGATCCAAAACATCCTGACATGGTATACAAGCTCAACAAGGCACTGTATGGCCTCAAAAAAGCTCCTCGGGCCTGGTATGACACACTCAAATACTTCCTGAAGAGCAAAGGCTTCATACCTGGTTCCCTAGACCCCACTCTCTTCACGAAGACATATGATGGTCAACTGTTTGTGTGCCAAATATATGTGGATGACATTATCTTCGGCTGCACCAATCAGAAGTACAGTGAAGAGTTTGGATATATGATGCAAGAGCAATATTAGATGTCCATGATGGGAGAGCTGAAGTTCTTCCTCGGTCTTCAAATACGACAACAACGCAACGCATCTTCGTATCTCAAGAGAAGTATCTCAAAGATTGCCTGAAGAAGTTCGGTATGCAAGACTGCAAAGGCTTCACAACACCAATGCCAGCCAAACATCATCTGGGTCCCGACGACAATGGTAAAGAGTTTGATCAAAAGGTATACCGCTCCATGATTGGTTCTTTACTTTATCTATGTGCATCTAGGCCAGATATTATGCTTAGTGTTTGCATGTGTGCTCGGTTTCAAGCGGCACCAAAGGAGTCGCATCACTTAGCTGTGAAGCGAATTCTTCGATATTTGGCTCACACCCCAACTCTAGGATTATGGTATCCAAAGGGCTCAGAGTTTGATCTGGTTGGATTCTCGGATGCTGATTATGCTGGTGACAAAGTTGATCGCAAGTCTACATCAGGCACATGTCACTTTCTGGGACGATCACTTGTATGTTGGTCTTCAAAGAAGCAGAACTGTGTATCTCTCTCCACTGCTGAATCTGAATACATTGTTGCTGGATCTTGCTGCACTCAGCTTCTGTGGATGAAGCAAACACTCAAGGACTATGGCATTCATCTGAAGCAAGTGCCACTTTACTGCGACAACGAAAGCGCCATCAAGATCTCCAACAACCCAGTTCAGCACTCGAAGACAAAGCACATTGAAATTCGTCATCACTTTCTCAGAGATCATGTTGTGAAGGAAGATATTGATATCATACACGTCAACACTGAAGAGCAATTGGCAGATATCTTCACCAAGCCCTTGGATGAGAAGAGATTTTGCAAGTTACGGTGTGAGCTAAATATCCTGGAATCCTCAAATGTCCTGTGATCAGGCACACATCCTAACCCTTATGCATATTGATGACTTAGATGTACAACACACGAAGTAAAGTATATCTTCAATCAATGAAGACATACATTCTAAGTGTGAATACATTAATGTGGAATTTGACTTCGGAGCGCCACGATAATTGTGCGCCGTGTCTGGGTCTAACACTTCCTATACGGTGGGTAACGCCACCACCAAATGTTCTATTTTGAAGTGTTTCACTCATGACGTTACCTTGCAATGTCTTCACATTTGGTTTGGCTTTGATCTCAACATATCTTCATGATTATCTTCACTATGTTGATTATATATATATATATATATATTAGTGTTCTGTCCTCTACAGCATTCACTTATAGCTATGTCTTCATTGTTGAATCTTTTGAACTAAGTGAATGTGATCGGACCCTAACCTCTCTATGCTTTCTATCTCAAATTCTATCTCTCCAAATCATATGCATTCTATTGAAACTGTCGAATGTCTTCTCTGCGTCCTTGTCAGCAGAAGATACAGAGACAACATTAAGTCCGTTTTCAATGCTCATTCCTCCACATGAAACCCAGAGAAGTAGGAACGACCACCCGACAATCAAGGCGTGCGTGGGACGTGGAACAAACCCCAAAATTCCGCATAATGGCCACGTGTTCCTCAGATGCGAATCGCCAGGGGCACCTATGTAATAGCGCAGTGTCGCCCATGTACCTATAAATACACACTTCACAGCGGTCATTATCTCTTCTTCCACTCTCGCACGAACCCTAGCGCCACCGCTAGCCCTCGACGACGCCGGCGACGAAGCGCTTTGCTGCCGCAACCTCTCCGACGGCGTCTTCACGCCGACCGCGGACATCGTCCTCTCCGCCGTCGCCGTAGGTGTCCTCCGTAGCCAAGTTAGGGCATGGAAGATCGAACTGCTCGGCCTCATCTTCCACTTCGTCTAGCAGTTCTTAGTGTGGTAAATAAAACTTCCTTTTTATAGCACCGTTGATCCTATGGATTTGTCACTTTCTACCACAAGCAGTTTCTATTCACACAAGTTAGATCTATCTCATACTGTATCTCATAACATGCCTAGTATATTCACTTATGCTTCACAAAGTAGTTAGATTCCTCACTTGTACTGATCTGTGGATTCGTACAAATCTGGAACCAACTCCTTATCTATGAGTGAATGTCTTCGCAAAATGAGGTCAATGTCTTCTAAACTGATTTATCTTCAAAATCTTCTGAGAGTGCATATGACCTCTTCCCCTTCCCTTGCACCTTAATCCTGTCATAGGTACATGTCCGTGGGAGAATCCTTTGGTTCTCATAGTCTGCATTCATTTGCAGAATTCTTACAGCATCACATTAATTCTCCCGAAGCCAGTTCCTGTTGGTCCAGCAAGCGAAAACCTTTGAAGCCTTTGAACGTGTTGAAGCCTTTCAAGTTAAAGTTTATGGCTTCAGAGAAAGCAGCAAGGAAGGGTGGCAGAAAGCGTCGTGGAGAAACATCCAGAGATCTGCCAGATGAACTCTCAGAACTGTACAAGACAGATCCTGAAGAGGATTACAATCAGCGCAAGACCCGAATCCAATGGATTCGAAGATATTGGGCAGAACAATGGTTCAAATACCGATTTGTAACCCAAGAATATGCTGAGAAAAATGCCATCAAGAGACCGTGGGGAGACATCCAATACAAGAATCTTCTACCCATGTCCAGAGATGAAGCCATTGCTCAAGGCTTCTATCCCTGCATGGTCCGTGGGCCACAGCCAGCTGATGCACACCCATGGTCACTACTATGGTGTCGTGACGACAATCTGTTCAAGCGCAACTTCCAGTTTACCCAGAACTCAGCGAAGCAGAACAAGAATACTTTGGGGTTAGACTTCAACCATGGTCCCTCAGCACCAAGGGCAGATGGCACACGAGATGCAGAACCCAATGTCATCGGTCCTTTCAACAACCTTGAAGGCCTCATCACCTGCATCTTAGTTCAAGGGACTGCAGTGAATGAGCCTGCAGCTGACGCTGAATCAGAAGAAGCTCCTGCAGCACCGAAGACAAAGAAGATGAAGAAGCCTAAAGCTTCAAAGCCTGCCCCATCACCAAAAATCTCAAGGGCGAAGCCACTGGCAACTACACCTCCTGAAGACAGTGTGCAGTCCGAAGACTTATCTCGCGTCTCCAAGCCCTAGAAAGTCAAGATGCCTCTGCCTCACACCGGACAAGAGCTAACTGCTGCTGCCATTCTGCGCAATGACGACATTGATCTGTCAAGTGATGAAGATCTAGCAGATGACGCTCTTGAGCAACTCATCAAGAGCAAAGAAGAAGTAGAAATCTTCAATGATCTGCCTCTCTTTGATGTGACCATCATCCACAACTTCATTGACGAGTGGTTTGACACGCCAAACATCAGCTTTGAAGATCTGCAGCTACCAATTGGCCTCAGTGTCGCCTTCCAAGGCGCCATTGCTTCAGAACTCGCTATTGCCCAGTGCATTGTTGAACTGAAGCAAAAGATTGACTATGAAAAGGCTCAGTTCAAGAAGCATATGGCCAAGCTCAGCGTGCAGGAAGTGAAGAACTTCAAGAGTATGATGCACGAGCTCAAGGAAGCCTTTGTAAAGAAACATGCAGAAGATCAGGGTTCGCGTGAGTGCATGAAGACTCTGGCTGACAGATGTGTGCAAGCCTACAATGAGGCTGAGAAGCGCAAGGCCCTTGGGCGTCCTGGCATCGACCCCAGGATGGCCGCAAAGAAGAAGAAGAAGAAGCCTGCTACGGCTGAACCTGACGCACCAAGGCAGGAAGCAGTTCCTATTGTCTTCCCAACTAAAATGACTGGCTCGAAGCCAAAAAGCCGGTCAACAGCTTCAGAGCTCAAGAAGACAAGGACTGCTGAGGCTGAAGCTAGGAAGAGGAAACATTCTGAAGCCTCTCCAACTGCCCCCTCCAAGAAGAAGAGGAAGACCAAGAAAGATTGGGCAGCTCCCACAGAGCCCTTGATAGTTGAACCCATTTCTATGGTCTATCCTGAAGCTGAACGCCATGAACGCCAACTGACTATCCATGAGCCTGCTTCCACAGAGGCTCATGAAGCTGAAGACTTTCCAGCAGCTGATCCCATCGCTGCTGAAGACATTGGTCAACATGACAATGTAGAAGATGGTGCAGTCCTTCCTTAGAACAGCGAACTCATCAGCATTGGTCGTCCACTGACGCCAATTGCACAGGATGCTTCATGGGCAGATCGCCCACAAGAGGAAGAAGACTATGAGGCCCAACCCACTCCAACTCCACAGGCGTCGCCCGCGTTGCGCAGGCTTCGCAAAGGTCCAAGGCCTCAAGTCTCTGCTGAAGACAATCCGGCTGCATCAGCCGCGGAAGATGAAGTCCCACAAGTTGCCACTCCACTGTCCCACCAAGAAGCAGTTCTCAAGGAGAACGTGCTTGAAAATCTTGCGGCTGCCACAACCACCAATGAAGCAATGTGGAGCCCTCCCCAACAGAAAAAGAAGACAGCGAAGCCACTGATCCCGTCACTTCTGTTCCTGAGTCTGCTGCCAGTCCACAGTTCGACTATCATGTTGAGCATAGGCCTCAGGTACAGAAGCCAATCCCAAGATTGCCAAGATTCCCAGGTCCTGCATCAGCACCTGGCTCCTTCAATATCAATGGCTTCAGGGCAGACAACACATTCTTCGATAGCTCCAGGAACCCCTACTCAAGGGAAAGGATATCATCTGATCGGTTCTGGAGCTATCCTCAGCGAAGCTATTACTCATGCATTCTTTACAACCAAGGTCGCATCTTCCCACACAAGCGCCTTGACATTGAAGCCATAGCTGGTCTGCCTTGTCTGGAAGAAGCTTTGGATTGCTTCAAGGAAGTTGGACTGCTGCCGTTCGTTACTGACCAAGAGCATTGGAATGAAGAGCTGCTGCTCCAATTCTATGCCACACTTCACATCCGCGGGTACAGCAGAGATCCAAAGACTTGGGTCCTGGAGTGGATGACCGTAAATGTTCATCACGAAGCCAATGCATTTGACATCACTGAGCTCATTGGTTTGCCCACTCCTGGCGATCTCTATGAGCATGGCTGTCAGCTGCATAGTGAAGCTATTGAGAGCATCTTTAAGAGGCCGGAACCTGATATGAGTCAGATGCTCAGCATGATGAAGCCATTGCCCCAAGATGCTGCTTATCCAACAGAGTTCTTCATTGAAGACCTTGAGTATCTGCCACGAACCATCTATCACATCATCAGGAGAACTCTCTGGCCCATCAAAGGGCACTCTCCAAATGCCAAGCTCGAGGGTGCAATGAAGACTTTGGTCTTCTATATTCTTCATGGAAAATGCTTCAATGCACAGGACTTATTCATCTGCCAACTTGCTGCATCGGGCTCTGATCTGTTTGGTTGAAGTTCTACGCCCCATGGGTAATGCGGCTAATTAAACTTCACTCTGATATCTCATATCAGCCATCTGCTCGCAATCATAGGATTTTTCTACCTGATGTGGATATCTCTACTGAAGCCATCTATCCTGAGCCTGCAAAGGAACCTCTAAGTCTTCAAAATGCAGAGCATCAGAGTTTCTCACAGAACATTAAAGGAGTTGAAGCAGTCACTCGGGTGTATCCTTTGGCTGGCACTACACGTGCACCACACCCTGCGTCTACTGAAGCCACTGATAGTACAACTGCTCCAAGACCCAAGAAGCGCACTCGTGTTCTCAACGACCGAGAGCTTCTTGTGGCCCTTCATCAGAAATAGGATAGGCATCATGACTGGCTGAAGCGTCAGATGAAAAGCCTCTTGGTGGAAGTTAATCGCATTCGCAATCTTGCCACCAAGAATGCTTTCGTTGCCCATGAAACCTGTCGCCGTACATGGAAAGGGCTAACGATGATGTGTTCTGAAGATGATCTCCAAGAGGATGGCTTCACTGAGCGATTCAAGTTTGACTCCACACCTCCTCAAAGAGTTGTGCTGCTAGGAACTCCACCCCTTGAAGACTCTGAGTTCTCTTCATCTGCTGCAACAGTGACTGCCAGAGTTATCGAGGATGAAGATGGTGCTACTTCACCACCACCTCCTTCAGCACGCTTCAACTCTGCTCCAAGCTCTTCAGCACCGCCAAACACCACCAACGACCCTACTACTTCACCTACTCCACATGGGAACGAGTAGATGCTCTATGTCTTCAAACCTTTTTGGTCCTTACTGACAAAAGGGGGAGAAGCATATGAGGTTGATAGTCTTCAAGCGGGTCCATATGGGCGGGTGCTTTATATTTTGCTTCATGCTTACAACTCTCGTTTTGCTACATTTGGTTCTTTGAGTTGTAACACATAAACTCGATGGTCGTCTGCTACTTATCTGCCACTTTGTTTTGCGATGATAAATTCCGCATGTGCGACGATAAATTCCGCACTTAGATCATTCTGCAGACGTCCATTTTCCATTATGCATGTCATTATCTTCATATACTTTCACATGCATAGTGGATTGTCATCATAAGTTGAAGTGGATCTCCACAAGTACAACCTGCCATGTGCATTTGCATTCCAAAAGCAAATTACCTATATGCACATCTTCAGGGGGAGCCCTTGCAACTTATGAAGACAATTCCTTATCCTTTACAATCTCACAGATTATATTCCTCGTTGAAAACTTCAAATAGTTCGTCATCAATCACCAAAAAGGGGGAGATTGTAAGTGCATCTAGTGCCACCCCTAGTTGGTTTTGGAGTATTGACGACAAACCTAGTTTGGATGAGATCCCGGTGGATCTCGTCCCGATCCACCGGATCTCGCTGGAGCACGGAGATCGAGGATGGACGGGAATGGCGCCACGGTGGTCGGAGCAGCGAGGATGGCCGGAGCGGCGCGACGGCTCGCCGGAGAAGAAGCGGGGCGCTAGATCCGGGGTCTTCGGGACACAGGGCGACACGGGCGGCTGTGCGCGGCGCGCGGCAGAGGCGCGGCCAGGTCGTCACCGGCGGGAGAGGTCGGGCGCCGGCGCGCGGGGTGACGGCCGCGGCGACGCCAAAGAGGCGGCGGCGGAGCCGCGTAGTACGGCGGGCGGGCGGCGCAAGGGCTCGGGAGCCAGGCGGCAGCGGCGCGGGCGTTCGGACCGGGCGGGCCCGCGGTGGGCTGCGTGGGCCGCGGCAGAGAGGAGAGAGAGGCGCGGCTGAGGTGGCGTAGTGCGATTGGCTATGGCGGCGGGGAAGGCGACATGGCGAGCTCTGGTTGGCCGGAGTGAGCTGGAGGCTGGACGCGTCGGCGGGCATGGACATGTCCGGCGGCGGAGTGGGAAGAAGCTAGGGTTCATCCGCGAATTTCGGGAGGGGAGCACATATTTATAGGTAGAGGGAGCTAGGAGAGTCCAAATGAGGTGTGGTTTTCGGCCACGCGATCGTGATCAAACGACCGAGATGATGGAGAGGGTTTTGGTGGGTTTTGGGCCACTTTGGAAGGGTGTTGGGCTGCAACACACACGAGGCCTTTTCGGTCCCTCGGTTAATGGTTGGAGCATCAAACGAAGTCCAAATGGTACGAAACTTGACAGGCGGTCTACCGGTAGTAAACCAAGGCCGCTTGGCAAGTCTTGGTGCAATCCGGAAATGTTTAATCCCCACACATGAAAGAAAGGTAGAAATGACCACCGGAGGAGAACGGAGCGCCGGATTGCAAAACGGACAACGGGAAAAATGCTCGGATGCATAAGATGAACATGTATGCAAATGAAATGCACATGATGACATGATATGAAATGCATGACACGCAAGCAATAACAAGGCAACAGTAGCGAATAACTGGAGGACACCTGGCACATCGGTCTCGGGGCGTTACAGTTATGCTTGACCACAACTGTACTTGCAGATCTCACAGGAGGAGGAGGAAGACGCCTCTGATTGAAGCATTTGTTGGCATAGTGACCCTTCTGTTGGCACTTGTTGCACATGACCTCTGAAAGTGGACGGTGATACGGAGCACTTGATCTTGGAGCTTGAGACGAAGTCTTGTTCTGAAAGCCAGGGTTGGGTGGGTAGGAGGATCCATTGCCACCTTTGCTCTTCTGCTGATAAGGCTGATGGAACGGAGGAGGAGGCAGCCAATACTTTTGCTGCTTAGCCACTTGAGTTGAGGAAGAAGAAGTCACATCTCTGACTCACTTCTTGGAAGCATCGCACTTCAGTTGGGCAGCCTCTTGCTTCATCGCCATGTTGTAAAACCCATCGTATTTCTTGGGCTCAAAGAGGATGAGAGCTAGCTGGAGTTCTTCTCTGAGACCACCTCTGAACTGGTATATCATGCTCTTCTCGTCAGGGACGTCCTTCTTGGCGAAACGAGCGAGCCTTTGAAACATGATGTTGTACTGGTAAACAGACACAGTGCCTTGCTTCAGATTGCGGAATTCCTCACACTTGCTCTCAACCACACTCTGAGGAATATGATGAGCTTTGAAGTCTTGATGAAATTCATCCCATGTAATCGCATGGCCTCCTCTGGAATCTTTGTATTGCTGAAACCATTCTGCGTCTTGGTCTTTGAGTTGGAAGGAGGCGAACTTGACAAAGTCCTCAGGCCTGACGTTACTGCACTCGAAATGCTTGCATATGTCCACGAGCCAATCATCAGCGTCTGAGGCCTCGACACAGTTGTTGAAGGTCTTTGGCTGGTTAGCAAGGAACTGGTTGAGTGTAGTGAACTGATTTTGATTGTTTCCATGGCCTTGGTTGCGCTCTTGCAGAATTTGCATGATCAGCTGTGTGTTTGCATTGGTAGCGGCCATCACAGCTTGCCATGCCTCCGGAGATGGAGGTGGTGGTGGCAGATCCTGATTCTGATTTTGATTGCTGCCCTTAGCAGGAGCCATCCTGAAGAGGGTGACATCCGTTAGCATATTGACAGAAAAATATTGAAGCTGAATCAAACGGGTTGAAATTGCAATATAGAGTCTTCACATCCGAACAAAATGAACGAATGCATTCCAATTGAAATGGTCACATTTCCATAAATTGAGAAGCCACTTAGAATTTAGGTAGAAGAAAAACAACAAGGTACGGACAAGAGCAAATACTTGGTGAGGATTACCCAATCCCAAACCAAATATCTGCGGAAGAAGAACTAGAGCTACAAGAATTCCCACCTATGAAACTCCCGAACCTTTCCGGTTATGCAATCAGGTCTTGGGGATACAGGGGAAGCATAATATCTCACCCAAAATTAGCAAATCATACATCCAGCTGTATCCATCCTTCAACACATAACCAAGAAAACTTCAGAAATCATTTACCTCAACCTTCGAAAAGCATCCGTTATACAAGTTATGGCAATACTCCCGAACTCCCGCCCCAGTACTGGGTGGCGTCGAGGTTATCTCACCAACAACTTCATAAAAGAGATTTTCGATGTCGGTGAAACTCAGGTATTCCAGAATCTCAACGATAAAATTGTGGCGACAACACCTCGGAGCTCAACTCCCCGGGACACTGCCACAACCCCTAAATGACATGAGGCACCAAGAACAATGTTCTCGTCACAAAACCATCAAAATGATTCCAAGATACCCGCGTGATCCTAAAAAAATTTTAGTGAAATTTGAGAAGAGAAGAGTCAAAACTCTACGTCAGGATGCCTCACCAGAGCGATGAAGGGACTGGGGAGTAAAAATAATTCCTAACTCTCCGATATACAATTCCTAAATGACTCAAAACATTTTTCTAGACTCAAGAACGCCAATGATTCGATCAAGCAGGGGGCTCCTATGGTCGGGGAAGGCTCTGATTACCAACTTGTAACGCCCTTGATGCGGCTATATCTCCTACGTGTTGAAGCACGACTTAGAGGCATAACCGCATTGAAAGCAATGTCGCAAGTGAGGTAATCTTCGCAAACAACCCATGTAATATAAATAAAGGGAAAAAGATACATAGTTGTCTTACACTCGCCACGTCACACAAATACAAAAATAAGTCATTACATTCATCCAATACACTCATGGTCCGACTATGGTACCAAAATAAAGATCAACCCCCAAATGCGACACGGACCCCGATCGCCCAACTGGGCACCTCTACTGATCATCTGGAAAAGACACGTAGTAATGGCGAGATTCTTCGTCGAACTCCCACTTGAACTCGGTCATATCATCTGGAACGGTATCATCGGTCCCTCCATCTGGTTTCGAAGTAATCTGTGAGTCACGGGGACTCAGCAATCTCGCACCCTCGCGATCAAGACTATTTAAGCTTATAGGTAAGAAAAAGGTAAGATGTGGAGCTGCAGCAAGCGACTAGCATATATGGTGGCTACCATATTCGCAAAAGAGAGCGAGAAGAGAAGGCAAAAGCACGGTCGAACAACTATGATCAAGAAGTGATCCTAGAACAGACTACGTCAAGCATTAATCCAACACCGTGTTCACTTCCCGGACTCCGCCGAGAAGAGACCATCACGATAACACACGTGGTTGATGCATTTTAATTAAGTTAAGTTTCAGGTTATCTACAACCGGACATTAACAAATTCCCATCTGCCCATAACCGCGGGCACGGCTTTCAAAAGTTCAAATCCCTGCAGGGGAGTCCCAACTTAGCCCATCACAAGCTCTCACGGTCAACGAAGGATATTCCTTCTTCCAAGACAATCCGATCAGGCTCGGCATCCCGGTTACAAGACATCCTCGACAATAGTAAAACAAGTCCAGCAACACCGCCCGAATGTGCTGACAAATCCCGATAGGAGCTGCACATATCTCGTTCTCAGGGCACACTCAGATGAGACTAGCTACGAGTAAAACCAACCCTCAAGTTTCCCCGAGGTGGCCCCGCAGGCAGCTCAGTCGGACCAACACTCAGAGGAGCACTGGCCCATGGGGGGGTTTAAATAAAGATGACCCTTGGGCTCCGGAAACCCAAAGGAAAAAGAGGCTAGGTGGCGAATGGTAAAACCAAGGTTGGGCATTGCTGGAGGAGTTTTATTCAAGGTGAACTGTCAAGGGGTTCCCATTATAACCCAACCGTGTAAGGAACGCAAAATCCGGGAACATAACACCGATATGACGGAAACTAGGGCGGCAAGAGTGGAACAAAACACTAGGCATAAGGCCAAGCCTTCCACCCTTTACCAAGTATATAGGTGCATTAATATAAACAAGATAATATTGTGATATCCCAACAATAAACAATGTTCCAATCAAGTTACGATCTCCAATCTTCACCTTCAACTAGCAACGCTATAAGAGGGGCTGAGCAAAGCGGTAACATAGCCAAACAACGGTTTGCTAGGACAAGGTGGGTTAGAGGTTTGACATGGCAACATGGGAGGCATGATAAGCAAGTGGTAGGTATCGTAGCATAGGCATAGCAAAAGAGCGAGCATCTAGCAAGCAAAGATAGAAGTGATTTCGAGGGTATGGTCATCTTGCCTGCAAAGTTCTCAGAGTTGCCTTGATGCTCGTGAGCGAACTCAACGGGCTCCTCATTCATGAACTCATATCCCGGCTCTACCCAAACAAGAACAACAAGCAAAAGGAGCACAATCAACCACGTGCAATGCTCAAGCAACATGATGCAAATATGGTATGATATGCGGGATGCGGTATGTGATGCATATGCAAGATTTGCAAAGGAATTATTGAAACTGGCCTCAACTTGGAAATCCAAGAGAGCCACTGGAAAGGGGAGTTGATTTCGGTTGAAATCGATATAAAGATCACCAGAATCGGACGCACGGTTTGGAAATGGCAAGCAAAACAAATATGGCACCGGTCTGCGATAATCAGCAAGTAGCCATCTAAATGCATCAAGATAAATATGCTCCAGCACTCAAACATGGCAACAAAATACATGGCAGGGATCCACTCATGATGCTTGACAAAAGATGAACACTGAGCTACGGCTAATTCAACCATTAACAGGTTAAAACAAGCATGGCAAAAGTGCAAAAGATTACTGGTTTCAGACTTAGTGAAATTAACACAAGTCTGGAATTTATCATCAGGAAGCACACTTTAGAGCATGAAAATTACATGCTACAGGAACATATCATGGCAAGGCAAGGCAAGGCAAGGCATGAAACTACTCAAAGCACATAACAGAAGTCCCTTAGTGGCCTTGAGCCAAAAGGGAACATAAAATACAATTGCAAGCATGTGAACATAGCAAAAATACAAACAGATTCAGACTTGGTGAAAAACTGGAGCATGCAAACAGATTAATAAGTAGGCATGTTTACGAGCTCGATGCACTCACTACAGAGCATTGCATGACAAACTAAGCATACATCCATCAAGAATATATGGCATATGAGCTAGACAAGGCAAGAACAATAACATAGCATGCACGGATCAATAACAACATCCTTGGCAAAATTGCTAAACATGTCAACAATCTGCCAGGAACATTTTATAGCAAAAGTAGAGCTCGATTGACTCAATCTAGGGTGCTCCATAAATGCAAACAAAGACATGGATGGATATAGCACCACAATGTTAACAAAACATCCTTACTGATCATCCTCAAAAGAGGCACGGATCACTAGGAAACAACATGAACATATGGCATAAAAACAAAAACAGAACAAGGACTTAGTGAAATTCTAAGTCCCTGAAATCAGCATCACCGAGTAAGCTACTTTGCATGCTTGTGCTAGTCACCACATAGATCAACAAAATACATGGCAAGCACCTCTTTAAATATAAGATGGCATACATCAAAACACATGTAGAGCTCAGGATCATAGCATGCACACAATAATCATGGCAAAAATGACAAAAGGCCATTTGCTGAAACAGATCTGAAATATTCCTCACATAGCCCTCTTCCAACAGCATTTCGGGCATCGAGATGAGCTCAAATGAAAATGATGCAATGAGATGAAATGATGCACTTGTCGAGACGAACATTTTGATATGCTACACGCATGAATCGGAGCTACAGATGCAGAGTTATGGCATGTGGTAAAATGCTAAAAAATTAGGGTTTCGAGAGGAAAGTCAACCCTCGAATCTCAGATCTGGATCGGGCCGAAACACTGTAGCAGGGCACGGATTACGAAGATGGCCGGCCGGAGCTTGTCGTCGTCGGGGAAGGAGGGGAAGGAGCCTGCCAGGGCGCTGTAACACCCTCGATGCGGCTATATCTCCCACGTGTCGAAGCACGACTTAGAGGCATAACCGCATTGAAAACAATGTCGCAAGTGAGGTAATCTTCACACAACCCATGTAATACATAAGGGACAGAGATACATAATTGGCTTACAATCGCCACTTCACACAATACATGAATAAAGCCTTACATCATCCAAATACAATCAAGGCCCGACTACAGAGCCAAAATAAAAGAAGACTACCCCAAATGCTACACAGATCCCCGATCGACCCCAACTGGGCTCCACTACTGATCAACTAGAACGAAATAACACAAAGGACAAGATCTTCATCGAGCTCCTCCTTGAGCTTGGTTGCGTCACCTGCTCGGTAACATCGGCACTTGCAAACTGGTTTTGGAAGTATCCGTGAGTCACAGGGACTCAGCAATCTCACACCCTCGCGATCAAGACTATTTAAGCTTATAGGTAAGGTAAAGGTATGAGGTGGAGCTGCAGCAAGCGACTAGCATATATGGTGGCTAACATACACAAAAGAGAGCGAGAAGAGAAGGCAAAGCACAATCGATGAACTATGATCAAGAAGTGGTCCTAGAACAACCTACGTCAAACATAACTCCAACACCGTGTTCACTTCCCGGACCCCGCCGAGAAGAGACCATCGCGGTTACACACGCGGTTGATGTATTTTAGTTAAGTCAACTTCAGGTTATCTACAACCGGACATTAACAAATTCCCATCTGCCCATAACCGCGGGCACGGCTTTCGAAAGTTCATAACCCTGCAGGGGTGTCCCAACTTAGCCCATCACAAGCTCTCACGGTCAACGAAGGATATTCCTTCTAGCGGGAAGACCCGATCAGGCTCGGAATCCCGGTTACAAGACATCCTCGACAATGGTAAAACAAGTCCAGCAAAGCCGCCCGATGCGCTGACATCCTGATGAGAGCTGCACATATCTCATTCTCAGGGCAACACCGGATAGGTCAAGCTACGAGTAAAACCAGCCCTCAAGTTTCCCCGAGGTGGCCCCGCAGGCTGCCCATTTCGGACCAACACTTAGACAAGCACTGGCCCGGGGGGGTTAAAATAAACATGACCCTTGGGCTGGCCTAACCCAAGGGAAAAATAGGCTAGGTGGCGAATGGTAAAACCAAGGTTGGGCCTTGCTGGAGGAGTTTTATTCAAAGCAAACTGTCAAGGTGTTCCCATTATAACCCAACCGCGTAATGAACGCAAAATCCGGAAACATAACACCGATATGACGGAAA